>NC_063446.1:17912789-18236088 GCF_020379485.1 Brassica napus
ACCACTCATGTGATAGTTTAAAAGTATTGTTAAGATATAAGTCAAGAAATGTCGATGTTTGTTTCACACAAAAACCGTACTACACACAGCTTAACAATCAAGGCCATGAAAATGCTAGACTAAGTTGATAGATAATTCCTTTTTATTGTTATTGCATAGTATCTTATTTTAATAATGTTGAAAGCCTACAATGACAATAATTTCATATCTCTGGTAAATTACCGGATTGTTAGCTGCAACTCCCCCGTCAATAAGATTGTATTCTTTCACGTTTCCGGCTGAATCATGAGTTTTGAAGAAATGGGCAGGCAAGTATGTAGGGGCTGCTGAAGTTGAGATTGTTATGTCAGCGAGGGTTGCGTTCTTGAGAGGATTTTTCTTCACCTAACAGATAGTTTTCTTTATTGTATCAAAAGTTTTCTATATTTGAAGATATCGCAGTAACTGCGTAGACATAAAACACAAAACAAACCTCGTAACTACTAAATATAGTAGGTTGAAGATGCTTGATATCGAAGGTTGGAATGACAACGTTAGTAAGTGTTTGATGCAACCTTGTATCACCCAACTTGGCATGGATAAGTTGATGAAGGTATTCACCATCATACTTGGGACCAGTCAAGGACTTCACCAAGTTCTTGGTGGCAGAGAATGGGAAATGATTTTGAGGAAAGATTTTTGGGCAGTGCTCAAGGTAAAACTCTTTAATCTCAGAGGCTGCAAACAAGGGTCGGCCTTCCTTATTAGGAGCAGTTAGCATGGCTGTAACCAGACCACCGGTGCTTGTTCCTGCCACAACATCAAAGTAGTCTGCAAGCCTTGCTTCGTTTCCGTCCAGTTTCTGCACATCCATGTATTAACTCCATGTCAATAATGCCATATAACATGTCAAATAATTCCATATAAAAAGTCAAATAAAAATATTATAGTGGAAATTTGTATTAACTCGAAAGCTCATTATTAAAGTGGACAAAATAGAAGTGTTATAGATGTAACATATAGTTTAGGTAGGACAAATATACCTGAAGTTCCGATTCCAAAAAAGCAAGGATAGTGGCAGGAATAATCCCTCTAATGCCACCACCATCTATGCTAAGGATTGTGACTAAATTTCCATAGGTTGGGGGTTGAAGAGGTGATTTTGGGCTCTCCATTTGCATCTATCAGAAAGCAATTTATGGATACTTGAGAAGATACTTTGATTGTAACTTTGAAAGATATTATGTGGATACTTTATTGTGAGATATTATAGGAAGTTAACAAGCTCTATGTATTTATAGGACAAAAGGGGCTACTGTACCAATGTTCGACTAGGTCTTCATTCCTAGTATATTTTACACGTCAAAGTAACTTCCAGCGTCCTCCATTTTGGAGCTCCAATCTTATTGGTTTTCGTGAACTTCTTTTCTTCCTCATTTGGACTATGTCAACCCTTTTATAACCTAACTACAATATTTTATTGTTACAACGATATAAACTTTCTGGGTTTCGGGGTTCTTGACCTCTTGTGGTGTATCACTTGAATAGAAGGTTTCTTCTATTTTTTGTTTTTAAAGAATAGTAGGTTCAGATTCCTAATCATGAGAAAGCTCATTTAGTGCACTCTTCTAGTCACCAATAGATGTTGTAGTGTAAATATTGTGTCCCATGTTGTAATGTATTTGTCTAACATGCACCAACACTAAATCTGTATAAACAACGAAAGCATGGTCAATCGGTCACCGAAGGTACGTATTTTATTCTTCTCATTATTATTGGGGTAAAGACGCTGCGTCACGAGAGTTTTGAAAATATCAAAGGCGGCGACAAATAGAAAGTTACAAAATACTACTCCCTCCGTTCCTAAATGATAGACTTTTTAATATTTTCACACATATTAAGAAAACACATTAAACTACCATAATAAATATATTATTTTCTGCAATTTTCAATTTTTAATAAATTTTAACCAATAGTAATTCAATAAATTCAATTAATTTTTTTGAAATTTACAATTTTATCATAGAAAACACAAAAATACATATTTGTGAAACAATTTTTTTTTCTAAAAAATTTATGATGAAACGGAGGGTGTATATATTTTTTGGCAAAAGTAAAAGGTCATTATGGTTACAGCCGCCACTCATTACTCATCCCATTATTTCAACATTCTTACGTCGACCGAAGGAAGTACATATTATTATTTTTTTTCGACCGAAGGAAGTACATATTATTTTTTTTTTCGACCGAAGGAAGTACATATTACTTGTGTATTACGGATGAGCCATCACTAAAAAAAAAAAAACACTGTTTAGCATCATTTGTTTTTAATATTTGCATTCTTTATAAATGATGTAAAATAAATTTACATCACTTAAATAAATGACTCTGAAAGTGGTGATGCAAATAATTTACATCATTTTATTACTAAATGATACAAATATATCAAATATTGACATTAGTTACTATAAGTGATGTCAATATGTATCAATTATAAGAAAATGATATTAACATTCACATCTGTTTTGTAAATGATGTTAGTTTAGTATCAATTAAAATAATTGATTTCAAAATTTTATATCATTTATCAATAACTGAAATAAGATTAATATTAATTTATAAATTAATTTTAAGAATTTTAAAATTTAAAATAATTTATTTAATTTTTTCATTTGTATCTTATATATTAAAACAGAAGTCACAACTTTGATTCATGTGTGATTTTTTTAAAAATAGATCTAATGGACATATTCATAGAAAGTCATGTTACATTTAATCTCTAATCTTATCATTTAAATTTTGGACCTACCAGAAATTTTTATTGGGCTATCAATAATTGGATTTAAACAATAAATGATCTATTGGATTTGTAGATAATATAAATTAAATAAATATAATTTAATTTCGTAATACTATACCTGCATATGTTAATTATTTAAATATTTGTCGATGTTAACTTTTAAAATTATAAAGATTTTTTTTAAATAACAAAAATCATATTATCTAACAATGATTAATCTTTAATAACTTAAACCAATAAATTTTTTTTTAAACTATATAGTTTATTTTTAAAATTAAACAAAAACTAAATGTTTAATTATTTTCTCTATAATATAAATTTATGAAGCGAAAAGTTTAATTTTTTAAAAACTTTCTAAATTTGTAAAATGTTACAATATTTTTGAATATGACAATAAAAAAATATTTTACTAATCTTTATATATATAGTTACGATTTTAATAATCCGAAATATATATATAGAAGAAGATACAAATACATGTGAAAGTTTGAAACAATCTATTCAATGAAAAAATATACCGTAAACTTATTATGTTTTAAAAATTGATAGACACATCTTATATATTAAAACAGAAGTCACAACCTTGATTCATGTGTGATTTTTTTTTTAAAATGGACTCTCACTAGAAATCAGTTATCATTCATTTATTACTAATAATATGAATTAATAATATATCATTCCTAATATAACATCGACTCCTAAAAATCCGGATTGGTTAACAAACTCACCTTGATTCATGTGTGATATTTTTATTTGGATCATCATTTAAATTTTTATTAAATGTATTTCCTTAATGCTAATATATAATCTTTTAACTACTTAAATCATAATATAATTTGATATCTTTTAATTTAAAATATAAATAAATATATTTAATTTTTTTAACAAATGTGTTGAAAAACATTATAACAATATCTTAATTATCAAAAATTGTATATAAATATTTTCACTAATTTTGTAATTAATAATGAAATTAATGTTATTATACATTAATATATATATATATATATATATATATAGATATATATATATATATACTTAGTTATCTTTTATAAAATGAAAAAAATTATATCAAATTTTACTATTTTATCTATCATTTTAAAATAAAACATTGTATTTAACTAAATATGGTAAAATTATTTTAAACTGATAAATTAATATATTTTATTTTTACAACCATTAAAAATTTATGCTAGAAATATAATATGTTGGTAGAATGGGTTACCATTAGTAAATTAGATAATTCATGTATAAAATAAACTTATCTCAAACTTTTTATATATATATATAGTTATTATATTAAATGAATAAACATAAAAAAAATATTGATAAAGGAAATATAGTGCTTTGAATTACGGTTCAGCTTCATAATAATTGAATAAAAAATAATTTTAAAATATATATATATATATATATATATATATATATATATATATATATATTAAAAATGCCAAATATATGTGATGATTTGAAATAATCAATTAACTTACAGCATCAAAACTATCAAATTGTTATATTTAAAATAATTATATATAAACATTTAAATATATAAGTAACTTTAAAAATATATTCTAATTATGCAAAATATATATAAACATGAAAATTAATACCCGCACATCCAAATCTAGTATTTGATTAAATTTACGTACATAATTAATTAAAACATTTTTCATTAACTCTTTTTCTTTTTCTTTACACTGGTGATAGAATCTGAAGAACAAAAAAAAAACCGGAAACAAAAGAAAGATAGATTCATAGAGAAAAATATTAAAAACAAATAAAAAAAGTTCCTTTGTTTTTATATTCAATCTTCAGTTGAATGAATTCAATACTGATGAAATTCATCGAAGAATGCTGCTTTTCTCATAGACTTCTACTCTTCTACACTTGCAAGAGATTCTGGTAATATGAATTCTAACAGAAAATATCCTCTCCAAGAGACTTTGCAGCAGTTATCCTCTTGAAACACCAAACAGTATACTGTTTTTCCACTAACTTCCGCCATAAGAAACTCAGAAAACTGTTATGCGTATTCTTCTTTCAGCAGCCTGACGAGGAAGACGAGGACTATACAGTAAAAAATAATTACAATTTTCAAAAAGAGAATTAGAAGAAGAAGAAGAAGAAGAACAAAAAGTTTACAAAAAAAAAAAAAAGAAGAAGAACAAAAGAAAAATATTACCTTTAGAGAAAGGTTTTTATCAGATTCGTTTGACTTGGATACCCTACTTTCCTTCCAAATCCTACATAAGAAAAAAAAATACAATCATGATTCATAAGAAAAAAAGCTTGATTCTTGTTGTTTTTTGTTCATAAATCAAATAGCCTAGAACTATAAATTTTAAACTGATAAAAAAACTTGAAAAAACTGCGAGAAAGATGGACGGAAGAATGAAAAATTTGGTAGAGAATAATATGCTCTTAACATGTTAATAAAAACAGTTACAGAAGATCATGGGTAAACTTAATTAAAACCACAAAAAGAAGAAGTTAAAGCCACAAAAAAAAGAAACTACATCTCGTAAATATAGGGTGATTTTTAAGATAAATTTGATATTAAAAAACTGTGTAAATGATGCAAATTAAAATAAAATAATATCGCTTTTATTAAATTAATGCAAAAAAAATTTTAGTTACATATTTTTTTGTTAGTATCAGTTTATTATTGATGTAAGTTTTGTATCAATTTAATAAATGGTGTTAACCACAAAAATAGCTGTATCAATTATATAATTGATATAAATGTATATAATAATATCATTTCTGTCAAAATGATAAAAAATAATAAAAAATATATCATTTTAATGAAATGATGTTAAATTAGCTAATAATAATCAATTATAATAATTGATTTTAAGTTGTATATTTTTGTATCATTTGTAAATAAGTAATTTAAAATAAAATCACTTATTTATGTGATTTAATTTAAGTGATACAATCTACTTCTTTTTTGTAGTGCATTTATCAGAATCCGAAAATATCCGACCCGAAACTGTTCCCAAACAACTGGTTCGGGTCAATCCGATTAAAAACAAATTAATCTGTTGGACAAAGTTGTTGCATTTATTTATTTGGGTTTTTAACATAAAAACCCCTTAAGTATGTTTTGTTTCGTCAAAAGAGAAAGTATGTTTTGTTTGGATATAAACCCCTCAATTAATGATTCAATGTATAAACTCCTCAAGTCATTTTGTTTAACGAATCGATCCCTCCGTCACTTTTGACGTTAAAAGCTGTGAATTGCCGTTAAGTATAAAACACCGCGTTCATTAAATGACCAAAAAACGTCACAGCTTTGTATATCTTCTTATGCTCAAGTGATTATAAATAACCTCTATTACATCAACCAAATAAAACCCTCTTAACATTTTAATAAAACCTATAATTGTTTATCTTCTCTATTAAAAGAGAAGTACCATTTTTATCTACCATAAAAAAAAGTCATACTAATCTTATTAGGTCCATTTTATTAATTACATTTATTTAATTATTTATATTAATCTATTCAATATATAAAGATATTAATAATAAATTAATTTTAACTGTAAATTTAAATTTTATTTTTAGTTATAACAAAATGTTGAGAAAAAATCTAACAAAATCTTTCTAAAAATTTTAAATATTTTATTTAAATTAATACCATTGATTAATTTCGTAATTAATAATATATACTATTATACATTAATTTAAATAAAATTATAAAACAAAATAAAATAAAAGTGTATGCTATTTTTCAAATTTTATAATTATATTTTATATCTTCTTTATTAATAGAAATACCATAAAAATTCATAATAGGTCTATTTCATCAATTACATCTATTTGACTATTTAAGTTAATCTATTTAATATATAACATTTCTAAAAAATCTTATAAATTATATAGATATTAATAAATAAATTTTAATTTTAAATTTAAATTTTATTTTTACTTATAACAATATATGTTGAAAAAACCTAACAGAATCTTAATAAAATTTTAAAATATTTTTAAATTAATGCAGCGATTGATTTCATAATTAATAATCTATTATTATTATAATGTATTTACTTATAAAATCCCATAATATACTAAAATAAATAACATAGAAATATAAATTATGCTAAGAAAATAGGAAAAATTTGGATAAGTACCTCTTAATAAGATTTTATTTTGATAAATACACCATTATTTAATTTTTTTGAAAATTACACTTTCTACTTAGAGAATTGACTAAATTATCCTTATCAAATAACATCGTAAGTTTCAAATTAAAATAATAAATGAGAAGGCCATTTAAAATTATACACATGCTTAATTTAAAAGCATGTCGTCATCTTCTTCCTTTAAGATCAGAGATTGTGTTCGGTTTTAAAATTTTACAGGTTTCCGTATCACATGAAGATGTTTCATAAAGCATCAAAGGACGCCATTTTTTTGTTTGAACAGGAAAAATGGTGAAATCTGCTTTGGCCTGATTAGATATCATAACCAGAATTGGCCAAACACATTGGCACAATTGCTCCATCATCTTGGTATCTCCACTCGGATAACAAACTCATGTTACTAAGCTCGACAAGGGACACGATTTAAAGCCAAACTATCAAAAAAACCTTCCCAAAACGTTTCCAAAACCATCCCCGAACATCTCTAGCGAGACAGCTCCTAGAGTAGACGCACCCATGCTTTACAGCCCACATGTAATCATATTATTAACTAAACTAAATCAGTCAAATTGTTTATGGTTATGATTACACCGGTTAGTTTGAAAAGATGTAGTGAATCGTATGATATATAAGGTTTAAATATTGATTTTAGAAAATATTTGCAGACATTTTAATCCAGTTATTCATTTAACCATATTAGATTATCTGTTTATTTTGTAGATAACAGCAATGACAATATTTTTTGAATTTAATCTTTATTTATTAAAATATAATATCTAAGTTAAATTTGGGTAAATATGTCTTATCACATATAAAAAGAGTTAGTTTTCAAAAATAAAAAAAAATAAGGTGTATTTATCAAATTTGAAAACACAAGTAGGGTATTTTTCAAATAATCCCAAGAAAATATCAGTTTATAGTATAACTAAATAAAATTTTAAAATGTATTGTATTCAGTCTGTAAAAATTAGAAAAAATAAAGGAGATTCTCAATTTTTTTATTTCATACTATGAATTTATTTTACCAAACTCGAAAATATATTAATATATAATAACAATTAATAATAAAGTAAAATATATAAAACAAATCATTATACATTAATAATATCGAATAAAAAACATAACCAATAACATTATAGATTTACACAATATATAACACTAAAATGTAAATATCTTTTAAAGTTTTACGATGGTATCGTTATATATTTATAAAATGAAAATCTACCCGCACGGATGTGCGGGTGAAAAATCTAGTTGTCCTTAAAACAACCTATAACCTTTTAAATATGTACTTACGTTTTGTCTATAAACCATTGTTTCTATTAATTTCACAGCACCATTCGATACAAACATTTTATATAATTATTCTCTACATATCATGTGGTAAACAAATGAAATACATAACATTATACATGTAAAAACTGAAATAGTTCAACCCACCATCTACATTTATAGAATTGTGTTCTACCGTGAAAAGTGATATACAATGTTCTCAGCAATTCTTTTTTTGGCAACACTCAGCCATTCATTTGTCAGTCTTAGGTTAAACATTCCTTAGATTCATCTTATAAAAACGTTACATATGAATCTCAAAACCAAAACGATACTATGTTCTTAAAAAATCGCATCCAATGCACTCAGCCTACTCTTTCGCAATTTCTCAGTTTATGAAATTAAAAAAAAATAGAAGAACCAACATTATACACCATAACAAGACTTTAATGAGCCATGCAATCACTAATGTTTAAACATCTATCATTTAAAGATGTCAGTATATCCATCACAACATTATAACAAACTTAAATATAGATATTGAAAACAATAGGGATCGTTATCCGCGCCAAGGCGCGGAGTTTTTGCATTTTAATCTATTTTTGTCTCTTGGTTACTAATCTAGCATTCAGTTTTTCAATGTATTTTATCTTCATCATCTTCTCTTGTCTTGTTTACATTTGTTTTCACGTTCTGTCGTTTGATTTGTCTTATTTTTGGCTTGTGTAATAACTTAACCCTGCTCATTCTTCTTTCATTCTTTATTGATTGATATTTTTATCTCGTTTAGCTCTGTGTTGCCACTAATTTGCTCGAATCATTTTTCATCATCTGCTTCGTATTCTTTTCATATTCATTAACTATTGTCTCCAATCTCTTTAAATCCTAAAAATCATACATGTTCTTTTGTTTATTAAATCACATATTAAATATTGTCGAAACTGTTTATTTATTCTAATAAATCCTTACGATTATAACTAAGATGATATGGATAAAAGACTGATTATAATTTAGTTGAAATTAAAGTCTAAATTAGAAGTTATTAAACTTGCAATCCTTCTTTTTGTCATCCAAGATAGCTTTAGTCAAATCAATTATATTGATTTAGAAAACCCATAAGCTATTTCAATCCCAAACAACCAAAAAACAGGCGCATTTGTTATTGACGCTGCGGCGGGTTTCCTTTACTATAAACATAATACTTGTCACAACTGTTAATAAACCCAAATGTGTTTACAAAAGCTACCAATATAAGAGTTTCATACTCATTTCTCTTTCTCTAGTCATCTCCTATGTTAGTAGCTATCATAATACAATCATCAAACAAATGACATATCTCTTGGTTCCATATAGAATATGCAAAATGACTGTTTTCTGCAGACTCCATGATCACTGAGTATTGTAAATATCAAATTCTGTCTATGATCTATTTATATGTTGAGGAAATGCCTCGAAATGTAGCTTTCAAATAATGATTTCCAGGTCAACACATTGCATGTTAACCTCCACAATGGGATCAGCGGATCTGCAGATACCGCTACATGTCGAGTCGAACGCAGCTACACATATGTTCCCTGCTTGTGCCTTTCATTCTCAATCTGCAATTCTCCCAAGAACCAGAATCAACGTTAAATGAGGTAAAAATTTTAGAGTTACAACAGACTTTGTATAGCCAAGCCCAATAAACCAAGCACCCAACGTAACATCCCCACTTACCTATTTGTGCAGAAAATGACTTGATCATTTTATAGTAGCACCGAGAAGTTAGATGGAGAATGAGGTATGAATGCAAAGTAGACAAAACAGTTAAAATCTTACTGATTATGAGAAATATAAGAAATCAATTCTCTTGAAATGGCGTATAACTGTCCAATAGCGTGACAGAAGTACTTGTTCCTGTTCTCACAAAACTTCCAATTCTAAATGTATATATAAATCTATTAGAGTTATTGCCAGCGCTCTGTTGCAATATTTGTTAGCTAAAATAATTCATCAAACATAATAGGAAAAATAAACCAACGAAATTGTAAAGCTAACCATCAGCTGAGATGCTTTTGCTGTCCTGACACATTGCAAGCTTAGTGATTTCACTGTCAAAAGCAACAAACTAAGCAGTCATATACATCCGAGACATTTATTTACAAACGGTTTCTAGCACAGAAAAAACATATTATTATGTTACGAATGATAAGTTTGATGCATAAATACAGTTTAGAATTTTTTTCAACTGAACATTTGTGCCTACTGAATTACCTTACAACACCCACTGCATTGTGATTTTGGCATGTTAAAGCTGAGAATCAACATTGGAGTATGCGTTAGCATTTGGAAAATGAAATATAACACCATCAATTTCCAGTGTTAATTTCATTGACAATAGCTGTGCAAAAGAACTCTGCTAGTAAGGTAATCGTGATTAGTAATTCTTTACATCTTAGTGTCGTACAACTTCAAAATGATAGACAGTTACAATCGACGGCTCTCAAAGATGGACTGCAAACCATCTAATGATATGATTACCTCGTCGTATAAGTAATCCATGTCACTTCCCTCCCACGGGTAACGTTGCTGGTGCAGATCAATTCTCTCCACCTCTTCCTCATCATTAGGATGCTCTGCAATATACCCTCTGTAAGGTTTAAATTTATGTCGCTAGAATTATCAGAGAAAGAAATATAAAGTACCCTCCAAATCTTCAGGAGCATCGACATTTTCTTTATTCAATGATCTTCATTCAACCTAACAACCATCAAAATAAAAAGAATGTGAGGCACATAATCTTCAAAATCCAAGTTTAATGAATGAAAAAAAAACTCAGGAAGACAGAAAATGTCAAACACTCACTGGCTTCTTCTTCTTTTACTTCTTGGCTCCTGTGAATGAACTGTCAAAGCCATCATTATTTGCAGGAAAAAGATTAAACAAAGCAACTGATGAAAAGAAACAAATATGTTTCACAGCACATAAACTCTTCTTTAACAATCAGGCAACTGATATTATGTCTCTCGGGTGACTCAGCTGAGTCCTCGATGGCATCCTGAACGACAAATGTGTTCTTCTTCTTCTTGGTTAGATCAAATGGTGCAAGCTAAGGATGACCAAAGAAAATTAAAACCACACAATCATGATTTATCAGGCAAAATAAAAGAACTGATGATGAATTTATTAAAAATGGGGAGATGTATAGACTAAAGAAGAAAAACTGATTCGTGAAACTCAAAGAGTCAATCTGTGTTTCTTAGATGAGTCATAAACCGATGATTAAAAATTGAAAGCCCTAAACTTCCATTGAAGAGAACACTTACAGACCAAAGAGGTTTATTGGGTTTTTTTTAACGAATTCCATTTCAAAACGTGAGTTATAAAATATTTATTAAATCATTAGATAAAATAAATAAGTGTGGGTCCCACAGAGAAAACCGAAGAAGCAAAGTTTTCCGACCTTCATAAATATATATTTGTTTCAGCCTTCAATGTACAAAGAATCCTTTAGCTCAGTGGTATAAATGTTGTTGTTTAGATCTCAATAACCCAGTTTCGAATCACAGATTTGACATTTTTTCACACTTTTTAAAAGTGGAACCCAAATATCGCTGACGTGTCGCATCAGGAGTGATGCAACTGCCCTATTATAATGGAGATTAAATATAATTTTAAAAAGTGCTTGAAATTGTATTTGTATATTTTTATTACGTTGTTAATTTCTAACAACCAAGATATCAAAATAAATAAATCCTAATATTTTCGTATATTTGCTAAGAATATATCTTATTTTTAAAGGCATCTAAATTTAAAAGAAATCAGAATTGATTATTCTTAAATTTTTACCTTATTTTTTAAAACCAATATATAGCTTGAAACTGCCCTATTATAATGGAGATTAAATATAATTTCAAAAAGTGCTTGAAATTGTATTTGTATATTTTTATTACGTTGTTAATTTCTAACAACCAAGATATCAAAATAAATAAATCCTAATTTTTTCGTATATTTGCTAAGAATATATCTTATTTTTAAAGGCATCTAAATTTAAAAGAAATCAGAATTGATTATTCTTAAATTTTTACCTTATTTTTTAAAACCAATATATAGCATATATTGTTACAAAATATTAAAAAAAAAAGAATAATGCAGATATGCTATTTAAATCCACTAACTTTATTAACTTTAATATAGTTTGAAATTTATTTAAGAGTTATAACATATCATACATCATATAATATTATGTCATCTTATGTTAAAACACTTTATGAAACCATCTGTTAAAAACAAAATTACATATTTTAATTACTTCAAAAAAATTTTATAAAATAATTTATAATAAAATATGTTATTTAAGCTAAGTTTAAAAACTATTAAAAACCTTACAAAATGTATACTATAGAATGAAATAACTATGAATTTCCTTTTAACATCGTCCATGTCCGTCCTCCCCTGTAGGTACGTGGGTACATCGTGGCTGATAGTCGGGAGAATTAATTTTCGGAGATAAGAAATATTTGTAATACTGAGCATTTAATCACACTGCAAGTGCACAACAGTTCACAGTAACAAAACTTGGAATCAAATCCATAGAAACCAAGATTACCCAACAAGTCTGCAACTGTCATGAATGGCCAAGTGATAAAAAAAGTTTTTTTTTTTCTAAAGGCAAGTAGAAAAGTAAATACAATGTAAAACTTATAAATAGAAAGTGTCAAACATTAGGGAAATTGTATAAAATCAGATCATAAATGTAAACAATTTATTAGAATCAATTAAACTCTTTTAGAATTCAAAACACGAATGTATAATATTTCCACTCTTGTACCACTAATCACTATGTCTAATAACCTAGAGAACTAACAGCCACTGAGCCCAACAGATTAAATATGCATTAAGATTAAATTTCAGTGGTTCACAAAGCGTAATAACATCTATTCTTGCAGGTCAGCGGCACTTTGCTTTCATGGATTATTTTCAATCAATCAAATCAACTCTTGCTGAATTCATTTAACATAAGATCATGAACTAGTGATTAATCAAGTCCAAGCAATTAGAAAAATCTAAGTGAAGAACTCTAAGGAAGATTCCCTAATTAAAAAACCCTAAACATTCATTCTCATCAATTCTTTTCAAACCTTAAAACCTAACAATTAAGCTACTCAAACATACCCAAAGAACACACGATCAGTGATAAAGTTTGTATAATTAGATTAAAGAGATAATACATGGGTTCATCAAGATTATCTCATCTCCCCAGAGCATTAAAACCTAAAAGTTTGATATAAAATAAAGTTTAGCCTAAAATGGCTCAAAATAATAGATATATATCAAAAACACGTCCATGTCAGATTAAAACAAACCAAAAATAAGTATAACACAAAGTTTGTTTCTTGTATTTAACCTGCATACAAACCAATCTTCAGTAACAGAGTATAAATTTTAATCCAACCGTGCGATCGACCTCAAAATGGAAAGATAACTCAATTTCTATACTGTGTGGAGATCAATCCGCTGGTGGGAATCCTTCCATCCAGTGGAAAATTATGATGCATGTGCGCAATTTTGCATCTTTAGTTGCTCTTTTATACCCAATTCAACTCATTTATTCCAAATTGACCTAAAGTCGTAAAGACTTGATAAAGGATTAAAAGACTCTAAAAGAAACACTTAGACTCAATAAAAGACTCAAAACAGAGGGTATAAACCAGTAAAAACACAGATATATCATCAATTCTCACATGATCTTTCTTTGTTAATTCGTTGGCCTCAATCACACGATATCGGGAATCACTTTCTGATATGTCTCCCACCTTTTCATTCATCTAGCCACACACGCTTAATTTTGGAGTTTTTTTGGACAACTGACTTAAAAGATAAGTGTATCTTGGTGAGATATGTAACTAATTAAATAAATTTTATTAAGTGTATCCACATACATCATCATATAGCAGGAATTGGGATATTACAATCAAATATACTCACAAAATGATTCTTGTTGCACACCAAGACAAGTCTCTAACCGCCCCTCATGTCAGAACTGAAATATCTAACTAGCTTTGATACCACTTTTAACGATTTATTTGTTCCTCATGTGTGTCCTAGGCACTTTCTCTAGGGTTGTGGGTCCACCCTTTTCAGTGGTCGGGAGCTTCAATTTCTCGTAGACTCAAAATACTTATTTACTAGCTATGCAATCATTATATGATATTTTCTTGTGTTTTAATATCACTCACATGATATCAGGAATCACCTCCTAATATGGTTAACTATCTTTCCACTACTTCAAACACACTTAACTCCTGAAAATTATCTAGCCAATTGACCAAAAACAAAAGATAAATGTATGTTGATGATATGGATAACAAAATTAATTTTACTAAGCATATCCACATACACCACTATATAACATAAATCTAGATGGTACAAAAATGCTCAATTTCTGAGTTAAAATAAAACAACTAGTGGATGTTTCTTTTTGCCAAATATGTATACTTTTTTTTGAAGAAAAAATGTTAAACCCATGTTTATTAAAGAACCAGACATAACTTCTGGGTGGGAGGTGTAGTTATGATAGGCTATCTCCCGAGTATTCATGCGGACGGATCCGCAACCGTGGTTAGCAGAACAATGTGACTTAGTTTCCACGGCAGGAGTATCGAATCCAAAATGTGTTAGCTTCTAGAACCCGTCCATTACCACTGGACCATAATGTCCCGCTCAAATATGTATACTCCTACTATCATTATTTTATGTGAACTTTTTGTAGGTTGTACAAAAGCTATGAAACAGTTTGGCTATCCTAAATTAGTTTCGGGACATAGTTTGTTTGCCCATCCCAGATCTTCTTACCAAACAAGGGAAGTAATTGTTCAATTAAAACCAAAGTGCTGATAATACGACGAAAAAACATTATTATAAGTCATTGTTTTATTCATAGGCTCTCTTAAGGAGTGGATATGATTCCACAACGACAACAATAAATTACAGCAAGAGTAAGACACCTGTAAAATATTTGGTTTCTCCTCATCTCAATAATGCAAACCCAAACAACAGAAAACAATTAAATATCCACCAAGAAAAGTGATTATATAACAAGTTAACGACCAAGAATCCACATTAATTAGAATAATTTAAAAGCATAGTTATATAACTCCATGGAGATGGACCAAACAATCCAAGAAAAAAGGTAGGTTAGCAATGTTGACCATATTTTTCACAAGATCACCAACAACAAAAAATAAACACAAAAATGGCTATGGTCATGGTTGTACGGACAAGTATATGCAGCTAGATAACTTGATATCGTGTGTTCAGGACTGAGAATCCCGAGGTAAAGCTCTCTGCCCCCACTTTCCTTCAAGAAGAATATGTGGCTTATGGAAAACACATGAAAAGCTACAAAGCTACACATTTTGTTTTGTGGATACAAATTAATCCTCACAATCTTCCAAGTCGCTGAGATTTTTGATAAGAAGAAATCTGGATAGTCAATGAAAATCATATGTTAACATAGACTTCTCCCTAACTCTAATCCAATACTTGTAACTTTCCTTGTCTTACGGACATAGTTAGCCTCGTGCTGTGACTATTGACTAGAGACAAGACTGTTCCTGGAAGTAGTTGACTAGGTATCAAAAGTGTAGATACACATTTCAAAACTGGTTCTGTCACATGCATAAACTATTTGTTTTGAATACAAGCTTAATCTAGAGAATGACATTATAACACTAATTGGGTAAGGAAAATAAACATTAACAACATTTACAGAAAATATGTCTCTACTGAGCATCATATGCCAAATCTGGATCCAAAAAGACACTTGCAAACACAATCTTACAATCTTTTGAGGTGATTAGTTTGGATCTTTGATAGTCATTTCCAAAATATTTTCTCAGTATTATTTTCCTATGGAGACAAAAACTTAACGTCGTTCTCTCTGTTTTGGCAAAGCAAAGATATCTTTGCCAACTGGCACTATACCTTACCTCAAATCCTCCTTTATAAAGAGCAAGGACTACATCTGTGCAACATATCCTCTCTTTCATATAAGTTATTACTAGAGAAATACACCAAACTTTTTCACAATGGCATCAAACTCAATGTCTTCTTATGGATCTGGCTCATGGACTGTTAAGCAGAACAAAGCCTTTGAGCGTGCTCTAGCAACCTATGACCAAGACACTCCTGATCGTTGGTATAATGTTGCTAGAGCTGTTGGTGGAACAACACCTGATGAAGCTAAGAGACAATATGACCTTCTCGTACGTGACATCGAAATCATCGAGAATGGGCATGTGCCATTCCCTAACTACACGACTACTGGAGGCAGAACCAAAGGCAGGCTGTGATGAGGAAAAAAGGTATTGTTATTCTTTTGCAATCTAATTCCAAACATTTTGTGATAATTACAACAAATCAACTGTGTTTATATCCCTAATAGCCCGCTTATTTTCCATTTTAAAATACTTCTATGAACAAGGTTATATGTGTGCCTGCGTCATGATAATACACACCAAATCAAACATAAAAGGGCATGTCTGTTTCAGAATAAAACATCTTTTACTTTACAAAGATTCTCTGACTTCTTATGCTAAGCAATGTGAGTCTCTAAATCTTCCAAGTGTTTCCTTCTCAGTGCCTCCTTAGGCTTTGTAACAAACCAGACAACAAAAGGTACCCAAAATATTTATGCCTAGGATCATTCCTTCTCAGTTTGGTATGTAATATTTACTGTCCGATCCCACATCTTGCCCAAGAAGGTTCGGGAAAAAAACGAAACCTATTCATCATGAAACTACTAAGTACTATATTTAATTAAAGAAAATAAAAGGAAGCTTTCTATGAAAACAAACAAGATGTAGTTTTACCAAAAAAGAGAACAAAAAAAAACAAACATGTACAAGCAAAATCAATGTAATAAGTTTTCTTTTTAATTCCTTCATTTACTTTTGGCAGGATGAGAAACATGAAGCTGCAGTAAAACAAGAAGCAACAAAGCCTAAACTATTGTATGAGTCAAAAAAAAAAAGAAAAAAGAAAAGAAGAACTACGCATATCATCAGTTTCAATGAAGTCCGACGACGAGTTTATGTTTGTATTTTTATTTCCCATATTTTCTCCAGCCTTAGAGCAGCATTATCGATAACAAACTGCTATAGTTTCTTTAAAAAAAATTATGTTAATATTATAATTATCTAAGTACATTCTACCTTTCTAGTATTAATCTATATTATAATAGTTGAGTTTTTACTCACTCCTCAGCGCACCACGTCAGCGTTTCGTGGGCCTCACTTTTAAAAAGTGTGAAAAAATGTCAAGTTCATGGCTCGAACTCGGGTTAGTGAGATATAAACACCAACATTTATACCACTGAGCTAACTGATACTTTGTACATTGATGATCGAACCTAATATATATTTACGAAGGTCGGAAGCCCTTGCTTTTTCGGCTTCCTCTGAGGGTCGGACCTACAAGTGTATTATGAGTTTCATTTTTTAATGGGATTCATCACGTTATATGAAAAAAGCTCAAGTTTGAAATAATTATGGTTTTCCTATATTATAAACTTTTGTCGTTCAACATGAGTTCGAGTTCTTTTCATCATTGTCTCAAACAAGTCTGAGTTACAGAGTTGCGCCGTGTATGTTCGTAATCTATTTTTTCACCGGTGAACTCTTCATGTCCCCATCTTAAATCGCTTTATCATAAATGTTCCTGATTTGTAGCCCCTTTGTAAATCCTATATATATGATTCTCATCTTTGATGAACCCAATCTGCATTTTCTAGAAAATGTTTCTCTCTGCTTCTCCAGTTTCTCAAACCAGCGTCCCGGCGTCCGCCACTCAACCTTCGAGTCTCTCCGTCTTGGTCGTAGTAGTCAGAGCATAGCCTTTGGCTTCCTCCGCTTCTGGGATTCCCTGAACTTCAAGAAAGACAAGGAGTTTGTGGGAATCACAGTTCTCTTCCTTGATGAAAATGTAAGTTAATCTTCGATCTATCACACTTATTTAACATAATTATTTTAATTGATTTCCTAATTCTTTGTTGAATAATATTATTTGCAGATTCCGTGATTCATGGGTTTACTCCCGTCAGACTTGCTAATCATTACATGCCATCTTTGAAAGAAGGTTCCACTGTGAAAGTCGATCATTTTGAGGTTGCTAGATGCTCAAGCATGTACACGATAACTAATCATTCATTCCTCATTCGTTTCATCTCATTAACCATTATTGATGAAGTCATCACGGGTGCTCCTGAGATCAATATCCAATCAAGATTAGAATGTTCGACAATTGCCAAGTGATTGCGAACACAAACCTAGAAACTGGTAAACATAGCATATTTGGCAGCTCCAAGCAAGAATACAATCAGACAAATTCAAGTGAAATGACATATCAACAACTGAAACTGGTAATTAGTCAACAACTTATCCTATATTTTCCTTATTCCTAAAAAAATCCACTATGTTTCTGATCTATTTTTTCATCTACGCAACTTTAGCCTCTGTCATGGATAGCTCTCTCCCAAGGATTGCATTGACTATGGTTTCTGGGAAGAAAAAGATCTTGCTCCTGAAAAAAGAATGTGGCAACCCTGTTGTAAGATTTTAATTTGTGCAGAATAAAAAAGAATGTGGTAACCCTGTTGTAAGATTTTAGTTTGTGCAGAATAAAAAACCTTGATTTCTTTTCTATTTAGTATAGTGATAGTTGTTGACAATCATTAGTCATTTGCCAATATGGTTTTTATGCGGCATTTTAGAACTAATTTCTCCATTCCAAGCGGAACAGCAGATGTAAGCTAATTTTTCTGGAAGTTCCTCGACTTCAAGACAGAATCAGAAAATAGATGTTGATGGGAGGTTGATCAAGGGAATACTTCAGAGAAGTGAGACGGCTTAGCCAGACTTCATCTTTTGTACAGCCTGAGAAAAGAGTGGAACCCACAAAACACGAGAGAAGAAAAACAAAACACGAAATTAACATATTCAGACCTTCTCTCTTGCATGTCTAACATCTGGCGCTGACGAAACTCAACACCCACGGCAGACGAAGTTGATGCAAGTAAACCTCTCATCAATCATGCTTAAAATCAATCTACGTTTTTCAATCTCACAAGCTAAGAAATAATTTTACCTACTTGAATGAGGAAATTAGTGCCCACATTCCCAACATAGAAAAAAAGAGGAGTTGAATTCCAACAGTTTTCTCAGTATCAGACTAAACCACAGATTCAAGGTCCAACTATTTTGAAACCCTAACATTTTAAAGTCATGCTTTTAAAAAAAATATATATATATTTGGCCATATTTCAGACTTTTTTGTCAACCCCAAATCATCTATAACAAAATCCAGAAAAAATATAAATAAAATAATTTTCTAAGTACGTAATTCTAAAAATGTTATAAGTTTTTTTAAATATATTACAATTCTATTTTTTTCTAAAAACAATTGGTGAAATAAGAAGAAAATTTTATTTTATTGTTTATTTAAATTGTTAAATCCAAATTTATTATCTTTTTTCATGCACTATTTGATTTATATACAAACAACTATCTAAGTAAACACTAACAAGTTCCATCACCCTCAACTTTGAACATATAAGATATAAAAATATCAACATATAACTTCGTCATTCATTCTTATATCAAACTCATCAACCTATGTAATTTCCAAAGTCTCATCCATCACATTATAGACAAAAAAAAAACAAATAATAAAATCCCGTAAACAAAACTATACAATGCACCTATAATGTAGCCGACTCCACGCTTGCGCGGAGACTATGCACCTAATTGAATCAATAATAAAGTGACAGGTGCTATATGAGGTTTTAGACCGTATACAAAAAGTGTTTAAATTGGGTTCTTGGCTTAATATATCCTCAACTCTTTAATTTTGGCATAATTAAGCTTTACTTTTATTTTGGCATAAAAATATTAAACTCATTCAAAAAATCTGACTAAATCCTAAAATTTCTTTTCTTTTCTTTTTTGGCTAAAAAGAGGTTTGGTTAACTTACATTGTAACCTCGTCACGTATCCGTTACGTCTTTCTCTCTTTTTTTCTTTTTTCTGAACTTCGCTAAAACTCAAATCCCTAAATCTGAGCCAAATGATCACGATGCATAATATGAGACAAAAGTTGGAGATTAGAAGATCTTGCTATGTGTGTTATCATAGGGAAAAAATTAAATCTTGATGACTATGTACCAGAGTACTTTACTACTCATAAGTGGCAGCAAACATATGCTCGAGGGATGAGAACTGTACAAGGGATGAAATTATGGCTGCAGCTAAATAGATATCCTATTATACCACCAGATTCAAGACCAAAATGAGGAAGAAAAAGGAATCATAACTAGTGTAAAGAACCCCACGAAGATCTATCAAAGAAGGGAAGAATGACAGGTGATGATGGTAGGACAATTACATGCTCACACTGTAAGCAAGAGGGGCGCAACAAAACAATATTTTCTAATCCTCTAATGGTGGTAGAAAACGTCCTCGAGGTCGACCAAAAAAAAGAACCATAGTATATGGTTTAGCTTTTGATTATCTTATTTATAATTTTGGTTATCTTTGTATATGCTCTTTTGATTATATTTCTCATGAATTTTATTCATAATATTTGTTCTTGTAGGCTGGCAAAATGTTGCAAACATATGGACAGGCTATTTAGAGAAATCTGAATAGTCTTACTGTTTTCTTTTTCTTTTGAATGACGATAATCTTATTTGTATTTTTTTTGAAACTGATCTTGTTTGGATTTTTCTGTCACAATCTTGTTTGGATTCTGCTTCTCTGGGATTTAATAGTATTGGAATAATGTTTCGAAGTTTGTTCCTTGTTTTTGAACAATTTTTTTATTTTATTTTTTTCTTCTTAATGTTGAACTTATAATATATTAGCACTTAAGAAGAGATACGTCATCATCGTGACTCCACAAGAACATCAATATTAGTTGTTTTGTCTTTATCTTACAAGTTTTCACTCTTTGCTCTGTTTTAAATAAGTCTGCAACTTAACTGTATAAATGGGACGGTGAAGAGAGAAGACAAGAAAACGCCTTTAAAAAGAAAAGTTGACGGTGTCATGACTGATTTTAACAGTAGCTCTTTATAGCCAAACTATAGAAATTTTAGGATTTAATTAGAGTTTTTGAAAGAGTTTAGCATTTATTATGATAAAATAAAAATTAGAGCTTAATTATGTCCAAACTAAAGAGTTGAGAATTTATTATGCCAAAAACTCGTATATTAGAACTCTTACACGCTCTCTTTCATCCTTTTTAATATTTTTATTTTTTTTAATTGCTAGAAACCTATTAAGAGCATCTCCAACGTAACACTATTTTTTCCTTTATATTTTACACTAAAATAGAGTAACTCTATTATAGAGTTGAATTTGCTTCGATGGTTTACTTTATAATAGAGTAAAATATAGAGAAATGTTGTTTTTTTACTCTAAATATAAAGTAAAAAAAGAACATTTCTCTATATTTTACTATGTTATAGTGTAACTCTATTATATAATGAACCATTAGAGCAAATCCAACTCTATAATAGAGTTACTCTATAATAGAGTTACTCTATTTTAGTATAAAATATAAAAAAAATAATAGTGTTCCATTGGAGATGGTCTGAGAAAAGTGTTGTAGTTACTTTTAGAGCATCTACGGTGGTTATTTTCCACGTGATTCTCTATCTACGGAAAAAGAAAAAAAACTAAACTAAACAGTAGCAAAGAGAGAGAGAAATAAATGAGGTACCTCTCTTTATGCATAAACTCTTCAACAATAGTAAGAAACGCCAATGCCACTTGGCATTGCTCTCAATCACCCATTTTTGTTTCAGATTAAAAAATTTAACTATTTAATAAATTACTTAAAAAAATAGTATAATAATTATAAGAGATTTAGTTTGAGAAACTAATTAATGCTGATGCTCTAGCATGTTTAACTGAGGGTTCTTAGAGCATCTTTATTGCTAGTTTCTTAGCATAAATTTCCAAAATTAAAAAAATAAAAATAATGAAAAGTTACGAAAGAGAAAGGAGAAAGATTCTTAAATAACCAAGATAAGAAACGGTTTCGAAAAGTACTCATATATGTGTCAGTTAATCACTGGTTTTACTTTTTAAACATAAATATAAGTTAAATAAATCATTATAATATTAGTATTTTTTTTCTTTTAGTAACTCCTACCGGTTTCTACCGTTAATCATGGTTTTAGGATGTGGTTCTTAGCGGAATATAAGAACCTCACCCTAAGAACCCCCATTAAACATGTTAGAATCTACTACTAGCTAGGGTTCTTAGTAACGAGACAGCCCATTGTCTAAATCAATTAAATGTTGATCAATATAATTGCTATCGTTATTATTCCATTCGTTTCATTGTACTCGTTGTTTTAGGTTTATGCACACATAATAACAATATATTTAATTTTACATATTTTCTCTGTTTCATTATAAGTGTCACTTAAACACTTCACACATATTAAAAAATGATTGAAATGTATTTATGTTTTCATTAATTACATCTAATTGACCAATAATATTTGAGATAAATAAGTTTATTTATTATATCAATGTATTTTACAATTAATATTCAGCAGAAAATAAATAAAAAATTGCATTGAAAATCAAAAACGACATTTTTTATGAAATAAAGGGAGTATATTCTAAATTAAATAGTATTACTATCCACATAGATATATTTCAACCAATAAAAAGATAGAATAACATATAAAAAGTTAATAAATTTTATGCAGTAACTGATATTTATTTTGAAACAAAATTGGGAGTATAAAATGTTCTCAAAATATTACGGAGAATCCAATAATGGAAAGGACGTTTGAACCGGACAAGAAGCAACTCTCGAAATGTACGAACCAACCAACCAATCTCTATTTAGGGTTCTTCGAAATGTGAGAAATTGGTTGATGATGATTGGTAATAACTGTTGGGTCACGAGACAAGAGTAAACCACCTCGAAAAATCTGCTGTTCTGATCGCAGCCTTCAAATCCAGCAAATCATTAGGACTTAGGATTTTCAAAATTCAAATATCCAACACTACTTTTTTTTTTTGTTCAAACTCAAATATCCAACACTTCACGTTTTTGTATTGCAGAAAATATACGGTACCGTACCTATATACGAACTTTTGCTAAGGCATACTATTTATATATAAACGAATATGTGCGTATCTTTTTTTTTCTTACTACTAAATTTGCTAATATGTGCACATCTCTTATCACTGTTTGCATGTTGTTAGAATACAATAATTATATTTTATGTTCTTTATCATCATAAACTATATTAGTGGTAATAAGAGTTTTACGAGGATAGAAAAGCGAAAATAATACTGTACCAAGAACGGAATATCTCGGGAAACAAGACCCGTGAAAAATCTAAAAATGTCCTCGAAAATTTAAACCTAAAACTAAATTTTGATTTGCGGGATTGCACAAAATTATTTATTGAATATTTATAATTTATGTTTTTAAATTAAAATTTTATGATTTGATGATATTTTATAAACGTCGGTTCGTAGATTGTATTTTTTTGATTTTCGATTTGGTTCCGATTCCGTTGTGTGTTTTGGTTTTTGGTTAAGGAAATAGTAATTGAGTTTGGGTTTTGTTATTTTAGTTTTTAATTTAGTTCAAATAATAATGTTAGGAACCCGATAAAATTTTGAGTTCAATTTGAGTGCTTGAGTGAATATGAATATAGATTTTTTTTTTCATGTTGATTCCTATCTAGGTAGAAATATTTATTGTTACATTTTCTGGTTTTTATTTTTTTGTTATCGAATGTCTTTATATTTATTGTTACCACTGTTGGCTTAAAGTGTTCGTTAAAATATCACCGAACACGACCAAAGCAATAATTATTCATACTCCAAACTGAACAAACCACACCAACTTAGAAACTTCATTCCCGGAAGATGTACACTTCAAGCCTTCCTGAGACATACTGTAAGAGTTTGACTCGTATGTTTCACAGGTTTACCCAACAACTTACTATTATTCGGCTAGATAGAAATTTGTTTAAAGCCCATAGTCGACGTTTAAATTTAAAAAGGGAAAGCCCATGTTCAACAGATTTTTTGGTCTGCAACCATTATCAACATAATTTTTCTGGGAAAACAAAGTACTAAATAAAATGCCACCGAACACGACCAAAGTAATTCTTTATACTCCAAACTGAACAAACCGCACCAACTTAGAAACTTCGTTCCAGGAAGATGTACACTTCAACCCTTCCTGAGACTTACTGTAAGAGTTTGACTCGTACGTTCCATAGATTTACCCAACAACTTACTATTATTCGGATAGATAGAAATTTGTTTAAAGCCCATAGTCGACGTTTTTTTTGTCAACTTTTCGTTTTATAAAAAGGAAGCCCATAGGGCATAGTTACAAACAGTTCATGAAATACATTCAGCCCAACTTGAGCCCAGATCTAAAGATAAACCTAATTTGCATGTGTAACACGTATACAACACGTGTTCCCTTCCTAGGCTCTATCGCTTCCTGAATCAAAGAAAGAGAAACGTCGCCAGAACTCTCTCCGGCTGATCTCGTTCACCATCTCCGAGTCCCTTGAAACTGTTTGTTCGCTCTCATCTCCTTCAATCGCCATCCATTCATTAAAGACATCTTCTCCAGCTATAAAAATTAATCTTGGGCGAAGAACTTCAAAAGACCCGAAACAGAACGTTGTTGAAACACTAGCCTGAACAGCAACTCCGACTCTTCTATTTCCGCTTCGAATCTCCTTAGTATCTTCTGACCCTCTAATCTTGATCTGCATGGATACTTCACTTCTCATATGCGAAGATTGATTCCACCTTTGAATCAAGAGTTGAGCTTTTCTAATAAAAGGAGCATCAATCCTTTAGAACAGATGGATTGAAGATGATATCAGGAGAAGAGCTAAACACATATCAAAAAGATCGGACAAAGCCTAATCAAAATCCGAAACCGGAACTTTTAATCAGACAAAGCCGAATCAAACTCCGCAACCGGAACTTTTAATCGGACAAAGCCGAAAACTAAAGATCTGATCGTGAGATCAGAAGATTAAAATCATATTTTACAACAAAAATCTCTGTTTCTTTCCCTCTGAAAGATGAGTATGTGGTAAGAAGGAAGAAGAAACGAGAGGGAATTCTCTTTCTAAGAGAGAAGAGAGAGAAAAATTTGTCCATGGTCGACATTTAAATTTAAAAAGGGAAAGCCCATTGTCAACAGATTTTTTGGTCGGCAAACATTGTCAACAGATTTATTCTGGGAAAAAAGTACTATTAACTAAAAATATTCTCTTCCTCTTCCAAGTAATCGATGAAAGAATCAACAGATTCATCAATCAAATCGAGCCATCACCAACTTTTAAAGAGGAGTTAAGAGAGAAGAAACAAGCTCTCGTCTCTCTCCTCTCCGTTCAAATCATACCTTATTGATGGCATGATTTCCTCTATGGTGGGAAGAGAAATCACGCCATCAATCAGGTATAACTTCGTTGTAGAAATGTATATAAACAACAGCTGAACAACGTCAATAAACATAGAAACCTGTTTTACCACTCCAAGGGTTCTTAACAAAGAACACCAAGATTGACCTCAACTCCCAAATACTGCAACGGGGATTTAAGTTTGGCAGTAAAGTTTCATTGAAACGTTTGGTTCTAACCATGGTCGAGAAACAAGTTGTAAGTGCTTTTTACTCTTCTCCTCTATGTGCATCAACGGGCATTTAACCATTGTCCAGAAACAAGTTCTAACCATGCTTCCCACATCCCGAATATATAGAACGAATAAAGCAGAAAGAGTTGGAACTAAACTAATAAGGGTTGCAAGAGTAAGCAAGTTGTATGAATTAAGAATGGGAATGAAGAAACAAGAAGAAAAAATAAAGAAGCCAATTCTATGAATATATTAAGTATTAATAGTACCCAAACACTTGAAGAGTAGTTTTGCACATCATAAGAACTTGTTTATGCAAGGGAAACTTTTAACAAAGCTTAAGCAAGAAAAGTAAAAGAAGTTATGCAAAGGAAATTTGGAACTACTGAAGTTTTTTTTGTAACGGAACTACTGAAGTTCAACGAGAGACATAAATAGAAGAAACTTGATTTGTTAAAGCCCTAAAGAGGCGAGTGACTCTCCACTTCCTTCACCTCGTCAACTTCTTAGGTGCATCATCCTTAGGAGATATAGAAATCTGAGAAAGAACCTTGTCCATGGTGTTTTTGAAACAAGACTTGTCTTGTGTTCATCCATACGGGTATTGACGAATTCAGTGAAACGATCCTTGAGGTTTGCAAGGAAAGTGGCATTATCATCATTCACATGCTTTTTGCAAGATGTTGTAGGAAGTGTAGCTGTTGGCTGGTTGTCGTTTGAGTGTTCTGGGTATCCATCTCTTCCTGTTCCAACAAAGAGAAAGAAATCTCGTAAATATGTATGAATAATCGACCTGAGGACTTTTTGGTCAAAAAAAAAATCGTACTGAGGACTTAGCACACAAGCAAATCACAAAGCCGCAAGAGAAAAGACTTAATACACTTTCCGCTCAACCCTAAAAGTTCTCTAACGGAGCATAATCTTTCATTAATTGACACAAAACCGTACAATACTCAAAATTTGCTAACATGATTCGGAATGCCTTCTTCCTCTCCTGATCAACAGACAATTTAAAAAAGAGAATCGAAACTAAAAGGTACCTTGACTTTGTTTCTCTTTCGCTTCTACTACTATTTTCCTCAACGAGCTAAGTCTCGACGTCTATATATATACATGTCAATTTAAGTGTAGAACAAGCGAAAGAAACTAGGAGAAATTTCATATTTACCACTTTCATGATACTATTTTCGTTTTTACGGATATTTTCAAAAATATTTTGTTCATTAAGTGACAAAAAACTATTACACCCTTGTTCTCTATATATATAATAAATATTTATTTAAATAAATAAATAAAAAATTATGTTTTCGAATTATACTTTTTCAAATTCGAACTTTTTTATAATTTTTTTTTAATTCTTTTTTTTTTGAAAATCGAAAATTAAGTGTGAAACTATTTTTTTATATTTTTTAAGTATTTATTTATATTTATTAGAATCCTAAATATCACATTCCAAAAACTCTATCTCACCCCCTCAACTATAAACCCTAAATCTAGATTAGTTAATCCTATGTGTATAAATGTCTTTTACCTTACATTAAAAACAGGTAAAAATGATTAGTGTAAACATGAAAAATGGTATTATAAATGTAATATTTGTGGTAATTTCCCAAGAAACAACGGTTTCTTAGATAAAATTAAGTTTTAGTTATATTAACATAAGGGAAAATCGCATTTTAAACCCTGAGAGTGTCACATTCTCGCACTTTAAATACTGAACGTTTTTTACTAGCACTTTAAACCTTAAAAGTGACATTTTTATCATAACAAACCTCCAATGAAGTTTACTTGTTTACCAAATCAACGAGGTGACTTGTACTGTTCATTTTGTGATGATGTGTCGGTTTTTTTTTTAATAAAAATAAAATACATAGAAAATTCGAAAATATTCAAAAAATTCGAAAAATTGATTTTTTTTTGAAAAATTCAAAAAAATATAAAAATAACATTTCAAAATTAAAAATAAAATAAAATATTTTTAAAAAATTAATCCAATTATAAACCAATAAATATATATATATAATATAATAACTTGAATGGTGATACTAGATTCTGTTTTTTTTTGTTTTTGATTTTTTTAATTTTAGATTTATTAATACTTAAATTATTAATTTTTTTTGAAATTAAAAAATATCTCATAGACCACTTAAAATGTTTTTGACCTTAACTAAAATATTGTAAGTTGGTTTGAAATTTAATTAAGAGATATAGAGGTATGCCTTTAGATTTGTATATGTTAGGTTTTGGTATGAGTGAGCTTCTTAGATAAGTAACATATATTTTAGTTTCTGTAAAGTGTGATTAGTTATTTATTTAATTTCAAAATTATTTACTATTTTTAAGAACTTCATTTATAAGTTAATTTCTTTTTAAACAAACTTAAAATAACTAAAATAAATATCATTTTAATAAATAATACCAATAATAAGATTAATTTTGAAAATTTAACAAGTTAAGTATTAAAAAATCAAATTTTTTAAAAAAAATCAAAAACATAAAACCAGAATCTAGAATCACCATTCAAGTTATTATATTATATATACTTATTGGTTTATAATTGGATTAATTTTTTAAAATATTAATTTCATTTTAAATTTTGAAATGTTATTTTTTAGACTTTTTCGTTTTTTTTTTAATTTCGAATTTTATATGTATTTTATTTTTATTTAAAAGAAAAAGAAAAAGAAAAACCGACATGTCATCACAAAATGTTACAGGTCACCTAGTTGACTTGGAGGTTTGTTATGATAAAAATATGACTTTCAAGGTTTAAAGTATTAGTCAAAAACGTTCAGTGTTTAAAGTGCGAGAATGTGGCACTCTCAAGGTTTAAAATGTGATTTTATTCCCATTAACATAATACTACTAGTTTCTTTTTTGGAGTTTTAAAAGGTTTTTCTTGGTCATACATGTTTTAAGAAGTTTCTGTTTACTTCAAAATTACCTTAATTTAGTTATATTAACATAATACTACTAGTTTCTTTTTTGTAGACTAGGGATTAACCCGGGCTTTGCCCGAGATTTTTTATTTTTTTTAATTTAAGTTGTTAAATTACTTATATTTAGGTTATGATATATATTTATATAAATGTTAAGATGCATGTCATAATTAAAATTTATTTTTAAATTTTAACACGTTAAATTAACATATTTTTTACTATTTAAATATTTTTTTTGTAATTTTGTTGGCTATCTAGTTATCATATTTAGCAAAACTATTTGTTGAGTGTTGGAATAAATGTTTTAGATATTTAATTAAACTGCAGAGTATTTTCGGATCGACCACATGCTCAACAATCGATCGATCCGTAAAAAGATGGTCGATCTTCTTGGCCTGGTAAGTACAATTTTAGCAAAAATATCTCTGATTTTCAAATATTAAGTATATAACTATTCTTTTGAATATTTTTTTAATTGTATTTTTTGATTAAATTATTGTATTATAATGTTTATGTAAATATTTTTTGTGATGTTTGAATTTGTGATGTTAGTATACTTAACCTAGAAGATATTGATGTTTAACAATTTATTTTTTTCTGAAAATAAAAAATAATAATATATCAAAACGTATTTAATACTTGTTAAATGATAGTATAATGTAAATTACATCCATTATTTGAAAATAACCATTTGTTGTTTTTATTTTTTTTTTAAATCAGAAATTATTTTTATTTAAAAACATTATTCATATATAATATAATAGTTTAAGTTTGGAAGATTAATATATATATATATAAATTATGTATATTTTTTAAAAAATAATTTAAGATATTATATATTGAGTAACTGAATAAAAGCTGAATTTCTTATCTTGAAAATGAAATATTTATATTTTTGTCTTCATGTTATACTCACCAATCGAGCATTGATATTTATAACTCAGTATGTTATTTAAAAAACTTAGTTTTAAGTAATAAACGAATTTAATAAATTAAATTCATCACCTATAATGTTCTGTAAACTATATTTGAAAATTCTCTAAAATTATATTTTAAACATAATATTACTATTATTTAATTTAAGTTATTTTAAGCATAATATATGCTAAACCAACTTAAATTATATTTACAATAGGACCATCCTAAACCGGTTAATAAACCAAAAATAGTACTAAACCAACATGAACCAATACCTGATTCGGCGAGGAAAGAAGTGTTTCGGGATAAACGCTTGAATGGTTATTAATTGTAATGTTTTGATCATGAAAGAGTAATATGAATATTAACAATAAAATTATGGATTAGATTAATTTAAATTTGTAAGAATACATTTGAGTCTATGAAAAGCAATTCAATTCCCATGAATAAGTTTGGCTTTTGGAAGTTGCGGGTTTCTCAACAATGAATCCACCTAACAAAAAGTTCGTTGTTATAAAAAATCTCCTTCAAGGTCATTAAAGGTTTTTGGGACGGCAAGAGTTGATGGTGGAACCATTTTTTTGCTCGAGTGCTTTGAAGTTTTTCTTAATAGTGTGAGGTTGATGTTGATGGAATAATGAATTTTAAAGGGACTTTCTTGATGCAAAGCTATACATTTTTTTTAATGTGGTATTTCCATTTTTATATAATTTACTACCATTTTAAGATAGATGTACATTTTAAGATAGATGTTTAAATCTTAATGTACTTTTTCCATTTTTTAAATTTTTATTTCCATTTCTTATATTTTTTATTTACGTAATATCTATATTTATATTTTATATTTTTAAATAGATATTTAAATCTTAATGTACTTTTTCCATTTTTTTAAATTGTGTATTTACTTATATTATATATTTTACATTTTAAGATAAATGTTTAATGCTTAATGAACTTTTTCCATTTTTTTAAAAAAATTGTGTATTTACTTATTATTATATATATATATAATTCATATATTATATATTTACATTATTTACTTATTATTTATTTTCCGGTATATGTATTTCCATTTCTTGTACTTTTTATTTACTTAATATCTCTATTTTACATTTTAAGATAGATGTTTAAATCTTAATGTACATTTTCCATTTTCTTTAAATTGTATATTTCCATTTGTTATACTTTCTATTTACGTAATATCTATATTTTAAATTTTAAGATATATTTTTAAATCTTAATGTAATTTTTCATTTTTAAATTGCGTATTTACTTATATTATATATTTACTTATTATTTATTTTTCTTTATATTGTGTATTTCTATTTCTTATACTTTCTATTTACTAATAATTTTATATTTTAAGATAGATTTACATTTTAAGATAGATGTTTAAATACTAATGTACTTTTTCCATTTTTTTAAATTGTGTATTTCCTTTTCTTATACTTTCTATTTGCGTAATATCTATATTTTTCATTTTCAGATAGATGTTTAAATATTAATATATTTTTTCCATTGTTTTTAAGTTGTGTATTTCTTTTTCTTATATTTTCTATTTACTTAATATCTAAATTTTACATTTTAAGATAGATGTTCAATATTTAATGTACTCTTTCCATATTTTAAAAATTGTGCATTTATTTATTATTGTAAATATTTATATATTTATAATATTTACTTATTATTTATTTTTCTATATATTGAGTATTTATCTTTCTTATACTTTATATTTAGTTAATATTTATATTTTATATTTTAAGATATATGTTTAAATCTTAATGTTTTTTCCTTTTTTAATGTAAAACAGCAATGTTTAATAGAAGAACTTGGACAAATAGTCAAATAGTTATATTTATGTTTTTTTTCTTTTTTTTATAAAATGGTAATGTTACATTATGGAGATAAGCCATTTTTTTAGTGAAAAAAAGTAATCTTACATATGTTTAATGTAGTTTTTCCATTTTTTTATGTTGTATGTTTACATATTTTTGTTATTTATAAATGTAAAATGGTAATCTTACATATATTTAATGTAGTATTTCCATTTTTTATGTTGTATGTTTACATATTATTTTTTAAAATGAAAATGTAAAATGACAATCTTACATATGTTTAATGTAGTATTTCCATTTTTTATGTTGTATGTTTACATATATTTATTATTTTCGAAATTATATATAATGTTTTTTGTTTTTTTCTATAAAACAGTAATGTTACATTATGGAGATAAGCCGTCTTTTTTTTAAGTGAAAAATGGTAATTTTACATATGTTTAATGTAGTTTTTCCATTTTTTATGCTGTATGTTTACATATTATTTATAATTTTTGAAAATTAGTAATATTAAAATGTAAAACTATATTTTATGCCACGTGTCATCTTTCGGGAGAAGTTTTTTTGCTGATGTGGACGCTCTATGGAGCCTCAAAAGGTCCATTTTATTAGTAAGTTATTTTTGAAATTATATATAATGTTTTTGTTTTTTTTTATAAAACGGTAATGTTACTTTATGGAGATAAGCCGTCTTTTTTTTAAGTGAAAAATGGTAATTTACATATGTTTAATGTAGTTTTTCCATTTTTATGCTGTATGTTTACATATTATTTATAATTTTTGAAAATTAGTAATATTAAAATGTAAAACTATATTTTATGCCACGTGTCATCTTTCGGGAGAAGTTTTTTTTTGCTGATGTGGACGCTCTATGGAGCCTCAAAAGGTCCCTTTTATTAGTATGTTTACATATATTTATTATTTTCGAAATTATATATAATGTTTTTTGTTTTTTTCTATAAAACAGTAATGTTACATTATGGAGATAAGCCGTCTTTTTTTTAAGTGAAAATGGTAATTTTACATATGTTTAATGTAGTTTTTCCATTTTTTATGCTGTATGTTTACATATTATTTATAATTTTTGAAAATTAGTAATATTAAAATGTAAAACTATATTTTATGCCACGTGTCATCTTTCGGGAGAAGTTTTTTTGCTGATGTGGACGCTCTATGGAGCCTCAAAAGGTCCATTTTATTAGTAAGTTATTTTTGAAATTATATATAATGTTTTTGTTTTTTTTTATAAAACGGTAATGTTACTTTATGGAGATAAGCCGTCTTTTTTTTTAAGTGAAAAATGGTAATTTACATATGTTTAATGTAGTTTTCTCATTTTTATGCTGTATGTTTACATATTATTTATAATTTTCGAAAATTAGTAATATTAAAATGTAAAACTATATTTTATGCCACGTGTCATCTTTCGGGAGAAGTTTTTTTTGCTGATGTGGACGCTCTACGGAGCCTCAAAAGGTCCCTTTTACTAGTATAGATTTAATTGTTTTTCTTGGTCATACATGTTTTAAGAAGTTTCCCTTTACTTCAAAATTACCTTAATCTTTATTTTCTCTTTCGCTTTTATTACTATTTTTATAGTTTCCTTTCCTCTGAAAGAATTTTTTTCTGTCTCCTTCCTCCCAAGCTAGGCAACGTCTACATATATACTAGTGGTTGATCCGTGCTTCGCGTGAAAAGTTTACTTAATTTTTAAATATTGTTTGGTTATTTACTATGTATTTTACTTTATTTCAATAAATTCTCCCAGTTATTTTTTTTTTGAGTTTACTATATCTAACCTAAATTTCGTAGTGATTATCTTTACTTTTCTTTCTGTTTTTTATATTTTTATCAAGTTGTTTAGTGATATTCGTAATTATTCTTTGCTTTCTGAAATGCCTTTTTTTTTATGAAAGTAGTAAAATAGATACATGCAATAAGTAGTGAATTTGTAACCTTTTTCTATTTAATTCTCGTAATTATTTTTTATCGGTGTGAATTTAGTTTGTTTTTAGAATTTAATTCGTTGACGTCCGTAAATTTTCATTAAATTAATCATGGTTCCTATTCATTTTAGTTTTTGGTGAATAGCCTTTTCAAATATACAATTTATGATTTTGAATATACACGATTATTTTAGTTATTCACTATTGAGTACGTTAAAAAAAGTATTTTATTTTATATGTAATATTTATTAATGAATCAGATAATTTTTAATAATATTTATAATATTCTATACAGTTTAAAATTATATTTAACTTTTTAAGTTGGATATAAGGTAATAATATATGTTTTTTATATTTGATTTGTGGATAAAAGTTTTAGGATTTATCTTCAAATTTTGGAGTAATTGAACTTATTTATTGCTATATAAAGTAATTCTTCAATAGATTTATCTAAAGAATTTTCATGTAATATATAACATATAATGTCAGCAAAAATCTTATATATAAACATAAGTAGCAGAGCATAGGATTATTTTATTTGGCTTTAAAACAGCAAGAATTTCACAAATACTATTAAAAATGCTGCGAAGATTGGAGCCATTAGAATTAGTATCTTCTCCAGAATATTATGATCTTCAAGTAAACTATTACATGACTTATTGCTTCTATTTTCAAAGCATGATTCAAGGAGTTGAGGATATATTCTTTCCATAGTGTGCACTCTCAGACCAAACACCAGAAGGAAATCTTCTTTGTTTGGAAAGCCAAATCATAATCTTGGCAAATACGCTGTTGCATGGTTGCCAATGTTGCCAGAGATGACAAACTAAATCAGCATACATATGGAGAGAAAGAATCTCAAGAGAGGAAGATGAAAAAATAGTGTAGCTGATGGCATGAGACGAAGAAGAGCGAGAGAGACTAAGAAAGATTCGGAAGCTGAGGCATTAAAAGTTAGAAGAAGCCTCTAATATAGGTCTGTGATATCTCACATAACTTCTCTGGTCAAGATCTCCTCCATTCACTCAATTGGGGACCTGAATATAGACAGGTGAGTCTCCCCTGAACATGCGTCAAGTAGCCCTTCACACAACACTGCAAGTAGTTCTAAGAATATCAAGAAAAGGTCAAGGAAAGCTTAAAAGTTGCAAGTATAATATCAAACTTACCAGCTGACTTTATACTCATCCACAATGAAGTCAAAAAGATAAGAAAGCTATGTTTCATTTGATTAACCTTAGCTCAGGTCTGATGTTCACCTTAACATCTATTTTATCTCTGTCACTCAACTGCCGGCAATGGTTGTCAGAGAGAAGATGAATTCGGCAAAGGATGCGACGTTGCTTTGAAAAGCATGTCACACCTACTGCCGGTTCTATGCTTTTCTTCAACCTGCAGAATGAAAGAAAAATACTTGAAAGACAATCATTTAAGAAGACAGAGTCTGATCTGAAGGTAATTACTTAAAACAGTGGAGTGACGTGTTGACACCTTTATATTTTTATTTTTCTCGTCGGTTTCATTTTATCAATAGTAGCTAGTAACTCCCACGTCTGAAACTGTATAAGCAGCTGCAATGGGTCTTTCCTCGACCATATCCTGGAAGCTAATCTCTCTCTCTCTCTCTCTCTCTCTCTCTCTCTCTCTCTCTCTCTCTCTCTCTCTCTCTCTCTCATAATAAACAAAACCAACAAAGTAAGGCTCAAGAGGACAAATGTAACGAAACGGTACTGCCTGAGGCAAATGCAGACATTATTATGTCCCAGTTTGAGAAGGTTTGTATCGAAATTAATAGCAACGCATCCAAATAATGATGAAAGCTATCTCCCATGTTAAAGAACGGAAACAGGGATCATCTAAAGCTGCAAACTTGGTGCAATCACAACCTCAGGCTCTCATGTGATCTTAAATATTTTGAAATCTGCAAGAGAAGAACTCATCTAAGCGTATAACCTAAGAGGGGCTACGTAATGGTAATTGCAAGAGATAAAAACAACAACACAAGCTTGCAGCTTCGGTCAGGTAATAAAGAGAAATCTGTCCATAAAACTTCATCTGAGTGTCTTCAATCGTTAAATCTATCTAACGAAACAGCGATCAATTAGCAAATAATTTAAGAGGCAAAAAAAAACCTGCAAAGAGACGACGGAGAGTATCATATACAGATTGATTCTAAACAACAAAGCATAGTAGATGTCTTCCTCTAACACCAAACAAATTGGCACTGAGTAAAAGGAAGAATAAAAGTTGGATCTTTTTCCCCACTTTCTTTCCATATTCGGCCGATCCTCCGCCTCCGGATTAGTTGCCGTCTGAGATGCACGGGGACGGCAGTTTGGTTAATGTACCCGTACCGGAAACGTTTTTGGGACGGAAACACCATAGAAACGGCACGGGGACACTACGGGGACGTGGTAGTTCATTAATGGAATGTTTGAAATGAATTTTCTTCAATATTATTGCAGCTTAAGCTCATATATTTTCTTCCAAAAAATAAAAGGAAGTATTTTTTTTTTTTGGTAATAAGTTGTGAGAAAACTCCCAAAACTTATTCAATAACGAACCTCAGTTTACAAATGAGTTAGTCGTGGCCGAGGAGGTCCAACAACATCCTCTTGTAATAAAGCAACAACCTCAATCGGTGTCTCATCTAATCTATGAAAACCAAACGGAAGAGAAAATGCAAGGTTAGCCAACCCGTCAGCTAAGCGGTTTGCTTCCCTATACACATGAACAATATGGACCAACCAGTCATTTTCCAGTAAGCCATGGCACATTCGTACCAGGAAAGACAGAGGATGAGTGTCCCCAATCCCTATTGTAAGAAACTCCACCACCACCTTAGAATCCACTTCTAACTCGAACCTCCTAATTCCTTTCTTCCAAGCAACCACAAGACCATAATAAACTCCCCAAAGTTCTGCCAACAGAGCTCCACACCTCCCTATATTTAGAGCAAACCCACCACACAACTCCCCTTCACCATTCCGCAATACCCCACCCGCAGTTGCCGGCCCTGGGTTTCCATGAGACGACCCGTCTGTGTTAAGCTTCATCCACCCGACCCGAGGGGGCGCTCATCCCACCATTATTTCTGTTCTATGACCAACATTCAGATGTCATTTCTCAGTCTCATTGGCTAGCATCACTTCCTTAGCCAAGTTTCTCAAGAATCCTACTCTATCTCTCCAAAGTCGATTCTTACCAAAGACATTTTCACATCTCCACTTCCACTTCCATCCCCACCACACCGCTTCGTAGCCCACGGAATCTCGCTCCATGTTCCATTATCACTCAAATTTTTATAGAGCCATTCAAGTAAATGCATGGAAAAGAAAGCGTGCCTCTTCACAGCTGGAACAAATCGATCCCATATTCCTCTCATCACGGGACAATCTCTAATAACATGTAGGATCGTTTCAATTCCTCCTTTACACACTTGACACACATCAGTCCCACTTAGAAAATTTTTAACTATATTTTTAACTTTCAATCTTGTTTCTAAGTTTATGAACTTTTACTAGATGAACCAAATTTTGATTAAAAAATATGTTTAGTCATTATTTATTATTATTATTATTTCAAATACTACACTGAAGTAATTTTTATGTTAAAATTTTGATGTAAACTTTTTTATTTTGTCAAATATGGATAGCTTATATGTAATTTTAACATTTATATATGTGTCGTCCCCGTATCTGATTTAAATTTTCCCGTTCCCATCCCCGTTTCTGTCCCCGTATCCGTCTCAACAACTGAATCCGTCAACCACTAGTATAGATTTTCTAAATACAGTTTCTATGCTCGAATTGACAATATTTAAAAGAAGCTCATGAACATAAACGTAAATTCTGCAAAATGAACTACTTCCACTTGATGTTTGGGATTGAACAGTGAACGATTGATGTTTGGGGGAGAACAGCCTCCTTACAACGCTTAGCCTTCAAATTGGAGAAGTGGATTTGAGAATTCGCCATTACTGGAAGCTTTGTTTCGTCAAGGTCGCAGAGGAGCTGAATCAACGATGGGTTCTCTCCTCATCATTGGGCCTTATATACACAGTTCCACCGAGTAACAAAGAAAATCGTGGTAAAGAATGAAATACAACAGAGCATCGCTATTGAACGTAAGCCATCATTGATGTGAGTTACGCATTGTTGGTTAAATACAACAAAGCTTGTTCATTGTTGCTCAAAAACATCAGGCTTTCAATGGTAAACAAGGAACATGAAGGATACTCGATTCCTTATAGTTCCTAAAAAAATCACCATTTACCATTTTTATTCTCTTTTTTTTTTTGTAGAGAGATCAAAATTATTCCTTGTTAAATTTGAGAAGGAACAACCATTCATTTTCATTCCTACTATTTTATTCTATGTGTTTCTTTCTTATTCGTTCCTTTTAACCATAAATATCTCAAACGTTAATTATTTTAGATTGAATTTTGAGGTGACACGTGGCGGGTTTTGCTTCTATGGAGAAAAAAAAATCAACTTTATAGTATAAGATATATATCTATTATAAGTTTTCTTGCGCCATGTACATAAATATTAATTTTAAATATAATATTTTTTATTTAAAAAATAATAATTTATATTTGTACATTCTTATTTTTAAATTTTAACTTCAATAGTTTCAAAAATTTATAAATGTATTTTTATAATCTTATTTCTTTTGATTTGGCTTAACTATTTCAATTTAATTTTAAATTTTAATAAAGTTAAACTTACATTTTATAAAAATATAATTTATTTTTTAAAATTTTAAACTCACCCTTTAACTCTAAACCCTAAAGTATAGATTAGTTAATCCTAGGGTATAAATGCATATTTACCTCTTTAATGAAACATTTTGGTCATTTTAATATTTAGGGCATATATTTGTGACAAAAAAAAATTATGACTATTTAAGGATATTTTTATTAAATGGTCATACATGAGACTATTATGAAAATAGTCTTATAGAATAATATGGTATTTTACTTGTAATTTAATATTTAATTATGCAAAATTTTATATTTTAGTGTAACAGTTGATTAATTAATATTGCTATAATATTTATATATATATTCTATTTTTTTTTACAGTTTTATAAATTTAAATTAAGTATCATGAATATAAATACCATAGTCTAAAATATAAATAATTTTAAACTTAACTTTAAATTTTTACTTTTGAAGAAGGTTACCTTTAAACTTCAAATACGAAGTTTTGCAAACTTCAAAATAAAGTGTATTTTTAGAGATACTCTAAACAAGAAGAGTATTAAAGTAGTAATTGTTCATATTTCTTTATGAAGCAGGTCATATGTCCAGGAGATCCAAATCAGAAGCTTCCAAGTGATCGATTTTTGTTTTCTCTGGATTAATTTTCAAAATCTGTTTTTTTATTTTACCGTTAAAGATGGAAAAAGTCAGTTTGTCTCCTGAGAGAAAAGATAGAGAGAACATATAATGAGGCAAATTATAGTACTGACCGGGAAGGGTTTTTGGGAGATTTGAAGCTGTCTTTGTATAGCCTTGGTGTGAGATGTATTAACATGAGCATCTCCAATCAAATGGATGAAATCACCAGCAACAACATCTGTCACCACAAGAAAATGCACATTTACTGTTAAGTCTTTACTCCACACACGAGATCATTAGGATTTTGTGTATACGTGTACCGCAAACATGAGCCATGATGCATGTCAAGAGAGAGTATGCTGCGATACTGAAAGGAATCCCGAGACTTGCTTCAGTTGAGCTCTGGTAGATTTGACAGGAAAGTTCACCATTGGCCACATAGAACTTGATCATTAAAAAAAAAAAGGAACTGTTTTCAATCTACTTTTGTCGCATTAATTACATTGTACAGACAAGCTTGTAACATGAGTACAAAGCAGATGAGAGACATGCTAACCTGTGCGAACGTTTGGCAAGGAGATATGGACAACTTACAAGCTGAAAGTGTGATCCCTCGATCATGAGGATTGTTCTTAATCTTGTTTATAACATCAGAGATCTGACTGAATTCTTGGCTGGCAAAAAAAATGTAAAGCCAACCAGTCAAAGAAGCAAAACATAGGAACAATTAAATCCAAAGAAGAGATACCACCAACCTAGCATCAGAGTAGCTCCAGTAGAGTCCAGTCAAGAGTGGATGGTCTCCATCTTCCTCTGTGGCATTCACTCCGAAACTGGAACACAAAATTATATTAGTTTCAATAAGCCTACATGCTTTCAAAATGAGCTGTTCCATGCTTACCTGTCAAGATATTCTTTAGCCTTATCACTCTCACATATATGATTAATACCCTTTTCCTGAAAGAAGCTATAGCTATAAACAAATGATATATAATCTTCAACAGAGGTCTCTTTTGGTTTTACCTTGGGATAGGTTGAACCACTGATGAGTTGTAAGATTTCTTTTACAACGCCTACCCAGAATACTTTCTGCAAGACAACAGGATAAAATAAAAAAATCAATCTCTAATCAAACCACGGTAGACTCCTTGATAAATCTGTGATTAAGAGAAGATGTCAAGAATAAAAAGGAATGGCTTTAATTGAAGATGAAACAATAGTAGTATGTTTTAACTGAAAGGATAAAGAAGGCATGCCTTGGTTGTGAGAAGGGGGAAAGTCTTGCGCAGATTGAACCGCAACTATAAAATGATAAAATTAGAAATTCACATGTCAGCTACAACAAATAATAAGATACTAACAAAGATGTAACTCAGCTCACCTGACAGCCAAATTTCGACAGAAGAGTATTATTGTCATTCATGTCCCCATTAGATATAATGTTTTGAACAAGATTCAAGTAACCAAACTCCTCATGCCTCTCGAAAACCATCTTAGGCAAGAACGAGTATTGCTCTGCCTCCACACCAGATCCTGTTGGATTTCTCTCATTAGTCCAGGAAGAAGAAATAAGAAGGGGGTGTTGAGAAGTAAATTTGATTCGGTTCATATGTTTGGGCTAATATTTTACTAATCATATTTAGCTCAAATCTTAACCCAAATTCTAGAATATCTTCCACCTTCTTAAGATAAAAATCTAGATATTTTTTATAGAAAAATCTAGATAATTAGAATAAAATAATCTAGATATCATAAAAGAATTATCTAGAATTATGATTAAAATATTTGAGATATTTTGTATCATGGAGGCTATAAATACCTCCACTCCCCCCTTCATTTTGTATCATCCAAGAAGAGAGAAAACAAAGAGAGAAAATATTTGTAAGAGAGAGTTTCCAAAAACAAAATCTTTGTAGTAAACCCTTTCCTAAATATTAAGAGTCTTCTTCTTAAATCTCTTAGTTGTCTAAATCCCATTTTCATCTCATCAATATTGGGTAATTTTCCCAACAGCTGGTATCAGAGCTAGGCTCAAACATAACATCAAGACCCGTGAGATTCAAGATGGAGGCTACCGTTACCGTTGAAGGTGACATGTTCAAACTCACGACGGACAACTACTCTTATTGGAAACCGATGATGGAAGATCACCTTTATTGTAAGGATTTGCATGAACCCATCATCATGAAGGAGAAGCCAGAAGGAAAGGATGACAAAACATGGGAAATACTAAACCGAAAGGCGGTTGCTGTAATCCGTAAGTACATTGACCAATCTCTCTTTGAACATGTTTCTATCTACACAAATGCTTTTGAATTATGGACAAAACTTGAATCCATGATTCAAAAGAAAACACCTCGAAACAAAGCTCTTCTTGTTCGACGGTTGGTAAAGTTGGAGTACAAGGATGGCCAGAGCATGATGGAGCACTTGAACAATTTCAAGGGGATTGTAAATCAGCTTAACAAAGTTGATATGAAGGTTGAAGACGAAATGCAAGCCCTTTTACTCCTTAGTTCACTGCCGGAGAGTTGGGATACACTAGTTGTCACTCTAAGCAATTCAGCACCGGAGGGAAAGCTTACCATGGACACCGTCACTGATAGCCTTCTAAACGAAGAAGTTCGCAGGAAGGAGCGAGGTTCGAGTTCTTACTCAGAAGCTAACATTGTTGATAAACGAGGTAGAGAAGAGACTCGTGGTCAAAACCGAAGCAGAGGACGAGACCAATCTCGAGGAAGATCTAAGTCACGTCCGAGAGTTACTTGCTATTACTGTGGCAAACCGGGTCACATGAAGTCAGAATGTCGGTTTTTCAAGAAAGACAAACAAGCTGGTAATATCAAACCAGATCGGTTCAATCCTACAAAGAAGCATGAAGACAAGACTACCACCATTGTGGAAGACCAGAGCGAAGAATTATATCTCGTTGGAGAATGTAATCTTAGCTCTGATGATAGCTTATGGATCGTTGATTCTGGTGCTTGTTTTCACGTCACCCCTCATGGAAGCTTCTTCACAACCTATCAAAGTGGTGACTTTGGTAATGTTCAAATGGGAAATCAAGGAAGAAGCAAGATCATTGGAAAGGGGGATGTTACTCTTACATCAAACACTGGATGTAAGATAGTTCTCAAGGATGTGAGACATGTTCCCGACATGCGACTCAATCTCATATCAACCGGAAAGCTCGATGATGTCGGCTTGGACAGTCATTTTGGTGGTGGAAATGGAAGTTAACCAAAGGAAGTTTGATCATGGCTCGAGGAAGAAAAGAAGGCTCATTATACGTGACTCAAGCCAAGCTTTGCAAGGAAGAAATAAATGTCGCAAGTGATGACATCGATATATGGCACCGAAGACTCGGGCATATGAGTGAGAAAGGTTTAAATATACTTTCTCGCAAGAAACTTCTTCCTGATATGAAAGGTATTTCTCTCTCACCATGTCATGATTGCTTAGCCGGAAAACAACATAGGGTCGCTTTCCAAAGATCATCTACACCTATGAGAAGAAAGCATATTCTTGATCTTGTGCATACTGACGTATGCTCCATGTTCGAGAAATCCAATGGAGGGGCATCATATTTCATCACCTTTATTGATGACCATTCAAGGAAGGTATGGGTATACCTTTTGAAGTCAAAAGATCAAGTTCTTGATGCTTTCAAGGAATTTGTAGCCCAAGCAGAGCGAAGTACGGGTCAAAAACTCAAGTGCGTTCGATCTGATAATGGTGGAGAGTATCGAGGTCCCTTTGAAGCGTTTTGCAAAGCTCATGGAATTAGAATGGAGAAGACACCACCAAAGACGCCACAACTGAACGGGCTAGCAGAAAGAATGAATCGAACGATCACAGAAAGAGTTCGGTGCATGCTCTCTCACGCTAAACTACCCAAGCCATTTTGGGGAGAAGCCATAAAGACTGCAGTGGACGTCATAAATCTTACACCATCAGTTTCTTTGGAAGGCAATGTCCCGGAGGAAGTTTGGTCGGGTAAGAAGGTCTCTTACAACCATTTGAAGGTGTTCGGTTGCAGAGCATTTGTCCATATACCTAAGGATGAACGAGCCAAGCTAGACTCCAAGACTAAAGAGTGCATCTATCTTGGGTCACCAAGAGATGATTTTGGCTATCGGCTTTGGGATCCGGTTAACAGAAAAATTATCCGGAGCAGAGATGTTGTTTTCTTCGAAGATCAAACAATCGAAGACATCAACAAATCAAAGAAACCAAAGCTATGTAAGGAATGAAGATTCACATAAGCCGCAAGATCATGAACAAGTGATTGGAGATGATGGAGAAGGAGATCCCATCATGGATCCGAATGGTGATGAAGGTGAAGAAGAAGTTCAAGTGGAGCCAGAGGAAGAACATGAGCCAAGAAGGTCTGGAAGAGAGACAAGACCATCTGTAAGATATTATCGAGATGAGTACGTTAATCTTACAGATGAGAGGGAGCCTCAAAGCTATGAGGAAGCCATAGGAGACACTCATAGAGATGAGTGGGTTGAAGCTATGCAAGATGAAATGCAATCCTTGCATGATAATCACACTTATGAGCTGATGAAGCTACCAAAAGGAAAGAGAGCCTTGAAGAACAAGTGGGTGTACAGGTTGAAGTATGAAGAGAAAAACTCAAATCCAAGATACAAAGCTCGATTGGTTGTGAAAGGATTCAACCAAAAGAAAGGCATAGATTTTGAAAAAATATTCTCTCCAGTGGTGAAGATGTCCTCTATCCGAGTGGTTCTTGGTCTAGCAGCGGTTCTAGACTTGGAGATTGAACAACTCGATGTCAAGACGGCCTTTCTACATGGTGAACTCAAGGAGGAGATCTATATGGAGCAACCTGAAGGATTCAAGGTTCCAGGAAAAGAAGACTTGGTGTGCCGATTAAAGAAGAGTCTTTACGGTCTCAAGCAAGCTCCAAGACAATGGTACAAGAAGTTTGACTCCTTCATGGTGGATCATAACTTCAAGAAAACCAAGAATGATCATTGCGTTTTCATAAAGAGGTATGAAAGCGGCGACTTTTTCATATTATTGCTCTATATTGATGATATGTTAATTGTGGGTCAAGATCGCAACAAGATAGCCGCATTAAAGAAAGATTTGGGAAGGTGTTTTGCGATGAAAGATCTGGGGCAAGCGAGACAGATTCTTGGAATGAAGATCACTCGCGATAGGCCAAAGAAGCTTTTATGGTTATCCCAAGAATGATATGTTGAAAGGGTGTTGGAGAGTTTCAACATGCACAAAGCAAAGCCGGTGAGTACTCCACTTGGTGGACATTTCAAGCTAAGTTCGAAGCAAAGTCCAACAAGTGAGAAGGAGAAAGAGGAAATGAAGACTACCCCATATGCATCAGCAGTAGGCAGTCTCATGTATGCCATGGTGTGCACCAGACCAGACATTGCCTATGCAGTAGGAGTTGTGAGTCGCTTTCTAGCAAATCCAGGAAAAGAGCATTGGAAAGCAGTTAAGTGGATCCTATGCTATCTAAGAGGCACAGCGAAGAAGTGTCTATGTTTTGGCAATGGAAAATTGGAGTTAAGCGGTTACACCGATGCAGATTGGGCTGGTGATAAAGACTCAAGAAAATCAACTTCAGGATTTGTAACTACCTTTGCAGGGGGAGCTGTTTCTTGGCAATCAAAGTTACAAAAGTGTGTTGCCTTGTCTACCACAGAAGCAGAGTACCTTGCAGCAACGGAAGCATGCAAAGAGATGATATGGATGAAGAACTTCTTATCTGATCTGGGAGTGAAGCAAGAAAAGTACAACATGTTATGTGACAACCAAAGTGCTATTCACTTAGCAAAGAATCCAACATTTCACTCTAGCTCAAAGCACATCGATATCCGGCATCATTGGATCCGGGAAGTTCTCGAAGAGAAGCTCATACATCTCACAAAGGTACACACCGACCAAAACTGGTTATGGCCAAGGTATTACCGCTCAAGAAGTTTGAAGATTGCTGCAAAGGCACAGGTATGGCAACTGTTTCGGGCTAAATCGGGAAGGGGGAGATTTGTTGGATTTCCCTCATTAGCCCAAGAAGAAGAAATAAGAAGGGGTGTTGAGAAGTAAATTTGATTTGGGTCATATGTTTGGGCTAATATTTTACTAATCATATTTAGCTCAAATCTTAACCCAAATTCTAGAATATCCTCCATCTCCTTAAGATAAAAAATCTAGATATTTTTTATAGAAAAATCTAGATAATTAGAATAAAATAATCTAGATATTATAAAAGAATTATCTAGAATTATGATTAAAATATTTGAGATATTTTGTATCATGGAGGCTATAAATACCTCCACTCCCCCCATTCATTTTGTATCATCCAAGAAGAAAGAAAACAAAGAGAGAAAATATTTGTAAGAGAGAGTTTCCAAAAACAAAATCTTTGTAGTAAACATTTTCCTAAATATTAAGAGACTTCTTCTTAAATCTCTTAGTTGTCTAAATCTCATTTTCATCTCATCAATATTGGGTAATTTTCCCAACAGATCCAAAAATGAGATCTTTTCTTCGAACATAAGTGTTAAAGCAATATCGAATTCCATTTTCCACAACTGGAAGTGATGAGTACCATGGATGGTATAGACAAGTATCCACCCTCGGTGCGAATGTGTCGCATGGCACGGTTAAATCAACTTCTGTTAGGTGGATAGCATCACAGCTTGGTGCATTCATATAATGCCTGAACATAACTTCTCAGATGAAATCTTGACTCTAAACCAAATATCCAATCATTCACTCATTGATACTAAACTTCGTATATCTAACTTAAAGCCTCCAAGAAAAAAAAAACTTCAACCATCGTATTAAGATCTCATCTAGACTCAAGGTCTAGAGTCTCGTATTATTATTATTATTACTTTGACATAAGGTGTTCTTAAAAAAAGAATGATTGAGGCAGATGGAGATGCAAACCTTAACAACTCGCCGCCTCCTATGAAAAAGACCTTCTCGATGGAAAATGAATAAGGCGGTTTGGCTAAAAGTTCAAGAGCCGATTCCATGCTACCACACACCATTACGTTATCATCATCAGTGGGGATACTGTGACAGTTAGATCTTGTGAGGACAACGTTTAGGCGATCAGGAAGGGGACGAAACTCGAGAGGAGTAGCTTCCCATGACTTTCTTCCCATGATAGTTGCATTCCTCTTACGAGGATCAGATGTCCTACTTGTTACATCTTGGAAAAACTGAAATTCATTGGGTAAATCCCAAGGAAGTTTCATATCAATACCAATACCCATGTCTCTCGTTGCTGCTATAACCACCTGATAACTCCTCCTTTGGGCATTTTGGGCTTCCATCTGCTGAAAAACTTATTAAGGTAACCAAGAATGAAATGAGAATGTCTTTGGAATCAAAGATCCTTTAAAATCTAAGCGAGATGTGCACGAATCCGAGAAGGATTTGGAATCGAGGGAAGAAACTCTGAAAGTAAACGCTTATGGAGGGAAATATATATCTCTAATTTTAGCCTAATAATGTGGACATGGGAGACAGAATTCCAATCTAAACTAATAATCAATTTGATTAAATGTACAACCCCCAACTTGTCTACTCTCACATCTATTATATTAATTACAAAAAATACGGTACAAACAGGGGCGAAGCTAGAAGTTAATTATAGTGGGGGCATGAGGTAAAGAAAAACAATTAATGGGTGCACCAATAGAAGTTTTTCACAATTATCTAACTATTATGTAGCTTTATCTTAGAAAAATACGAAAGTACTAGAAAAATGAGAAAATAGTGGGGGCACGTAGGGGTGGACAAAAAAACCAAACCGAACCGAGTCAAACCGAACCAACCGAACCGAAACCGATTCAAACCGAACTAAAGTCTATTTCAAGTCATTCGGTTGAAGATTTTCCCAACCTGAATGGTTCGGTTCGGTTCAGTTTTAAACCACATATTTTTAATAATTACTGATATGGTATTACTAATATTTTTAATATAAATAATTACAAAAACACATCGGTTTCTTGGTTCGCTTCGGTTTAACATATTAGTAATACTAAACCACATATTTTTCATTTTTTTATTCATTAACATATATTCTTCTAAGCTAATATGTAATCATCAAAATATTTGATTTAAAATATTTTATTCATTGCAGACTTTTTAATTTTAATGATATAAGAGACATTACTAATGATGTTGTTGTTTTTACTTTAGTTAACTTTCATTTGTTTTAACTCTTATATATACTTTTTGTGACTTCTTAAAGGTTTTTTCTTTCAGTTTTATATTGAATTTTGTTCACATAGTTTATCTTTACATAATTTATGTTGTAAAACATAATTTCTCTTAGAAAAATTAAACTAAGAAGAATCTAATTAAACCGATCCAAAAAAATAAACCGAACCAAATACAAACCGGACCGAATATAAACCGAACCGAACACAAACCAAACCAAACTAACTATGGTTTACTTCAGTTGAAAAAATACTAGAACCGAGCTAACCAAACCGAACCGAACTCGAACCGAACCGAGAAAATAACCGAAATGCCCACCCCCTAGGTGCATGTACTAGTCTTCCCTTACTAGCTTCACCACTAGGTAAAAAAAGTCATTGTAGAACCATATTATTAATTATTTAATATAGTTAATTTGATTATTTATATTAATCAATTTAATATATATATTATTTCTAGAAAATTTTTATAATTCATAAGATATTAAGAATAAATCAGTTTTAACTGTAAATTCAAATTTTATTTTTAATTATAACAAAATCTGTTGAGAAAGGATCTAACAATATTTTAGTTAAAGTTTCAAATATTTTTATAAAATAATACATTAATTAATTTCATAATTAATAAAATAATATTATAATAAAATAATGTTCATTAAAATTTTATTATAAAATAAAAAATGCTATATTTTATAAATTTAATAGTTATAGTTTATATTATATTAAATTGGAATACTATATAAAAATTCTTTAAAATATATTAATTTGTAAATTAATCTATTTACTTATAAAATCTCGTAATATAAAAAACGATAGATGGTAACGTTGATTATGCTAAACAAATATTATTTATATAGCATAACTAAGTACATTTTAAAAATGCATTGTATACTAATTATAGAAATTAAAAAAAAAACATAGATGATTCTCTATCTGATTATTTCAGGTTATGAATTATTTGTACTGAAAGTTTAAAATATATTAGTCTGTAATAATAATTAGTAACAAGGTGTAATGTACAAAACAAATCATTGTATATTAATAATGTCAAATAAGAAACCTAAATAAAAAAAAATTATAAGGTTACACAATATATAATCCTAAAATATAAAATAATATATTTAAAATGTTTACGGTAATATCAAAGTTTTGTATTTATAAAATAAAAAAATCTTCACACGGGCGCTGGTCGAAAATTAATTATTATACCCTGCAATTATACACTGCAAAATTATTCATGGAATAAACTTATATTATATATAAAACTAGGTGTTTTCTAGTAACATGTGCAGCAATAAAAATTTCAGCTTTAAATTCTATTTAAACATAAAATTATATTAATATTCTAGATTTTATTATTTTCCTACCAATTTTTAATATAAATTTCAATTTAATTAAACATAAAACTAAGATAAAATAATATTTTTATTTATTTAAATTATTGAAGAAAAATATATGTATATATATATATATATATATATATATATATATATATATATTTATATATATTAAAATGATAATTTTAGATAGATTTTCATTTATTTCTTTTGGTTACTATATATTAAATCAATTTGTATAAATTTTCTTTAAAAACTGATATGATTTTTTTTTACAATTATCAAAAAATAAAATTAAATATAATTTCTAAAATTTATAAATATAAATAGGAAACAAATGGTGTTACGAATAAAAGTTTATATTTTAAAAACAAATTGTATAAATCTTGAAAATATTGTTTATTAATAAAAATTGTATGATTATAAAAATAAACTAAATAATATTTCGAAATTTATAAAATATTTTATATTTATTACATTATTTAATATCATATTCAAATATATTTATTTTATGATGATTATGAGTTATTTTCATATTCTAAAAAGTTTACTAACTATAGAAATCAACATTAAATGTAATTGCTATGTAATATTTAGCCATTAGCTATATCATATTTTTTTAGTAAAAACGATTATAAAGATAACATATTTTAAATCACTTTTCAAATAATGTCTAGGGATATATATCTGCTTTATTAGCCAGCTTTAGCGCCTGAGTATATGGTTGGTCACTAGTATACCCGGTAACAAGTGGCTAGAACTTCATCTATTTTCTAACAAGCGCCTACCAGGTTTTAGAACACTAGTAGCTGCATGGATTATTTCTGATTCTTCAAAATTTAAATTTGACAGAGCAACAAAATTCAAAAAGAAAAGGAATTCCTGGGAAAACCTCACCTATACAATTGAAAGTTAACGATAAACAACAACTGCAGTGAAATGAGAATGTCTTGGAATCTAGCAAGATAAGAGAGATGAGGAATGTGCAAGAACGTGCAATATAGGGAAGAAACTCGAAAAGTAAGCGCGCATATATATGGAGAAAAAAACATATATCTAATTTTAGCCTAACAATGTCGAAAGTTTGTGACTTGAAGACGAAGTAATATTTCTCTGAACATGGGAGACAGAAACTAAACAATACTAATCAATCTTTCCCAAGTCAACTCTTTGTTAACTCACAACTTGTTATCTCTGATACATTTTTTATGGCCTCCAACTTCATTCATCAAGTTGCTTACAGTCTTATATTCTGATTCTTTAAGATTTAAATTTGATCGTTAACAAGTGTCACCTATCAACGGATCCATACACAAAGCAGCATCATGCGCCACCTTGATCTGCACCGGAGATATTCACACTCTAGTGTTAAAGACCACCATTATGTAAAAAAGTTTTTTTGATGAATACAAATTTAACATTCATTCAAAAATAAAAATAGACGGCCCAAAACCTTCATTATTGTTGTTGTTATTGTATATAAGAGTCTCACTCTGTTTTGGAAAAAGACCAAATCGTTCTCGATTAGCCAACCAGAGATCGAGTTTGCGCCTTCATTTACACATCAGAACGACCAGTATGTTTCTCCTTTCCTCTCTTTTCTTATGTCTCTAGATTCATGCATGCATGCATGATATCGCGACTCTGTTTTTTTTTTCTCCAGATTGTTGATTCCCTAATTCTGGGTTTTAATGTAAAGATCAGGAATTTCGATGATTGTTGTTTTCTCTGTCACAAAGAAAATTGAAAATAAAATCATAAACATTTCCGTATACGCTTATATAGTGGTTTGGCATTCGGTTTTACCTGGTTTACATTTTATCTTTACCAAATTCTAAGTGAATGGTTTAGTGTAAACCAACTATAAATGCCCTGTATTTCCTATGAATCTCAGTCTCACTCTAATTGTGTACGATATGGACACGTTCACACGTAGGCTTGGGCGTTCAGGTACCCGTTGGCATTCGGATTGGGTTTTTCGGATTTTCGGGTTTACGCTTCTAAGTCTCATACTAAAATTTTATTAGTACGGGTCGGGTTTGGATAATAACACTTCGGGTTCAGTTCAAAATTGTATTGCATCATAAAACTATGGATGGGCGTTCGGGTACCCATTCGGATTTGGTTCGGGTTTATTCGGGTTTCGGGTTTTCGGGGTTAAAGATTTCAGCCCCATTCGGGTATTTCTAAATTTCGGATCGGGTTCGGTTCGGATCTTTGCGGGTTCGGTTCGGTTCGGGTTCGGATAACCCATTTAAATGATTTTTAAAATTTTAAAATTCAATATATAGTTTAAATTTCTCAAAATCTGTAAATAAAATACTGTATAATATATAAATTTGAATAACATATATCAGAATATCTAAACTTAATATATAAATTGGTTTGATTTGAACATTTTGATAGAGAATCAGTAGATATTTCAAGTATTATTAGTGTTTTGAGTATATTTTAGTTATTTTAGACATTTACTTTTAATTAGTTGTATATATTTTCAAGTATTTTAGACAATTTAAAAGTATCTTATATATTTTGGATGTTTTTAATATACATTAAATCTAAAAATAATTAATATATTTAGATATATAAATCTATTTCGGATACATTTGGGTACCCGAAATATTTCGGTTCGGATCGGGTTCGGTTTCGGTTCTCTGGATACCAAAATTTTGAACCCGTTCGGATATTTAATCAATTTCGGTTCGGGTTCGGTGCTACTTTTTCGGATCGGATTCGGTTCGGTTATTCGGATTCGGATTTTTTGCCCAGCCCTACATAAAACTCATAAAGTAATCATTTATCTTTTGGATTCGGGTTATATCGGTTCGGTTCGGATATAACCAAAGTAAAAAAACAAATTTTTGAAGTAAAACATAAAGAAAAACATCTAAATTAAATAAAAATTAATCTATCACATATAAAATTGATAAAATAACAATAAAATGTTAAATCGAGCATGAAAACAAACATCATTTGTAAACAATATATATTGCCTTATAGAGAGTAGACTTTTTATTTCAATGAACAAATTATAAAATACTTATTTATAACTAATTGTGTACTTAAAATATTTATTAGAATTTTAATATTTATTATTATATATAATATTACCACAAATATTGAATTTAATAATTGGAATACTTATATATATTTCAAAATATTTATATTGACTATTAATTTCGGATTTTTCGGGTTACCCGTTCGGGTTCGGTTAATAACACTTCGGGTTCAGATATTTTTTGTACCACCCTACAAGACCCGTTCGGGTATTTTTACGTTTCGGATCGGATAACGGGTCAGGGTTTTCGGTTCGGGTTCGGTTCGGATTTCGGATTCCGGATTTTATGCCCAGGCCTATTCACACGTTTCGAATTTCATCATAACCGAAAAGCATGTCCCTTTGCTGCTTCACAAGCAAACAGCGCAAAGCCTACATTTTCTTTTTCTTTTTTTTTTGTGGTAAAAAGCCTTCACAGTATTACTCGTCTTATTCTCGATTCGCCTACTAAGAGCATCATTATCCCAAAGACCCCTTTAGGATCTCTTAATTATTTTTTAATACTTTTAAATAGTAAATATGAGGTTAAGAAACTTAGTTAAAAGACCCGAACATTTAGACCATGATTATCAATGGAACTTAATTGGTTGTACTTAGAGTTTTTTATTGTTATTTTTCGATTAGGACATTGTTAAAGACTTTTAATGAAAATGGTGATTATTGGTGGGACTTTTTGTTGGTCCTTATGTTAAATTTTTTTTTTGAAATAACTAGCAACATATATATGATAAAACATATTACCATTTTAAGTTGAATAACTAATAAAAAAACAAATTTATTCATTTAATAGAAAATTACAAACATTTTATTACATTTCATTAAAAAAAAATACAAACTTCAGAAATAAAAGCAAACACACAACTTATTCAAATCATAGAAACTTATAAATTATATGTTATTTGGAAAATGTCCAAATTTAGCCCATATATTTTCAGTCAAATCATTTTTTAATTGTTCATGGGCTTGTCTATTCCGAAGGTTCGTTCGACGATCCATTGTACTGCCGAGATTCGAACGCATGTTGACGGAAAATGTATCCACTTCTTCTCTTTCTTGAAACTCAAATTTGTTATACTGAGTGAATGATGACCGTTCATCTTCGACAATCATATTATAGAGTATGATACATGCTCTCATAATATTTCCTATTTTCTCTTTATCCCATAACTTAGATGGATTTTTGACAACGGTAAATCTTGCTTGCAGGACTCCGAAGGCATGCTCAACATCTTTTCGAACTGATTCTTGGGACTTAGCAAACAATGACTGCTTTTCAGTTTGTGGTAGTCGGATAGATTGAATAAAAGTCGCTCATTTCGGATATATACCATCTGTTAGATAATATGCCAGATGGTACTCCGTTTCGTTGACATATTAGTTTACTTGTGGCGCGATGCCGTTAATAATGTCATCAAAAACAGGTGATCGATCAAGAATATTAAGATCGTTCATAGTACCTGGAGCTCCAAAAAAACGCGTGTCATATCCAGAGGTCATACGAAGCTACCGCCTCCAAGACAATTGTTGGTTTTCCGGTTCCTCGTGAATACATTCCTTTCCAAGCGGTGGGACAATTCTTCCACTCACAATGCATACAGTCGATGCTTCCAATCATCCCCAGAAATCCACGTTCTTCTCCAATATGTAGTAGTCTTTCCAGATCCTCCGGTGTGGGACGTCGTAGGTATTCATCGCCAAACAAGGTGATTATTCCGGAGGTAAAATTGTGCAAACATTTTCGAGCCGTTGTTTCAGCAAGACGGATATATTCGTCTAATGTATCAGCCGCACCACCGTATGCCAATTGTCGAATTGCTGCAGTACATTTTTGTAGAGGTGAAAGACTTGACCATCCGGTTGCATCTTCTGATGGTCGAAAATACGGTATTTCTGTGAAGAGACGATGCACAATACGCAGGAACAAAGATTTGTTCATTCGAAACCGTTGCCGGAATAAACTGGTAGAGTATGTTGGATTCTCGCTAAAATAATCATTCCAAAGCCTGTTGTGGCCTTCTTCTCGGTGTCTCTCTATAAAAATACGTTTTATCGCTCTTTTGGTTCTGGTATAGGAGCATAGTTGTTTAAAAATATTCTTCAAAGGGGGTATCAAGATCATCATCATCATCATCTTTGTGGTAATGATAATGGGAGGAAGATGCCATTATAAATATATCGAGAAGTGGTTGTGATTGTTTAGGAAATAAGCGAGAAAAATTTTGATGTGTAATTGTTTAGGAAATAGGGAGAGGAAAGATTTGTGTATTTGTAATCACAAGAGCAAGCTTATATTTATAGATATGAAGTTGTGTAACAAGACCCGTGTGACAGTCCGTGAGTTTGTGATTTCCTAAACAATCACATGTGATGGAGAATCTATTCACGGGTTATTAAACTTAGTGTGTGTTGGAGATACATGTGATTGTTAGGTATAGATACTGTTTGTTTGGTTGGTGATGAAAGAAACAAAACACATGTGCTCAAAAAGTGTGTTGGAGATTAACAATTACAAGACTTATACGAAATCACATGATCAATTAGTAATAACAAAACATAGTACTTATAAAAATTTATAAGTCTCCTTGTTCATTGGAAAAAATACACCCCTTAACCGTCTCCTTGTACAGCTTCATAATGAGTTTCATACATAACATATTACAATACACACACCAGTCGTACGAGTTCATACTACAAAACACCAAGCTACTTAGTTCACTCTCCTCTTAGTTCAAACCTACTTTAACATTACGAACATGGATATTACCATTACTAAAAGAACCAGACCACCTAGTACGAGTTCAAACCCATTACGAAACAGAGATTTTTTTTAGATAACTCAGAGACAGTCTTCTCAAGCAGGGCATACTGTGTACCTATGGCTTTGATCTCCTCTGTAGCCGCCACATCCCACCACTTGTGTACATGGCAGTCTCCGTCGTCGATGTTCTCACAGGTGTAGAACCTTCTCCCCGGGTCAGTTCTTGTGTAAGATGTCCTAATAAGCGGTTTGCCACCACAGTAGCATTCTTTGGGGAAGCCGAACTCAACCTCCGGCTGTGGAGGGTACTGAACCCGCGCGGCTTCTATCTCTGCTTGGTCCAGCAGTATATTCATTTATGTGGAGCTGTTTCCACTGCTGCTGAGTTCCCTAAACCATAATCCTCCGAATCAGACGGCTGCGTGTAGCTATAATCCAATCCCATGACCTGAGAATAATAAAAACGGCACACGTAAGTTTTGTATGTCAAATAACAAGCAGAGTTATCATTATATCAAACATAACATCACATAACATCAAGATATACAAGAACATAGAACACAAGACAGAAACTGAAACATAGAACACAAGACACAAACTTAGACCAACACAAAAGCAACATTTTAGTAGATATTACACAAGACAGAAACTTAGAATTGAAAAACTAGAAGAGTTCGGCCAACAGCTTGTTCTTGACTGTTTCTTCACTCTCACTTAGTGGATCCTTCTTAGCAAGGAGAGTGTCTAATATCGCTAGCTTCGACAGTTTCTCCTTCCTCGCTAAATCTTCCATCTTGAGCTTCAAAATGCTCTTATAGTCCTCAATAGCCTTTCCTTTACTACCATTCATGCTTGCTTTCGCAGCCTTGATACCTTCAGGACGCATTGAAGATTGGGAACTGACCTCACCGACATGTGCGCTTGAAGGTTGGGAACTGACCTCACCACTCTTTCTCTTTGAACCGGCCGTCTTAGGGGTGTTCAGGCTTATCCACTTTTGTTCATATCGCAGGACACACCACGCATGCTCGAGGGTAAACTTGTATCCTTGTTCAGAGTAGAAGATTTCATGAGCCACCTTTAGAACATCATTGTCACTCTGACCGCTGGTTATTTGTCTCTCTGCAACTGCGAATGCGGAACAGAACTTGTTCGTCTGATCTTTGATTCTGTGCCACCTCTGCTTACAATGAACATTCTCTATGTTCTCATGAAGAGTTGTTGCAAAGTATTCATCTACGCGTTTCCAGAAGGTCCTTAACTTCTGTTCATTTCCGACAACAGCGTCCTTTGATGTGTTTAGCCACACACTAATCAGAACCTCGTCATCACCCGGCGTCCATTTCCTTCTCACCATACGCTCCACAGGTGTGTCCTGAGGTTGGGATGGAGCCTCAGACTATTGGGAACTGAAAGGAGGCATTTCTGAGGCTCCAATGTCGACACTGGAAGGAAAGTTTTCCTGAACATTATTATTTTGTACGTTGTGAAGAAGCCCCACATAACCAGAATTCTGGCTATATGGATTCCTTTGATCCATAGGAAGAAGAACAGAAGAAATTATAGAGAATGGGAATGATTTCTTGTTCGCAAAGAGAAGAGAAAGACGATTTGGAGATAATAAAGCTGAAGTGTTTTCTATGGGATTTAACAAGTAATAACTCCATAACCACCTAACCATTATCTACCTATGTCTAATCAGATGTTATTACTAAACTACAACTACAAAGCTATCAGCTCTAGTTTAATGGATCATTAAATTTTAGTACGAAAGCTATCAGCTATAGTTATTACTAAACTACAACTACAAAAGCTATAAGCTACAAAGGGAACTACAATACAAGCAGAGAACACAATTTCGTTTAAGTAACTTCAAATCCGAACTACAAACATGGCAATCTCGTTCATAAGACTCACAGTCTTATCACTAATTTTTTTTTTACTTCAATAAAGTTTTTAGAAGCTCTCAGGTTTCCTTCAAAACGTTTAAAGTGTGATCAGAAGCTAGAAGACTAGGCAATAAGTTTAGTTACTTCAATACAGAACTAAAAGCTATCAACTTTCGTTCAAAAAAATCAAAAACAACAAGCATTCGAGGCAATAATTTATACTGAACTTCAATACAAATCTAAAACCAATCAAGTTTCCTAACAAGAAATTACAGAAACCATATCAACTACAAAGCTATCGACGAAACAATATCAAAGAAACCATCAACGATCATCATCATCAATAAAAGAAACTGAATTTAATCTACCCAACATATCATCACAACAAAGAATCACACGAAACTAACATGCGGAGGAACTAGATCGAGAAACTGAACTTAATCAACCGAACATATCATCACAAAAAAGAATCTACGAAACCCGACTCTGAGGAACTAGATCGAGAAACTAAATCTAATCTACCGAACAAATCATCACAACAAAGAATCTACGAAACCAACATGCGGAGGAACTAGATCGACAACGACATCCTAAGGATTTGAAAACGAAAGAGGAACACATACCTTTTAGATTGAAATCGGCGGAGAATGAGGTTGGAGACAGACTCGGATAGACACGTGAGGGATCCGGGAGAGATTCGGGATGAAATCGTCAGTGTACTTTATCGCCACATGCGTCGCCGTCGAGAGAGAACCGGAAGACGGTGAGATCGATTTGGGAAGAGAAAGTCGAGTTTCCCCTACACGACTTCTCTGCTTCATCTCCACTCGACAGGTGGCAAGGAAGGACGAGCAAAAATCAACCTTGGTTAAGGCCCGTCCCGGAACATTATCACAATTTTGTATTTATTTTTGGGCCGAAAATGGGTTGGGACCCAACTTTAGGACCCCGATAATCATGGTCTTATGTCCTCCAATGCAAATCTCTTAATTAAGGGTTCTTAAAAAAAAATTAAACATTTTTTATTAAACTTAAAATTTATTGATTAAATAAAACATAGTAAAAGATAACATTTTAAACATAGATTTTTAAATAAAAACATAAAAACAAAGATTAGTAAAATAAACTTAATAATTTGAAAGAAGCATCGAAGGAAACTTGTTTACAAACTTATTTTCAAGAAAGAACTTGAGTAAGAACTTGATTAACCCACAATGAACTTGAGAAGGAAGAAGTAACTTGAGAATAAACAAACTTGTTTTCAAGAAAGAAGTAAATTGAGAAGGAAGAATTAACTTGAGAACTTGTGAATACTAGTTTCATTTATACAAGTTTCTAAGACATGTGAATACTAGTACTTACAAAAACATACAAGTTTCTAAAGGAACATAAAAGAACGTACCAAACCCTGTTTTTCTAAGACTGATGTTCTCCATTTTGTACGGGAGGATTCAGAATAGTGACGGTGTTTGAGTACGGTGCTATTGCAATGATCCTGATTCTGCGCTTGGTGGGGGTATATAGGAGGAGACGTCTTGCTCAGCGGGTTAGGCATGTTGCAGCTGCAGAACTTGAACCAGAATAGAGATCAAAGGAAGCTTTAACAGACTAATGAGTTGTATTAACATGTGAAAAATAAAGCAAATGTTTGTTCATTGTGAATAGGTTTGGTAGATCATAGAAAACCATGCGTCTTGTGCAGTTTTACAGTCCATAAAAAGCAATCATATAAGTATATTCGTCTCCTTATCCAACAACTCAAAAGATCGAAGACAAAGTCTATGAGAATGTAGAAACGAACGTAGTGGTAGTGATGCTTGAAACGTCATGTTAGAAGTTATGCCGCAAAACTACTTAAAAGAACGCACCTGACAACTTTTGATGCTGCTTCATATGCCTTCAGCAATTTTTGTAACCTTTTTCCCTTGTGCGGTTTTGCTCAAAACCTGAATCTTATCTTTAACAGACCCACGATATCCATAGTTCAAATCATCACATAACATTGAAATGTCTGATTTACTGGCATTCAAAGTCAGCTTCTACATGAGTGAACATACGTTTTCCTCCTATCTTTTACCACCAACTTATTGATCAGATGAACGAGAGAGGAGAGTAGATAACATACCAATAGCTCCTGCAATAAAGTGTACCAAGTGCCCGCCTAAGTTGGGATGAGACTCTTCAATCCATTTCTTTGTGGACTCAATAACACCAAAGTAAGTTGCTCCAGTGGCTAGAGATCCAGTGACTCCAGGAGCAATTCCCCTATAAAAGCCTATAAAATTAAAGTTAGCAGAGAAACAAAAGAGTAAATAAAAAAAAACAATAATCAGAGCATTGGAGAAATATATTTTCCGTTCAAATTCACAACGCAAACATGTATAGCCTAGGCAGTGATGATAAGTAGGATAGTAAATCACACATAATCCATCACCAACCCAAACAGTCCTTAGCATTTGTGGGATGCTCTTCTGTCTTTGAAATCAGCAAGTGAACAAAGGTTAGAGGTGATTTAGTCCGTAAGAGTTCATAGTAATCATATAATTAGGTTTAATCTATCTTTCCTAAGATTAAAACAGAGTTTCTACGACGATTCGATTCCCGCTGCAGAGAAGATAATCGGCACTTACCGAAGAATTGATCCTGAGTGGCTTTGATTTCGATACTCAGAGGAGGAGGTTGCTCGCGATTCGGATCCTTGCTCGCCATATTCGTTGTGCAGAGAGAGAGAGAGAGAGAGACGAAGAAGGAACACACAGCTCCTCTGCCTCTCACACGCCTACACGTGGCAACAAGAGACGCCTCTTCTTGACCCAAAATAAGACACTGTTCTTATGTAATTATGTACTTTTTTATTTTTTTTAAACCAATATTAACATAAGAAAAGCATTAAGGGATGGGGATAGAGGTGCTCTAAATATGGACACAGTGCTCCCATTGACACATCTGCACGACCAGTAAGTTTATGTTTCCTCTCTCTGTGTTCTTATGTCTCTAGATGCATGCATGCATGATGATCTAGCGACTCGTTTTTTTCCAGATTATTAATCCCTAATTCTGAGTTTTAATTCATAAGATGCTGAATTTCGATGATCGTTGTTTTCTCCGTCACAAAGAAATAGCAAAAATAAAATCATAAAAATTTCCGCATACATTTGATTTATCTTCACGCTTGATTTCATGTTTTGGTCTCACAAGGAAGGTATGGTGAAGGAAAATGAGTATTATGACATCTTATGCGTCAAAGCTGATGCTTCAGATGCTGACATTAAAAAGGCTTACTACCTAAAAGTATGTCCCTTTTTTTTTTCTATATATCTTTTCTGTAATCAACAAATCATCACGGAATCTCTCCGGTTGTAGTGTACAGTGTTTTGGAACTTTATCTGGTTTGACTCTATCTCAGGCAAGAAAAGTTCATCCAGACAAAAACCCTGGAGATCCTCAAGCTGCTAAAAACTTTCAGGTGATTACAATTTTTTTTTGTCACAATATTGCAACTCTTTCTTGGGTTTTTGTGTTTACTGGAACCTTCACAAACTATTTTACACACTAAAGTTCTGTTGCTGTAATGTCGTATCCTTTTGTAAATGAAAGGTATTAGGCGAGGCTTATCAGGTTTTGAGCAATCCGGAAAAGCGAGCAGCTTATGACAAATATGGCAAAGAAGGTGTCCAACAGTAAGTTGGTGTCTCTTTCCTTTTTTTTTTTTTTTTATCTAATACCCTTTAAGTTAAGAATGTTATGAACTGAAGGTGGTTCAATTTTGTTTTCTTTTCAGGGATGCAATGGTAGATCCTGCAGCTGTATTTGGTATGCTTTTCGGAAGCGAAGTCTTTGAAGAATATGTTGGGCAGCTTGCACTTGCTTATTTGGCATCAATCGAAGCTGACTTAGAATCATATGAGCCTGATATCAGAAAACAAATTCTTCAAGACAAGATCAAAGTACATTGTTTTTCCTTTCTTCTTTATTAACAACTCAGTGATATGTTTTTTTTTTCCTTTCATGTATTGTGTATGGGAACTGGGTGCAGGCTTTGCAGAAGGAGAGGGAAGACAAGCTCGCTGCAACGTTGAAAAACAAACTCGAGCCGTTTGTGGAAGGACGAACTCATGAATTTATGGAATGGGCAAACGAAGAGGCAAAGCGTCTTTCTTCTGCCGGTACAAAAACCTTTCTTTCTTTTTTTTTTGCATTAGATGATTAGATCTATGGAACAAAATGTTTATGTAGATGGTCCATGATCTAGCTTTGACTCTTCAGGTTTTGGGGAGGCAATGATGCATACAATAGGCTACATTTACACAAGAAAAGCGGCTAAAGAAATGGGGAAAGACAAACGATATATGAAAGTGCCCTTCTTAGCGGAATGGGTGCGAGACAAAAGCCACCATATGAAATCTCAAGTCATGGCTGCTTCTGGTACTGTTTCTTTGCTTCAGTTGCAGGGTGAGGTGAACAAGTTGAATGAACACCAAGGTGATAACAGAGAGGAGCATATTCAGAAAGCCATTGAAGCTAAAATGGATGCTTTGCTTCAGTCTCTTTGGCAAATCAATGTTCTCGACATCGAATCCACTCTGTCTCATGTCTGCCAATCTGCAAGTCATCTTACATTACACAACCATCTTTTTTTTTTTTAGTAATAAATAACATTGTTGACAATCTTGCTTCTCTCGCAGGTGCTTAAAGACCCAAGTGTTTCAAAAGATGTTCTTCGAGGTCGAGCCACGGGACTGAGGAAACTTGGGACGATCTTCCAGGTGGGCAAAAACAAAAGGGTTGGTAACTTAAACATAAAAGAAAAGCTCAATGCGTTTAGATTAAATATTGGTGCTTTGTTTCTTTAGAGCCAAAGTATAAAACAGTGAATCTCTCTCTATTTCTGTGTTTGAAAGGGTGATAAGAAGCCATACACCAGAGGAAGCAACTTGCGTAACGAATCCGACATGAAACAAGACACCGGAGGTTCTTCAAAGGCAATGTCTTGAAAACTCCAATCACCTTCGCCAGAAAAACCGAGAGAACCCGGAATTGGATATTGCTGTTTCTTTTTTCTTTTTACTTTCGCCAGCTTTATAGAGATTGTTATTGGAGTAAAAGATGATTAATCGGAGAGTATTATTAGAAGAGGAAATTCTCTTGAAAGTTTAAATGGTATTTTGTTTCGGACTGAGCTGGATGTCTAATCAAAAAAGATTTTAAAATGGATGGTTGATATAGTTGGACAACTCTTCTATGTCATTGAGATCAAAGAAGCAAGAGGTAGTATCATGTTCTTCTGTAAAAGCAGAGTACCGAGCAACCGTTGCTACTTTGAAAGGTTGAAGTGGATGAAGAGTTTGTATTTCAAGTGATTTTTACCAATTTTTTAATAGTTATGTTTCAATTTGAAATTGATACTATATTGCAATCCATGTGTTTATGTTACTAATCGTTGGGCTCTGTTATAGGATTAAGCCGATACATGAATAAATTTTCAGCAGCCTATGAAGCTGTTTCGTTAGCGTACAAACTTTTCCTGCAGTTCTTGTCTTGTGTTACAAAATGTGTGCCGTATTAAACGTTGCAATACATGTAGCTACGGATCTACGGAACTCTCGCACCCGTAGCAAGAATCATACCACTAGACCAAACATGCTACTTGGTTCGTCTAAGGAAAACATATTATTTATCAAATAAACACTCATAAATCTCAAGCAGCAGAAGAGGAGATCGGACATGGCTGCAAACAGGGCCATTTATGGCAAGACTTTCCCATTATTCTGTTCTTCAAGAATACAATATCAAACATAGTTTCATTGATCTACAAAGCTGTTTTCTATTCCCTTTAAGAATTTTATTGTGATGTAGATGGTGACGTTCTGAGCTAAGCAGCTTTCACTTTCTCTGCATATCTGCTTGTATCTTCCGAGTAAAGTACACCGTCTCGCGATAGAAGACGTACAAGGGCTAGAGAAAATCGAGCCTGTAATAATTCATGTTAGGAGAGCAAAAGCTGTGTGTGGGTTATATGGCTTAGTAAAGGTGTAGCAAAAACATTTTACCCATTGAAATCCCACGAGAGCGAACCAGCAGCCTCTCAAACCAAATCCTCCATTGCTCAGAAGCTTTTAGTCAATTGTAAACAATGCAAAAAAGAAGAGAGAGAGTTACAGACAGAAATCTATTTTGGAATTCAGGAGATTGAGGCTAAGAGTGAGTGATTACCATAAGTAAAAGCCCAGCAACGGCCAAGCATCCAGCAGTTGACAAGCTGATATATCTAAGATCTCTTCCAGCCTCCATTTTACAACAACAGTGTCAGCTATTTTGGATCAGGGTTTAGACTATGAGACACAAAAATCCAAACTTACTTACCAGTAAGGTGCCTTCTAGACTGAGAGTACTCGGAGTGATGGATAAAGCAAGAAAATATGGTATTATGACCTTGTGCATCTGTCACAATATGTATTTCGAAACTTGTCGTTCTTGAAAATGCGTTGCCCTGACACAATGAAAAAATATAAAGGAAAAGGAAAAGACAATACCTCCAATGTGACGACCTTGTCGTGTGTGAAGATGGTAGGGAACAGCCACGGAATTGCTGTGCCAATGGTTCCTACTACTATTCCAAGTGTAGCACCAATGATAACGAGTGACTTCAGAAGCATTCTGGCCTACAGACAACAGCGCAAAACAGAGATGCTTTTAGAGGTAAAAGCAAGAAGAAGATGTACCAATGGTATCCTCAGCTGAGTATATTTTCACCAACAACGGGCTTACTTTAGGCAAATTGCGATTGATTCCGAATAACAACTCAGGCATAAAGGACTGTGCAGTTTGAGAGAGAGGCTCCCCCAAAATTGTACAAATGTTATATGTCTGAAGCATAACCTAGAGAGACCAAAAGAGCCGAAGAAATGTTATAGAACAAACTCAAAGAAGGAGACATGGTTAGTGTTGAATATATACAAAGATATATCACCTGATGAGCAGCTATCACGCTTGTTCCCATTGATGTAGCAAAGTACACAAGGAGCGAATAAAACAAAACCTAAAGGGAGGAAACACACAAATATTATCTACGTATAAAACAACCTTGTTGCAACTGAATGTCAAATGAAGTAGTAACCTTTGACATCATAGTCATAAAGACTGGGGCAGCCAGCCCAATGATGGTAAAGAGTTCACTTGGAGAAGGAACACAGAGTGAGAAAGCGTTGTATCCTTTCTTATTCAATGCGTCCATCATCATATAAGCTGCAACAACCTATAACATCTCGAATTAAAAACCATATTGTTTAACTTTGAATGGAATCTGTTATAGATTTCAGCTTACTTGAGACACCATAGTTGCCCAAGCTGCACCTGCTATACCGTATCCTAGAAAGGTGCATAAGACTAGATCGCCAGCACCGTTTATTGCACTAGCAACTGCCAGTGCCTTTAAAGGTCCCCATGAGTCTTTCATACCAAGGCTGAGACAAAGGATTGAGAACGTAACAGTGAGATATAATCTCCTCTGGGTACTTTTAAGGCCCCACAGTCAGAAGTGTGCGACAATGCTGAAACTTTGGACGTGCAAAAATGCAATGTGGAGATGAAAATGAGGTATAAGGGGACCTTGCACTTTGAGCAACCCATCCAATGAGGACAGCTGGCCATGCTAAACCACGAATCTGAGAATGAAAGAAAATAAAAACAATCGTCACTTCAAAGGAAGAAAGAGGAAAGTCACTTAAAATTCAAGTTTTCCTCAAGAATTAACAACACTCAAGGCTATCAAACATATGTTTATACGCACATGGACCAAACATACTATTTTTCTATAGTCATAGAGCCACCAGACTAACCAAAACCACACAACATTAAAATCTGAAAATTTACAACATAAGAGAACAAACCTGAACATATGTATTTGCCGCCGGGACAATCTCAGCATTCTTTGCACCTGTAAAAGCTGAAAGAAGACTAAATCGTCAACGGACTGTTGATTTAGTACTATTCACAAACTTGTTACTGTTCAGCTTACAAATAAAATATTTATTGTTACCAGCTAGTACCCCGGAACCAAATAGTCTTGTAAACGCCATCATCACGACTCCACAAGCCAAACCGATGAAAAGCAAGATGGATATCTGATGTTGTACCTCATCTTTATCCTGCATATAACCACTATTCTATTAGGAAGTTGCTAATAAATGTGATACATAACGGGAAAAAATAAACATATCTCCTGAATATTCAATTCTAATAAACTGACCCCGCGAGCAAGAGAGGTGGCAACAAGATTTGAAGTGGCAACTGAGAGGAACATGAAAGTATAAGACAAATAATCACAGACGACGGTTGCAGGACCTGTTTCATCCATAATGAAATTTAGATTACTATTACTTGAACCAGAGAGTATAACATTATAGTAGTAGGAAGAAGGCAGTCGCATATTCTCAGTTGGGAGTAGAGTGTAACAAATCTGAGATATAGTATGAAATCAAATGTTCAGAGTCTAAAGACATCACCTAAAGCGGCGAGTTCGACAGAGCTTCCTTGACCAATGACGGCGGTGTCAATGAGACTCATCAAGGGACCGCATATCCACAGTCCAGCAGCAGGTCCCGTAAACATGACTATCTCTTTCATCTGTCCCCAAATACTCTGATCCGCTAAATCATCTATCTTCTTCACTTCTTCTACTTCCACCTCAGCCGCCTCTTGTACAAGCTCAGTCACCTCCTCCGTGTCCCGTGAAATCGAGCCATTTCCGTTGACTCCATCAACAACAAGCTCCTGATTAGGACTTGAACAGTTTCTTATAAACTTGTGAGACTTAACAGAGCTCCTGAAACTCGGGAATGGAGGCTTACATGCCCTTAAATTGATTGGAGATGGGAATGGCAGCTTATGGTTAGAAGAAATAGGGGAAAAAGTGAAAGTTAGGGTTTTGCACTGAATCTGCATACTTTCTTTCTTCTTCCTCTGCTTTGGCTTGAAAGCTTCTCAGGCGTCTAACTGATCACCAACCAACTCTCATTCTCAATGTTTAATTACTTGCAACTTGTAAGCATTCGGTTTACCAATTGGTATGTAAACCGGTTCTCCAAATTGAAACCAGCCAGTGATTGATTGATTGTTATTTATTGCTGCAGAAGCCGGAAAACCGGGTTTTAATTGGTCCAACAATTGCCCCCCTCCCCCAACTAATACGAGAAGCAAAGTATTATGAGAAATGCAAAAAAAGGTGGAAAATTGATAATAAGGCAATGTGTGATTGTGGTTGCTCAAAACAAAAAAAAGAGGCAATGTGTGATTGTAAACGAGTCCAACAACTCTTTGTTTTGGTGTCGGAGACAAAAGAAAAGAAGATCTTTTAAAATAAATAAATAATGCATCAATTCACTTATGAGATAACTGACCCTACTTTGTATTCTTGTGACTTGCAAGTTGCAAGCAGTTGCGCCTTCATCCCATTTGACTTTGAATCCACGAGAAAAAAACTTACGGGCTTTTTTCTTAAGCCCATAGAAATAAAATATGTACCTTGTGTCAACTGAGATAATCCGGCCCAACGAAAAACCTACAAAACTCGTAAATATTTGAGTTTGATTTGGTTTAGCCCGAAAATATTTTAGATCTGTTATCTGTATATTTTAAAGTCCGGTCTGACCATATTATAATTTTTTTTAGGTTTTTTGGACTTCTCAAAATAATTTATTATAAAAACTAAAATATCATATAGGCTCCTGAACAAAAAAAAAAAAATTGTCATACTCCTAATAAGTCTAGTGTATTCTTCATTAACTTGGATACTCTCAAGTGTAATAGTTAAAGTCAAAAATACTCCCACTTAACTGATTCAATTTCAACCGATCATTCGTCACATGTGGATCCGCTTTCTAATTAGACTCACTCTCTCTGGGGATTCAAATCGAATAGAAAAGACGACACAGGGACGGATGCGGAATTCGAACTCTGTAAATACCGATGAACTCGCAAAGTCCATTGTTTGAAATTGGATTAAAACGAGAAGCACATTGAAGCCACTGGCAAGCCACTAGCAAAGAATCAGAAGTGTAACCTTCAAATTTAAGTATTCCTTGTGTTATTGTTTAGTAGCCCAAATCCATATGAATCTCACTTGTAATTACAACCGATGACGGATATTGGGTTTGTTAATTGGAGTTGAAATCAGTTTCCATTTTTTCCATCTATTTCATATTATTTTTTAATTGAAAATTTGGGAACAACATCTAGTGGATCCATCAAAAATTGGTTGAATAGAAGATGTTTTGGTGTGAGTTGAACTAGTGAAACTTAGTATAACTTTGCACAATAATAAGCGTACAACTTATAGAAATAAGTAAAATTGTAACCGTAAAACTGTATAACTTTGTCTAACCTTATTGGTAAAACTGTATGACTTAGAATAATTTTGTTTGTAAAAGTATAAAATATGGTATAACTTGGCAAAACTTTATTGGTGAAAATGTAAAACTTAGTATAACCTAAGAGTTTAAAATGTATAACTTGGTATAACTTAAGTTTATCATTTTAATTTGTATAGGAGATGATGGATTCTTATTCAACGAGCATACACTTTGATTATGAAGGATACTATACAAAGATAGGAGATGATTATGAATGGACTCCGAGCGACGGTCGATTGCATGCCTTATCTTTTAGGACATCTTCGAAGGAAGAGATCACTTACTCGGCCCTAGTGGATAGGGTATGCAGGAAGATGACCATAGATCGAGCTAGGAAGAGGCTGAATTTGAGTTACATTCCTTTAGTAGTGAAACCTAAGAGGCAATCATAGATCTTAGATAATGAAGATATGTTTTTTTTTATCTAACATCAGTGTATAAAGACCAAAGAAGAAGTATTCTGCATGTAGAGGAAGAAAGTTCCCATAATTGAGCAACTTTCTAGAACTGATAAATCAAGTTCATTTGGCGGGAATTTTAGTGAGCATTTTCAAGTGGAATACCCAAAGTTGAAGGCAATCCTGGTGCAGTCATTTTATATAATGGCATCGAAGAAGCAAAACAACATTGGGAGGTGCAAGAGGCAGTGGAAAATGTTGTAATTCGAAATGAAGGAGATGTGGGTTTTGGTGGAGAAAACGTGCAGCATTTGGAGAAAGCGGAGAACGTGGAGAAGATAGTTAGCCATGTGTGTAGTCGTGCTAGATATGTTGATCTTCCGGTTGTTGTTGAAGAAGTTCGACCAATGGAGGAATGGGAAGATGGGATGGGTATTGAGATGGGTCAAGAATTTTCAAATAAAGAAGTTGTGAAAGATTTAATTGATATAGCATCAACAAAGAACTGCATTGGGATTGTTGTCTTTAACTCTGATACATCTCGATATGCGGTTAGATGTCGAGGAGCGGAAGACGGTTCTGAATGTATGTTAGAGCTACGAAGGTTAGGAATTCTGAAATGTTTTCGATTAGAAGATACACAAAAATGCATGCATGCTTAAGGGCAAAAATGCATTGTTTTGAACACACAATGGCCACTACAAATACTTGGTGATGCCTTTGGATTATGCAACGCTCCATCTACTTTTCAGGATGTGATGAACTTAGTTTTCCGACGATTGCTACGTAAGTCTTTCTTGGTTTAATTTTAATGATATTCTCATCTACAGCTCTAACTCCAGGAGCATGTTCAACACGTACGAGCTGTGTTTGAGTTATTACGACAAGATCAATTGGTGGTTAAGTACAAAAGTGTGAGTTTGGTAAGAAAGAGCTAGAGTACTTAGGTCATATTGTCTGTGGAGAAGGATTCAAGGTCGATAGGTCCAAAATCTCTGCAATGTTGGCCTGGCCCACACCTACCACAATAACAAAGTTGCAAGGATTTATTGGCCTCACTGGCTACTACCGCAAGTTCGTCAAAGATTATGGAATTATTGCAAGACATTTAACAAACCTCTTACGAAAAAGGAAATTCACATGGGCAAGGAAGCATACACAACATTTGTGGCACTCAAACAGGCACTCACCACAAAAAAAACCTTGGTGTTACCATATTTTCCTTGCCAATCATCATTCAAACCGACGCTTCCGGTGATGGGATTAGAGCCGTATTGTCTCAGAATGATTGCCCTATTGCTTTCATGAGCTGCATGATGGGACTATCCAAACAATCATGGTATACCTATGCTCGTGGAATGCTTGCCATTGTGATTGCAATCAGGACATGGAGGCCTTACATTCTAGGTCGATGATATATCATTCAAACTGACCAACGCAGTCTGCGTTACCAACTGGAACAATGAGTACTCACACCAGAGCAGAAGAAGTGATGGGAAATTTGGTGGGTTACGATTATGAAATCACATACAAACCAGGCCACACTAATTCTGCTGCTGATACTTTGTCTCGTGTTCATGGGAGCCCTACACTTGACGCTACTTTTGTTCAACCTTCAACTATTTGGAGTGACATCAAGGCTCTATATAACGATGTTATGTACTTGCAACGTATTGGACAGCTCGTCACAACAAACCCATGGAAACCGTACGAATGGAGAAATGATCTCCTCTGTTATCATAATCAGGTAGTTATTCCACCACAGTCAACACTAACAGCTCAACTCCTACATGAGCACCACGACACATCTATGGGAGGTCACTCCGGAGTCCTGCGTACTTACAATAGATTGGCTGAACAATATTACTGGCGGGCAATTCACCAAGCAGTACGATTTGTGAGGTATGTCAGAAAGCCAAATACTCATCTCTTTCACCAGTTGGGTTGTTACAGCACGTTCCTATACCCAATCAAGTCTGGGAAGATGTCTCCTAGACTTCATAGATGGACTTAAACGCTCTGATGAGAACACAACTTTGATGGTGGTTGTTGATCGACTTACAAATTCGGCACATTTGATTCCACTCTCTCACCCATATACAGCTCGGACAGTGGCAAATAAGTTTGTGGATAACATTTTGAAACTCCATGGAATCCCACGTTCTATTGTAAGTGACATAGATCCTATCTTTATCAGTCTGTTTTAGAAGATTTCAGGAACACAACTGAGGATGTCAACAGCTTACCATCCACAATCCGACAGCCAAACTGAGGTCGTCAATCGATGCATTGAGCAGTTCTTGAGATGTTTCGTTAATCACCATCCAAACCAGTGGAGTGATTTTATTCCTTGGGCTGAATATTGGTACAATACGACATTTCACTCATCAACGGGCATGACACCATTCCAAGCAGTCTATGGACGCACACCACCACCTATTCCAGCTTATGAGATTGCCTCTACCATAATTGGATGAACAAATGGCGTCTAGAGATGAGCTATTGTCAGAGCTGAAACAACACTTGGTCATGCTAATAACCGCATGAAGCAGCTAGCAAACTCTAAAAAACGTGACGTATAGTTTGCAGTTGGTGATTGGGTCCTGCTTCGCATTCAATTGTACTGCCAGAAGACTTTATTTTTCAGGAGTTCACAAAAGCTGTCTCATCGTTTCATTGGACCTTTCCAAATTGAAGCTCGTATCGCTGAAGTAGCGTATCAACTTACTCTTCCACAAGGTACAAAGATTCACTCACTTTTTCATGTATCTTTGTTGAAGCCTTGGATTGGTGATGGTACCCCGAACATTGGCGTGTTGCTTCCCCTACGTAACAATGGAACATTGAAGCTTCAAGCTGAGCAAGTGTTACAAGTTCGATGGACTAACAAAGCAGGGACAAGCAACGATAAGGTAGCTAACTTGTTGATCAAGTGGAAAAGAATACACGAAGATGATGCAACTTGGGGGGAATATGATCAGATATCAGCTAGCTTTCCAGAGTTTACAGTGAAACTTGAGGACAAGTTTCATCTAGAGGAGAAGGGTATTGATGGGATACAAGACGTTGACTATGGTAGGAAGAAGTGTCGACAAGGGAGAGACAACCCAATCCGAAGTTAGGATTGAGTATCTTTATATTTCCTTATTTCTTTCAGTCCAGTATTTGCAAATAAACTTGGTCCGATCTGTTTTAGTTTGTAGGATCAGAGTAAACCATGTGCACTTTCCGGTTTCCCACATTTCCATTTGTTTCATGTGATGTAGGAACTCACGTTCGGTTTGATTCACTTAAAAAGAAAAGCTAAAAGAAATATAAGGCATATTTCATTTGCCTAACAATTGCTCTTGAGTTTATTTTACAATCTCTTTGGCTCTGAAGAGGGACCGCATCAGAGGAGGTGGGAGCTACTACATCTATGGAGAGTTGGGTCATTTTGCAAGAGAATGAACAAAAGTTGGGTCATTTTGCAAGAGAATGAACAAAAGGCTGCTGTTAAAAGAAAAAAAAGACCTTAAAAAACGGTTTGTATAAGGGTAAATCATCCATCTCGCCGCATGCTATCTCCAGAGCCGGTCCTGTTATAAACGGGCCCTATTACAAAAAAAATGTTTATTATGCATTTTAGCTTTTACATAATAAAAATGACTATTAAAAACTTGCAATCAGAAAAAAAAACAAATGCATCTATGAGATTCAGATGAATAAACAAAAAAAAATTATTTTTTTTTAATTACAGTTTGGATTGTAACTGAAAATCAACAAACTTTTTCTTTTGTGAATAGACAATTATGTCTAACGAAAAGAAGCTGAGAAGACTGTCTCACAAGTCACAACCAAACTCAACAGCATAACTGATTCCGGTTCTCATTATTAAATATTTTTTATATATAAAAGTTATGTTATCATTTAAATCATAACTATCTAAGAGTCTATAACTCTCCTAATATTATGTTACTAGGATAAGACCCGCGCCTTGCGCGGAATTAAGTTATTATTTTTATTATATTTTGGAGAATGAAACAATAGTTTGGCTTCATTTGGATTAGGGGTGTTCAATCCAGATATCGGGTTGGTTTCGATTCGGTTCGGTTTTTTTCGGTATTTTGGTTAGTAAAATATAACTACTATTCTAAATCCATATTTACTTTGACTTTAATCTTTCACATACTTTTGAAAGATTTCAACTGGACAACTAAATTGATCAGCAAATCTTGTTGCTTTAAATCATTAGTATATATATATATATTATTTAGTTTGAATATTTATTAAATAAAAATTCATATGCGTTATATTTTATGATCATTTGTAACTTATTGTAACAAAAAAAAAATATATTGATCACAAAATTTTCAGAGTGAGAATCTTCAAATTTTTAATAATATATAGACGTTTTGAAAAATTCAAAATATAACATATAAGAAAAAATATAAATGTTTTTATTATATATTTAATGTGATTTTTTTAATATCTTTTAATAATATAAAATTAAAAAAAGAACTAAGATACCAAAATTGTTATCAAATATTTATTATTCATAATAATTAATTTTCATATATACGTTAATCATATTAGGTAATTTTGTAGCTTCTAATTAAGGAAAGTGCAAAAACAATATTTGGTAGATTATTTATCAATTTGAATATTCGATAGTTAGTTTAATAAAAATATAATGTAAGTTAAGATGGACCAACCTATTTTTTTTAAGAATAGTATATTTTATATAGTCATTTATTCAATGAGAATTTATAATCATACACTTCTATGATCATTCATATCGTTTTATAACTGAATATTTAAATCATCGATAACAAAATTTTCAATGTGAAATCTTTAATAAGTTTATAATTTATAAATGTTTTTGAAAATTCATTGAAAGTTTTAATATTAAAATATTTATGTAATCTTATGGTATATAGTTTAATCTATATATATATATATATGTTTTATTATTAAATGATATTTTTTACTCATATGGTTTTAAAATCATGTGTATCTTCTTATAATATTGAATAAAAGTTCATATTAATACAATTTTATGATCATTTGTAACTTATTATGACAAAAAAAATAATCTATTGATCACAAAATTTTAAGAGTGGTGATCTTCAAATTTCTAATAATTTATAGACGTTTTGAAAAATTCAAAATATAACATATAAAAAAATATAAATATTTTTTATTATATATTTAATGTGATTTTTAATATCTTTTAATAATATAAAAATTTTAAAAAGAACTAAGATACAAAAATTGTTATCAAATATTTATTATTCATAATAATTAATTTTCACATATATGTTAATCATATTAGGTAATTTCGTAGCTTTTATTTAAGGAAAGTGCAAAACATTTTTTGGTACGTTATTTATCAATTCGATAGTTAGTTTAATAAAAAGTGTAATATAAGTTAAGATGGACCAACCTATTTTTCGAAGAATAATATATTTTATATAGTTATTTATTAAATAAGAATTTATAATCATACGGTTCTATGATCATTCATATTATTTTATAACAAAATATTTAAATCATCGATAACAAAATTTTCAATTTGAAATCTTTAATAAGTTTATAATTTATAAATGTTCTTGAAAATTCATTGAAACTTTTAATATTAAAATATTTATGTAATCCTATGGTATATAGTGTTTAATCTATATATATATATATATATTTATTTTATTATTAAATGATATTTTTTACTCATATGGTTTTAAAATCATGTGTATCTTCTTATAATAAAAATGTTAAACCATTGATCATTAATTTTTAACATAATAATTTTAATAGTTTTAGTCATTTGTTGTCGTTTTTAAAATTCAAAATATAACATATACGAAAAAATCTAAATTTTACTTTTATAGCTAATTTGATTGTTTAATTTATTTTAATAATATAAAATTAAACAAAAAATGATGGATGAGATATAAATTGTTATCAAATCTTTATTATTAAAATCATTAATTGTCATATATATATTAGTCATTTATGGTAATTCCGTAGGTTTGATTTAAGGAAAGAAAATAACATATCATATCATTATATCATATAGTTTGACCAACTTATGTATCTAACAACATATAAAAATCGAATGTGGACCTACTTATTTTTCAATTGAATGTAATTGACTACCTAATTGAGTGCCACCTATGCATTGGGGCCTATTTTAATTAATACAAAATTGAGGTTACATCTTTTCAAATGTTCCTCAATTAATATATAGGGGATATGAACCATAACTTTCTTATTGTGTTTCTTTTGTCAGCTTAATTTATTTTACACTTAAACATTAGACATATACATAACAAACATATATGTACATATAGAAAAAAAAACATTGGAAAAGGGAGCCCCGCCAAGTGGGGGCCCCATTCAAATGTTTCACGATACTATGCACAAGTCCTTCTCTGGCTATCTCTATATTAATATCATCCTCTGCATTGTCCTCTTTTTTTTTTAACCTTCTCTCGTGATGTTTTCTGATTATTAAGACATGTGTTTATGGTGATTTCGTGATGCGTAAGAAGCTGGATTCATATTCGTATGTTTTATTAAACTTTTGCTAATGAATCTACAATTCTCTTTGCTCTGTATTCGTAGCGTTCATACAGTTTTTTAGTTAAGAGTTTGCCGGGTCGAATCGTTGGGAGTATTTTGGGCAATGTTGTCCTTTTGACCCGAAAAAAAAAGAAAGATACGATGTTGTCCTCTTTAATTTCCAAACATGAAAGACGATAGTAAAACTTGACGACCAAAATTGAAAAACAAAGAGCCTTGGTAAAGATCTAAACAAACGAACCCGAATCTATCTCCTTGGAATACACCAACCGTGTCTGCTCATTGTTGCTCAAAGGCTACGAGTGTGGTTGACATGAGGATGACTGATCGGAGGAGGTGAAGCCATTACCGGTGGAGGACACTGGTAGCATTTCGTGAAAAGTCCGAATGTGTCAATCTGGTGAACAAAATTTATCATACTGGCCCAACCACCAAACCCAAATCCAACTATGAACACCCACACCACAATGAATGCGTTGATGGTGAAAGCTCCTGTCCACCTTCCTAGAAACCTAGGCGGCTGCTCGACAGCGTTCTCACGTGCAGCGGATGAGCGGAAGGTGAAGATGTGAGCCAGCGCAGGGATGATGTAGACGGTGAAGCTGACGAGAAGTGATCCCACGGTTGAGTTAATGGGACCGAAGAAAGGGAATATGATTGCCAGAAACCAGATGGGTATAACCACAGGAAGCCTCGCGGCGGCTCTCTTGCACATGCTCCGGCACTCGTGCATGCCTATCAGCTTCTCCCACACGAAGTATAGAGGCGTGCAGGCGAACCCAAACGTGATGAATTGGTGGATGAGCATGAGCACCACTGCAAAGTCGCGGAAAAGGTTCTTTGGGAGGAGAGCGAATGCGTTTGAATGGTTTAGAAGCAAATCGCCAAACGCCCAATATACCGCAGACGCAGAAGGCAGCGTCAGCGTCAGAACGTACAGAGTCGCAAACAGGTAAATAGACTTGAACTTCTGCGGCTTCCACATCGCATGCATTATTTCTCTGCTCCAACAACACATGAACACAAATTCAATTTACATAATTAATTGAAGTAAATGTGTGAATAGAAAAACAAAGAACGGAGTGGTGGTCCTTTTCATCGATCTCTGTAACTCCGATTATACCCTTACGATACATGGATTAGTGGGGTTAAGAAGGTAAAAAAATCATACACAGTAACAGCATGGCCACCGAATGTGTAAAGAATGTTTGTGGCCCCTGTGAAGTATAACACCAGCTTGCTTGGTCCCGAATGCTTCACTCCTTCTACCTATTATTATACCAATATTGTTTGTTACATATATTATTAATCTCAAACTGATTCTTTTTTTTTTTTTTGGAACAACCTCAAACTGATTCATATATCTGTATTATTATAAGTAATGTATCATTGATGCATTAAACCATGTCTGACACCAATGTATATAGGGTTGGGCAAAAGTGGTCCCAACCACATGTTGCTTGAAACAAAAGGGCCAAAACACACAAGGAAGAAGACAACTTTTTTGATGTTTTTGAGTCCCCTTAAGTTACAACATCACCAGCTAATCTATCTAACCGTATAACTTACCAAAACATAAAAAGTTCCTTCAGTAATTAATTTACCTGACCATGGAGGATGGAGGCAATGGTGAGGTACCAAGCAGTGTAAGTGGTCATCAAGAGTCCAAGAAAAGACCAAACCCTGTAGTTGTGGAAGGAAGGGATGAAGACTGTGGTTGCACAACATGCCCCAAATATGTATGTCCATGTCCTCTTATCCAGATTGTCATTTATGTAATATATGTTGCTGCACATTCATTCATTGTTCATTAAAATCACAACATCATCGATCTCATTAAAAATATATATATATATATATGTGTGGGTTGTAATTTTTTTTTACTGATCAATAAAGAGTTTGGGATGATTTGTAGTAATTACCTGGCACAAGCTATGAGTTGAATGACAGATCCAAAGAGAAGAAAGGTGCAGTTGAATGCTAACCCGACATTCCTCCAGTGCTTCCCAAGCAATCCATCAAGAACCTCGAACCACTTCACATTGTAAAAAAAATCCATGTAATTAGTATATATATATATATATATATATATATATATATATATATGTTTTCAAATGAAACAGGATGTAGAAAAGAGCTAACTAGAATAATTGATACTGTTACCTGAATGACATGGTTTCTGAAGTTAACTTTCTCTCTCTCTTTCCTTGTTCTGTATTCGACATAAAGAATGCTAATGAGGTATGCAGTCCAACTACCCAAGAGGCCGTAGAAGAGCTGAAACAGAATTCCTGACAGCATCCCTAGCTGTGAAAATGAATATGGAAGCGTCAACAGCACTTGCGCCACCTACAGAAAACAGACAAATTCATCAAGTTATACAAAGTGAGAGTATAAAAACGGATTTTTTTTTGTTATCATCTACAAAATACAGTATAGGTGTAGTACCTGGTTGGAAGCGCAGCTGAACCAAGCATCATAGACAGAACCGCCATGCCAAAACAAGTTGGAAAGCTTAGATTTCATGTCTGAGTCTTTCCCTTCACTCTCCATCTCCACATAGTTCCCAACAACAACGGTCTCCACTGCTTTCTCACCGTTCTCCATTGCTTGTCTTCTCTTTGTGTAGAGACCAATACTAGTGAATGGAGAGAGAGAGAGACACTAGATAATATATATAGAGAGAAAGGAATAGAAGAGCGAAAGTTCAAAAGAAAAAAAAAGAATATAAGAGTGTGATTGTGTGTAGACAGAGAGGGAGACAGGAAGTAGTATTTCAAGGCAAGAGGATGATGAGCAAAGACCAAGCAAACTCCCCTTCCTTTTGTTCTGATAGCTACTTGTGAGAGATTTTGTTTTGGGAGTTACAACATAGAATCAAATTTATAAATACTACTCTCGGTTTTGCCTCTCTCTCTCTCTTCTTTTTTTTTTGCCGTAAAAAGCTTTAAAGTAGACTATTTGCCAAAATATCCAAAATTTATTTAAAGAATACTGTGTATTCAGTATCATCCTACTATTAATTATCAAATCTAAGAAACAAACATATTGTATACCACCACCATTCACCAATATTTACTTGTTCACGAGAATTTATTACAAAATAGGTAGCCTAAAAGGGTAAAATAGTAATCAGTGCGTTATTTTGATCTTGGGATGTATATAATTGAAATCTCTTTTAAAACAAAAAAAATATTATATCCGTTTCAAAATGTTACATTAAATTTACATAATTTTATGTGATTTTCTTTTTTTCTAGAACTTTAAACCATAAAAATCTAAGAGTACAATTAAGTTTTTTGAAGTTTGCAATTAATTAATAAAACATGCATTCAAAATGTAAAAAGATAAATTTTTTAAAAATAATTTTTTTTCTAAAATATGTAATTTTATGAAACGGAGGGAATAAGTATAAATAATGTCTCCGTCAAAGATTTCTAACACAGAGAATGAAAGAATTGAAAATCAATGCCGCGTTATCATAAGCTGAGGATGAAAACAGGAGTGACTCTATTTTATTATTTTAACTCTGTTTGTTGTTTTCTTAAATGGTTTTATCGGTAGATTAATATTCAAACAAATTAGCCTAATCACATGGTTTAACGGCGAGACACTTTTTGCTCGCACGAGTGCGCTTTCGATTCTCGAGCAAATGATTCGTTCACTATTTTTAAGCTATGCCTATTCGTTAAGTTAAAACATTTTCACTTGGCTATGAGTTGAGTATATTATGCTATTACAAATGTATATCATATATTCATATCTATAAATCTTCTTTCGCATGATCATAACTCGTCTGGTATCAATGATACGATATAATTTTTTATAAATGTATATTTAAATTTTTGAAACAAAAACAAAAAGAAAAAATCTGCAATGTAGTACATTAATATTCTCCCATGCTTCGAACAAAGATTGTAAATATCGATGTTGCTTATAGAATTATGTACTTGTATTTATTGATCTAGTTCTACCGTTGGATGATTTAAATGTACTCCCTTCACTACTACATTTACAGCTGAAAATAGTGGGCTGTCAACAACAAAATAATCACTTGGATGGATGTTTGCATAAAGAAAACTTCACTCTTGATATTTCACAATTTTCACTGATGACCAAACATCACGGAAAACATGTTACCCTACTATTGTTTTATGTACCAGGGTAGAAATCAAGAAGCATAGATAATTGGGATATATTTTAGGTACACGATAAATAGATAGGATAAAATAAAATTACAAAAGAAGAGAGAATATTAATAAAGTAGACCGAATCATTGCTAGAAAACAAGCGTGGTCGCTTTTTTATAATAAGAGGGAACTTCGCTTTTATGTTCTGTGTTTCAAAGAAAAATGTTTTCTCACATGCCCCATTCCCCTCTATGAAATTTGTGCTCTTTTTTTCGTTACTTCCTCCGCTTTTTAATATAAATCGTTTAAGAATTATGCACATATATTAAAAAAATCATTAATTTTTAATATTTTCTAAAAAAAACATCATTAATTATTTACCTAACCACAAATCAATCAATAATAAAATAAAAAATATATTATCATTGGTCATATAACATTAAGTGTTAATAAATTTTACATAAAAAACTAAAAATATCATATAATTTAGAACATAAATTTTTTTCTAAAAAGACTTATATTAAAAAACAGAGCGAGTATTATTCTCAGTTGATGTACTCTTAGAACAAGTTTATTACAGGTCTCTTATGTTGGATCTCTTATCGTAATATAAGAGACCTGCAATAAACATGCTATTAATTTGTTCTATGCATATATGTCAGCACTTTATTTATTTTGATCTATACCACATTTTTTATACATTTGAGTTTTGATTGATAATAATATAGTCACCAAATAATGAAAAGGAAAATTTTCTGTTAAAAATAAATGAAATTTGCATGTTGAAAAGGTGTAAACAAAATTATATATATAATTAAATAAATTTAAAGAATGAGTAAATATTATTATAATATATTATTACTTTTCAAAAAACATAATTTTAATTAATATTTTTCTAAATGAGCATTTGACGACAATAATACAACTCAAACTTGAATAAAAATCGGTACAATCCTGTTTGATGGTATGAATTCGAAAGACGATATAATCGGGTTGTGGCTAACAATCCCGGGCCAGACATCAACCTCATCACTTCAGCGGGTTAATCTGGTCTCAAAAACAGACATATTTTGTCTGATAATGCGTATAATATCCATGTTCCTTGCAAATCCATTGACCCCAAAATAAAATATTTATTTGAGAACAGTTTAAATGTAATTAACCAAAAAAACAAGTTAAATGTAAGTCTACTGTCTTTTTCCAAGTCATCGTTGTTTCTTTGTTTAGATTATCCTTACGAGTCAGATTAATAAGCTGTGTGCTCTTTGTTTGTTATTTTATTAATTAAGAGGTGTAAACCTTTTCATGACCTCATTTAATACTATGTTAGAAACTAGAACTTAATTATTGATAATATACACTCCTGACGTCAAAAACAAAAAATACACTTAATAATGATCATTAATCATTATATATATATAGCAAGCTAGATGAATTTAAAATTCATTGTTTTGCATCATTTCATATACATTAGACATATTCATTATTTACGACCTTATAGCATCATATTTCATGATGAGTTCGTCTTTTCAATGACTAATAGAATAAAACAAAAATACCATTGCTAGAAATAATGACAAAAGAACATGCAATGAGTCTTTTACCTCTTATTTTATTGAGATTTTTCCAAAAAAAAAAATTCCAGACACAAAACTGTTTTTGTCGACATTATTAGTCGAACATATTAATTATTTACGAAAATTATCATTATAATTTTTTTAATATATAATACCTCAAACATCATTACCATTTTTTTATTTAGTTGCAAACCATCATCATCAATATCATTAACCATCATAAATAACCAATATCAAAAACCAGGTTCTCAATGTCTTTTAAGTCTGTTTAATATATCATTCTCATTTCTTACACATAAACTCTTTATCTTGTATTTTCTTTCTCATTTCATTTCAAAAACTCTCAAATATTTGATTTTAAAATTACCTTTTCATTTAACTTCCTAAAATTTAATGATTTTTAGTTATTAACAACTAACTTCCATTCATTTTAAATTAAAAATTATAGATGCTGAAAAAGATAAAAACGAATCTCACCAAATCTAGTAACTATTTCTTAATTTTGAATTCTTCAAATCCATTTTGTGAATAAAATTTCTGGAGGAAAAAATATTATGATTAAACTTATTCTATTCAAAATATACAAAAATAACATAGAAAAATTTTTCTCCGTTTTATTTTTATATAGAAAAAATGCCAAAAATAGTACATTCGTAATACCACTTTTCGTGTTTACTTCAATCATTTTTATCTTCATTTTTAAAAAGTAAAAAAAACATTTATAACCATAGGGTTAACTAATCTAGATTTAGAGTTTAGAGTTAAAGGGTGAGTAGGGCTTTTGGAATGTGGAATTTTGAATTCTAATAAATATATAAATAAATACTTAAAAATATTTAAATTTAAAAAAAAATAGTTTCAAATTTAATTTTTTGAATTAAAAAAACAATTTGAAAAAATAAATTCAGAAAAATAAATTCAAAACAAATTATTAAAAATGGAATTTGAAAAAGTATAAAAAAATGGAATTTGAAAAAGTATAATTCGAAAACATAAAAAAAATTATTTATTTATTTTATTTATTTAAATATTTATTTATTATATATATATATGGTAATGGCATAAGAGTCTTTAGCCTCTTAATAAATTTTTTTTTTTTAAATGTCAGTTTAGCGGTGGTAAACATGAATAATGGTACTAACAATGTAATAAACATGAAAATTACCTTTTTATATATGACTTTAAATATTATTATTAAAGATATTTTTTTCCAATTCAGTACTAGTTTGTATTCAAAAATAAAAAAAGAAATTATTTTTATATTCAGAAAAATAAAAAAATTATATTTAAAAATACTAGCATTATACTATTCGGAATACATTAACATTTTTTTATATGTTTTTTAAAAAATAACATTTTATTTATAGAAATACGTAAAAACTCTTTTCTTTATAAGCTGAGAATTAGTTTGTGTGTGTGTGTGATAGAAAAGGGACAAGAGTTTATTTATCTTAACAGTAAATATGAACAAAACTTTATGAGTTTGATCTCTTTTGTCTGAAACTGATTAGACATGGTCAAACCAAAAGCTCCTTTTTAATCAAATTTTGTGAGCCCATAGATGTTAATATTGCCTCCTGCGCCACGCCTTTTAGCACTAACCATAAAGACAGAAAAGCTTATGATGTTCCATCATAATTTATATTCCCATTGTTTGTCATCAACCACAATCATTTTCAATTTTCCTTGTGACCTCTTTTTACCAGACAATTTTCAGAGAAGATTAAACTACAAGCATTTGAAATAGAATAGTTTTATGTTTCCCACAAACATCTACTATTATTATTATTTTTACAAAACCTGTAATTTGAAAACTAGTTTACAGTTTGTGAAAATAACCGAAACCCAGTAAACAACTACTCATGGCATTTTACCCAAACTAATTTGAAAGTACCGGTTAAAGTCAAGTTTATTTTGCTCCACTTAATCATGCTTCCTCAGATCCGGTTAATCTTTTCAAATAAAAATGAATCAAACGCAAGTTTTGTAGTTGTGTATCTATACTATTAAGAGTTTTTCTTCTGTTTGAACCCATGAGTTAACCACTAAAATGATACTAACAAAATAAAAATTCACAAGTCGTGTTCTGTTTATGAAAAAAATAAAAATAATTAGAAAACTAAAATTAATTACCAAAAAATTAAAAAAAAAACCTTTGACATTGCTCTAAACTCAAACTCTATACTCTAAATCCTAAATTCCAAGCTCTAAACCTTAAATGCTGGGAATCAAAGGGTTTCTAGAATTTAGGGTTTTGTAGATGGCTAAGATTTAGGTTTTAGCGACGTCATTAACAATGTTAATGTTTTTTTTTTTCATTTTTTCGATAATTAATATTATTTTATGATTATTTTTTACTTTTTGCCATAAGCATAATATGATTTATTTTTGTTCGTTATCATTTTATTGGTGAACCCATGACCTAGGGGTGAAGAGAAGAAAAACTTTTTATAATGATTGCTAGAATTTCTAGAATCTAATGTTATTTTAGTTTATAGATTCTTATATTCTCGTTAAAAGCTGTTATTATTGGTTTGATGATTTAATAATTCTATACACAAAAATTTTGTTTTTCAAAAAGTTTAGATTTTAATGATTCTTAATCTATTAAAGTTGGTATTATTGGGAGTTGCATTTTTTCACCATTTAACTCATAACACAAGATTTTGACAATACTACCTATATACTTTAGATTTTTAGAATCATTATATCAATTTATTTTCATAGAATTCTACAATAAGCAAAATTTTCTCCGAACTATTTCCAAATTTAACAAATCTCTCAAATTTTTAAATCAACAAACTCTATATAAATCTAACTTCCGCTAAACACCCCCTTATATGAAGTATATGTTTGTCATAGGCATCATCACTCCATGGGGATCCTCAGTACCATTCTAGTGAAAGCATCTATATTTCTTTATGGGATTCCTTCATAGAATTTATCCAAGGTGTTCCAATGATCACTTTATAGATGGCCGGATGATTGACGACTGCGAAGTCCACGATCTTTGTGACTCCTTCGGCCATGACCGGAAGCATAATCGGCCCAAGAGTCATCGACGCTGTGCCCGAAAAACTAGTTAGTGGTTTCGCCATTGGTACGACTTCGCCCAAGTTCATATTGATCCTTTAGAGGGTTCCACAGAAGTTGATATCGATACTTCGAGGTATCTGATCATGAGCTCAATGACGAGTGTATCACAATGAAGTTTGTTGATTCTGACAGTTTCATTTTCCTCATATGGAGACCTTATCGCTGATCCCTCTGACTCTCGACATGACGATCTTGAATCTGTTCACGACGTCTCGGAGAGTTTCGTCTTCCTTTTGGGATAGACTCCAAAGGTCGGCATCAGAGGTTTCCATATCGATGAAGATGGAGTACTGCTTGAGACATTCCAAAGCGAGTTGGCGGAAACTTCCGATGGAATTTCGCTTTAGGCAAGAAAACCATTCGAGTGCAGCTCCCTGCATATTTTTGACAAAGAGGAGGCAATAGTCGGTGTCTGTGACACCCCCGATCGTAGATGACCAGAAATGATACGGTCGATGTTCCTCGATGGTCAATCCGAGGTTCTCAGAATACTTCCGATCACCTTAGACCAACAACCAAAGAACACCAACGCTCCTATCGAATATCACTCTAGGTTTTTCAACCCGAAAAAGAAATATCTTATAGTTAGTTCGTCCGGACAAGGACTAATATCATATAGAACCCGTACTTTAAAAAAAATTCTTTATATATCATTTAAAAGCATCTTACAAAATTTGTTATAAATTAACCTCGAGGTTTTCGGTCAACAAATCTTATACATAAGAAATATCAAAATGCCTTTGCAAGGATAATAAAACTACTGCTGGCTAATGTTGTTCCTTCCTGTCCTAAAGTAAGGTCTCCCGTCTACTGGTTACCTGCATCACAAATGAGTCATGAGTAACTAGTTTACTCAGTGAGCCTAGTCCCGCACCCCAACGTATATTAGTAATATCTCGAGCAATCAACTCCATTTGTATGCAGTGGAAATATATTCCATAACTAATAAGAATGCATATATAAGGCCTATCATTCCATCGGTGTGAATCTTATCTTAAACATCATCTCCACGACACCCACCATTCACTCATACTTATAATATATATATATAGACTAAACCCGGAAAACCACCAAGGCTAACCGAGCCTAGCGGGGAAATAAATATAACCATCATCTCCATTAGATATTCTAAGATCAAACATCTAATGCTGCATGCAGTTACACAGCCTCCAGGGTGCGGCCCCATCATCGTGTCTTTGTGACCTTGTTCCATATCCGAGAAACAATTCACGGTAATGCGGGAACTTTCGGGAGAGTGAATATACAATAAGTCTTCACATGATTTATACTTATATATTTAATACTATACATATGTATTAGTACTTGAGAACAAGTACTAAGGTTTGGAATAAACCTCTATGATCATTCATAAATATTTATTAAGTGTTTATACTAAGTAAACACCTCACCAATTCAATATTGATCCAGAGACAAAGCCTATCAATCATCTACATTCAGTATAGATCAACAATCTGTTTAGACTCACCTTTGATTCCATGAGATTGGCTAGGGAAGACTAGACTCAAGCTCAACTAATAACACTCCATTTCACTCCTGATTCAGAATGTGTGGATACAAGATCAGTCAGGTCGATTCCAACAGAAACTCTACTCAGCTTAGTTCAAAGCAGTTCAGTTCGGTTGAAGGATAATTCAGTTCAGCTAAGCCTTTAAAAAAATATCTAAGCGACATAACTGAACCAAGATCAATCCACATACATGTTTAAGAACTAATCTGGACAGGAAGCTTAACAAATCAGTCCACTTGTTCCAAACAAAACTTCTCTGAACTAGTAACTATGGCATACCGATTTCCTCAAGCTTTAAGATGAACTTGGTTGATATAAACTTCAAGCTGAACACACGTCTAACCTGATCAGGACAAGATATCCATGATAAGTTCAAGATCAGAAACAGACCAAATCGTTTTGGTTACCTAACAAGAACTGAAGCTCAAGCAAAACTGATCTCATCAAACCCATATGTTCTTACCGATAAAATCCAAGGCTAAAGAACTTGGGTGATTCTAAACTCTTGGACGCCAAACTTTCAGCTCTTAACGACCCCAGAACACACTGGATAACGTCACAGGATGGTGAGAAAGGTTCGTCCATGCTCAATTCTCTTCTCTGAATTTTTCAACTAATTTTTCTCACAGGTTTTTCTCTCTTCTTTCTCTCTTTCTCTCTGAATTTTTCTCTGATTTTTCTTGTAGTAACAGGACGTCCAGAGAAGAGAAGAAGATGTTTTATACCATATGGGGTTGCTTCAGCTCATGGTTTTCTCTTTACACAAAGTTGTAGTTTGGAGAAACATGTGGCAACCAGCTTCAGCACAAGCAGCTCACCTTTCCCTTACAAGAAGAAAGCTGCAAGCAGCTGAAGCAAACAGCTTGTGACCAACATGTGACTTCTAAAGAACAAGCAGGTAAGCAAGAAGGTGCATGGCACATGACTGATCCAGCAAGCAAGCAGACAAGCTGGTACAACTCATGAGACTGATTTAAATTAACAAGCAGCTGAAACTATTCCTAGCCAATTCTCAACCAAACAATTTCCCGTCCATCGAATTTCATCTTTCTTTTATATAAACGCTTCCAACTTGAATAAAACTCGACCATAATAATTAAAATTCGACCAAAACTATCAAGAGTAGGTATTTTGGCCACGAGACAGTCCCGTCAAGAATAATTCACCGGGTCGATTTTTATTTTTAATTCTAGTCAAATTAACTCAAAACTGGTCGAGCGGGATTTTTTTCGACCAAAATTCTATCTGCTCGTGAGGGTTATTACAGTGTCTCTTTCGTTTTCCCTGAGTTTTGCCCTACCCATCGCGACCTGGAATGTTTGTTAATGCGCTTTGGGATCGGTGGTGCCGTTGTACACATGGATCTTGATCTTCGCAGGATCTGAGATTTTCGTCTCGGTGATACGAGTAGTGAAAGGAGTTCTTCAAGCTTATTCGAGAAGTCTATCGATCTCGGGTGCGGTGAATTTGAGACTTCACCGCTTTTACTTCCACGACCGCTTTTGTGATGTAGTCATGGAGATGGCGAATCTCGTCATGATCATCGCCAGTAGTTTTCCGATTTCATCGGCGTTTGCTGCGAGTGATCCGAGCCTGTTCATCGGCTAGTTTCTCTTGTTCTACCCATAAGATGTTTTCTTGTTCTTCTGTCATGGGTTTATCGAACAAAGAGTCATGCCGAGTCATGCGACTTCTCGTCCTTCTCGGATGCACGTTAGCGTCCATTTGTACGGATTGATCATTAGGATCCAAGTCAACTCGCTCGACTTTGTTATCTTTTGTTTCCCGTTCAAGAGGTGGAAGATTCTCCACATTTGGCCGCATTATGATAGGAATCACTTCGTCAGGGTTTTGTCTTGATGGATTTCCCTGAGAATTTGTGGGCCTATTCAGTGGGGATACAAAATCGATCCTTCTTCCACTGCAGAATCTCATAGTACGGCGTGGGAAAATTTCTCTAGTTCTCGATGTTAGGGTTTCGACTTGTTTAGCTAGAAAACTTGGGAGCTTCTCTCGTTTGTCTTACTTGTTTTCAAAAGTAGGGAACATCTTCTTAATGTCTTTGAACGGCGTGGTGTTGACGTTAGCGTTAACCGCATAGATGTTTGCTGCTGGAGTAGTTTCAACATTGTCGTCGGCTATATCACCGTCACGAGCTTTGCGGCTTTGAGCGTTTGTAACCATACTTGACCAAGCGCTCTGCGGCTGTGAGTTATATTGATCTCTAACCTCCCCTTCTTCTATCGCCATACTATGGAAACCAAAATTTGTACCGTCGATTTTCGTAATCGTAGAAAAGTCAAGAAACCCTAACTTTCCCTAAGGTCCACGATTTCTACTAAGCCAAACGTCAAGTGATCAAAATACAAAAACAGACAAAGTAAATAAATCGAAGTAAAGAGTAGAGCAATGAATATATTATTCTGAATCTGAATATGAGCGTTTACAACATGTAAAAGCCTCAGTCGTAAGAACTGTCGGCGAGTTTCCTAGCTCTAACCACATAAGACCTTAAGGCCTAGTTGAGTCGCAGTTCGATAACAAAAACATAAGTGCCTAAAATTGCACTAAGTGGTAAGTTGATGTGTCAATTTTTGTGTATTTGCGCCTTTCGCCTTGACTCTCCTTATATATGCCTCCAAGGGTCGGTCGTCTTTCCTTTTCTGCCCTTGGTTCGAGTCTATCTCTTTGTGAAAATCTTCTGTATTCTCTGGATCTTCATGATTATCCTGGAAACTTGAAATTTATCTTTTTTTTTCCATTTTTCTTCTACGAAAATCAAATAAACCGTCATTGTATTTTGGGCTCATTCTCGTCTAAAATCGTAAGTAACTTTTACCGCGTTGTAGACCTTCTCGGGCCATTTTTTTACTTGAAAGTTTTTACAATTTCTTTCGGATAAATCAACTTTCATACGATGTTGGCGCCCATACCGTTGGTTCCATGAGAAAGTAAAACGAATCGTATAGTCGAGATAACAATGATGTAGAGTTAACTGTTACCGTTTTATATGATTGATTCAAAGTTTTACAAGAAAACAAGTCTTTGATGTATTTATCGAAAAACTTCAACGGAAATTCTAGTTGAGACGAAACAAGGATCAGTTTGGTCAAGACACGTGGGTGATACAAGGAGTCTGTTGTTGCCTCCTGGCGACATGAAGAGGGAGATTGTGCGGCCTTGTCGCCTCATGGCGACAAAGAAGAGAGCGATGAGATGTGGCCGCCCGTTGGCTGCAAGGAAGAAGCTTGGCCGCCAGTTGGCGTCGAGGAGGAGGCGTGGCCGCCCATTGGCGGCGAGGGAGTAGCGTGGTCTGTTGGCGGTGATATCACTCAAATTACCCTAAGGAGTGATTTTTACTCTCTCAAATAAGAGGTTCAGTTGTAGTACTTAGGGATCAAATCCACAGAGACTCTAGGATTACACAATAGATTTGTAGTTTTCAAATTAAAGCTAGATAGTTATCATTAAAGCAGTAAATGAAGCTAAGATTGGGAGAACGAAGTAGTTTTTCAGTTGATTGATTTTAGGTTTTAAGCAATTCAGGGAAGGCGCTAGATTTGGTATAATCTTAGATATGATAAGTATGCAAACTTATTGGGTTATCAGGGATTTATAAATAATGATTGTTCTCGAACTCAAACTTAATTTATAATCTACCAATTTTCGTTTTTTTAGATTATCTTATGTCTAGATCTCAGATTTCAACTTTCGTTTGTTAATCATGAGAAAGTGTCAATCGATATGTTCTATACGAATATTGATCGATACACCTTTCAAAACGTCAATCGACACAACAGTAGTTATATCGATCTATGTTTATTCCAGCAAGCTTTACGAATGAGTTTGATAGGTACTCTAATCTCCTAGACCAACTTCCGTGTGTATCTTGTTAATTAGATCATACTAGTTTAGTTTCATGTAACAGACCGAGCTTCCGCTTGCGCCAATTAATCCTAAGATTTAAGTTCAGGGTGACCAGGCCTAGACTTAGCAGTAAGAACAACTAGATGAAGAACTATTTAAATTCCCTAACACATATTCATTTCAGTAATACATAGATCAACCTTTGAAGAACCTAAACCTAACAATAAGACTACTCAGACATATTCATAAGAAACATTATGATGGTCTGAATAATACTTAAATAAAATAAAGATGAAAAGCAAACAAGTAGAGTAAGAAACAAAAGGAGTTCAAGATCTTCTCTAGTATGAAGTTCAAATCTCTCTCTCCAATCATAAGCTCTCTTCTCTAAGTGTAGAGATGTCTGCCTCCATATTTATCTCTCTCTAAAAGTCTATGTCTAGGTAAAACATAAAAAACCCTAATAAATAGCCTAACAGGCGGCAAGAAACTTATGGTGCAAATCTTGGAACTTCTGGGTAAAACTCGTAATTTCCTTAAATCATCATTAAACTTCGCGTATGTCTCACCGTCTATTGACGTTGGTAGTGATCCTTCGATCAATGTTTTCTTCAATAATCGACCCCGTCTTCATGTTTTCAGCAATGCCTTCATAAAAGCTTCAAAATGCCCCCAAAATCACCATTTTACTCCAATGGATACCTGAACCTGTAATTATTTTAAAAAGACTCCAAAATGCATATAAAAGATTCTAAAAACATATATAAATCATGGATAAAACTGTAAAAGTGGATAAAATCCATGGCATATCAGGCGGCGAAGCATGAGTGTGGCCGCCCGTTGACGGCGAGGGAGGAGCGTGGCCGCCCGTTGGCGGCGAGGGAGGAGTGTGGCCCCCTTGGCGATGAAGGAGGAGCGTGGCCGCCCGTTGGTGGTGAAGGAGGACCGTCTTGGTCGCTTGATTGAATCGAGGTGCGGAGTCGGCGACCAAGCTGGCGACGAGGCAGAGTTGGCGTGGTCGCATGTTGGCGAGATGGACCGGAGACAATGAAACGATGAGAAGTCGGGACACGGCGGTTTCTCGTCTTATCGTGTCAAGAGATCGAGTATACTTTTTGTAAGAACTTGTTAGTTTGATATTTTTTTGAATCACACAAGGTTTTAGTTCTCATATTCCTTTTACTTTAAAGGGAGAAAATGTTTTCCGCGATAGTTTCTAGACATCGATTATGTCGTGACCGATTTGAACCAACACCGATCTCCTTGAAGGCTTTCATTTTTGAATTTGGTTGTTTTAGTTTCTAATTTCTGTATAATGAAGTGTACGCAACATTATAAATCAAGAAAATAGTTAAGTTCAACATTTTGTAAAAAAAATAAAAAAATTATGGAAAAAAGAAAGAAAACGGCATGCTGACATGACAGTCCCGTCACGCAAATTATGTTCGGTTTACTTGGCATTATGGTACACCGGTCAACATAAAAACGGCGCCGTTGCATTGTTTTATTTGGGACCGGGTGGCGGCAATACGACTGAGACTCCCGCCCACGCCCCCAGAAGCAGAAGAGAAGATTTTTGTCTGGTTGATGTTGAATCAAGACAATTGATTGCTTCTGGAGATAATGGAAAACAAGAACCAAGAGGATCTAGATCTGCTTCTGTCCCTTGACGAGGAGGAGAGGGTTCTCGAAACTCCTCCCGGTTCTCCTTCTGCCCCACCCGGTGAGATTCCGATCAATCGATTGCAGAGTAGATCTCATTATTGAAATATCGATCTTTGTGCAGTATATTTGACGGATGAAGAAGAATCCCCCAAACGTCGTAGAGGTCAGGCGGACTTGTCTGACTTCAGAAGTGTCGTTCAAGATTGCATTGACTATAACCCCAAACCTCTAACCAATAAACCTAAATGCGACATTGAAAAGTTCTCTGGCTTGCGCTTAAGGTCAGAAAAGTTAAATCCTTTTCCTATTCGCTCCTTGTCCAAACTTATCTGTTGGTTTCTTTTGTAGGAATCAATTACTTAGCCCTGCACAGATTAGTGATCTCTTCTCCGACATTCGTTTCGTTCGATTGCCGACAATCAAGTAAGTCCAAACGTATATGTTGGTTTCTTGCACTACCTACTTACTTACTCTTGGACTGATTAATAGGAACTTGCTAATGGGTGACAAACTCTCCGGCTGCTGGGCCACAATGGGAGTGCTAACTGAGAAAGGACATCCCAGAACAAGCTCTATAGGCCAGCCTTATTGCATTTGGAAAATCTGTTCCTTAAACGACAACAGCACTGTCTCCTTGTTCTTGTTTGGTGATGCTTACAAGAAGAATGAGACTGAAAAGGCAGCATCTGTTTTCGGTCTCTTTAATTCCTCTCTCCGCAAGGACAAAATGGTAAGCATTATTATAGCACATTTGCCTGTGATGTCTTTAACTAAAATGATAATCCATCATTCACCACCACCTCCTCCTTTGCCTTTGACTGATGGATTTATTCTCTTTGTGGCAGGGAAGTGACTTCTCATTAAGTGTCAACTCCGCTAAACAAATGGTAAAACTAGGAGTGTCCGCTGATTATGGAGTCTGCACAGCCAAGCGGAAAGATGGAACAACTTGTACCTCTGTTGTAAACAAGTAAGTTTTACCTTGGCCCATGCATATGACGCTCTATTTGTTTATTAATCTTTGAGTTTTTTCATCTTTTTTCAGACGCCAAGGAGCTTTCTGCAAGATTCATAAACTGGTACACATCCCTCTCCCTACATTGCCTTCATCTTGTTTTCTGCCGCCAGTGCAATGAACCATGTTTTCACTCACCATGTTTCTTTTTTCGCACAGAATGCATCAGACAAATTTGCTACAATGAGAAGTGAACTCAAAGGCGGGTATGTGTTAATGCTACCGAGTTTGGCCATTACCTTGAGTGGGGGATTTGCATGATTCTTGGGAGTTTTAAGTTTTTTTTTTTTTTAAACTTGTTTCAGAAACTTGAGAACGTCTTTCAGAGATCCAAAATCCCAAGGGATTTACACAGTTGAGCCACCAGTAGATAGAAGTGGGAACAAAAAGGCTACTCAGCCTGTCCGAGTACTATCAGTGGAAGGTCTCCGAAAGGCTCTAAGGTTGGGAAACTCTCATTTAAGTTTTTTTGAATGCCAAATATAATGGTGAGTATGCAGTGGTGCAGATAAAGTGACGCCTAACGTACACTCACAAGGAATACGTTTCCTGAACGAGATGGCTAGTATGCTTCTTCTTCTTCTTCTTTCTTTCTCCTTTTGATACAGTTATACAATCTATAAGATCTGATCTTGGGTTTACAGAACAATCGGCTTTGAAGAACGTTAACAAGAAATCTGAAGCTGTGAATAAGTCTGTAGAGAAGAGGTACTACCATCTTTCTTGACTTGTCATCTTCTTCCCGAGTTGTGTATCTCAAAATCAGATGTTCTTGATACTCCTCAGGAAAGCATCTAATGCAAAAGAAACGCAAGTAAAGAGAAAGAGAGAAGCGCACGGCAGTGGTAAGAAGGATACTCCTGAGATTGCCACCGGGAAAATGATGGTCCTAGATTTCTGCAGCTCCGACGAAGAATGAGTCCTCAGCGGACTTTAGCCAATATGCAGGACATTGGATGTCGAAGATAAAGGATTGTTGTTCCCATTCATACAAGAAATGTTCCTTTTTGTTATATTGGATTTGAGATGGTATGTCTTTCTACCATTCTTTGTGTTCATTTACACATATATCATAAACTGTTGAGAAGAGTTGATACACACGCTCTATCCAAAACAAATGTTAATTACTTTGTGTATATGGTTGATAAGAACAAAATAATTTCCGAAGAAGTAATTGGTTTTGTCACAAGATGTCTTGAAGAAGAGATTCACCCTGAAACTTGCCCACCTTGGAACTGAGAAACGCCAATCTCTTGTCGAGACGCGCTTTTCTCATATCCAGACTTCCCAGCTTCCCAGCCATCTCGGTCGCTCTCTCTCTCCACTCCATCAGCTTCTTCTCCTTCTCCCTCAGCTCTTTCCCCTGTTTCTCCATTTCTTGTCTCACAAGCAACACATCCCCTTGGCACACCTCTTTCTCCATTATGCTCATCTTGTGCTGGTCGTAATGCTTTACCGCCTCAACGATTTCCTCCAGGACGGGCTTGAGCCAATCTACCTTGATTTTCACGGACTCGACGTCTTTAACAATCGCTAGCATTTCCACCACGCGGGACTCCTTGAGATGCTTTAAGGGCGTCGTCTGGAGTTCGAAGACCACGGAGGCAAGCATGTCGAGGTAGTATGATCTCGTGGCAAGCGAATGTAGTTTGGAAGCAGATGCAATGTCACCGTTCTTGTCTAGGATTTGCTCAAGAGTAGCCGAGACGCTCGCTCTGACTTTGTAATCTCCCACAGAAACGATAGACTCGGACTGAGTGGACTGCACATCTTCTCTTGTTTCATTCTCCTTAATTATTAGTCTGAAGCTCTGCGATTCATCTTGTTTGCTTGGGGATTTGTGATGGACGGGCTGCAACAAGACGACAAGACATTTTTTGTGTGGTGAGTTTTTAAAATTAACACGAAAGGCATGAGATGAGGGATATACATACCGTGGTGCTTCCAGATTTTTGTGTGATCTCATGGTAACGCCAAACAGAGTTATCGTTGTGTTCATCATCCACAAATGAAATTTTATCGTCATCTGAGCTCGCACACTCATCCAATTGATTGGTGGGAGTTTCATATCCACGGCGACTAGGCTGAGGTAAGAGGCCAAAAATGTTATTAGCATGTGCAGAAATGTGAAGATGTGTGAAGGTAGATGGTAAAGAGCAGTACCGTAATGGGTCTAGATTGTGGCCTTTCTTGAGGTGACAAAATGAGTTCTGGATAGAGTAGAACCGATTCATCGTCATTCTCGATGTAAACCGATTCAGCTTTGCTCCCAAGATAATTGTAGGCCTGAGATGATCTTTGACCCATCTCAGAAGACGTTTGTGAGATTTTTTCCCTGGGATCAGGTGACTTTCCTTTCTGGACTGCAGTTTTTTGCCTACTTTCATGTATCCTTGGCCTAGTTTTAGCTGCCCGGGGCGTTTGAAGAGCTGCACTGTCAAGGGATCTGTGGGATATGGGGTGAGTTTGGGGAATTCTAGGGCTGGGTTCAGGTGTCTTGGACCGCTGTTTCGGAGTCCTTGACAATGGTTCAAAGTAGGTAGGCTGAGGCTCTGGAGTCTTGGACCTTGGCCCCGGGGATCTGGCCATGAATTCAGGTGACCTCCCTCTATGTTGTGCAGTCCTCGTCCTATTTTCTGGCGTTTGGGGCCGCCTTGCTGTTGCAGCAGAGTCATGTATGGGTGTCATCGGCCTAGTATCAGAGGTGTTGGATACACGTTCAGGGGTCCTCGGCCTTGTTTCAAGTGAAATAGGGTCCTCTTGGTGAGCCCACGGCCTAGTGTCAGAGCTGTGTTTGGGTGTGTGGGGCCTATGCCGAGGTGTCCTAAGAGGGTGTTCAGGCGTCCTAGGCTGAGTTCCAAACGGCCTTGGAGAGTACATATCATTATCCTCACCTCCACGCTGATCATCCTGGAAGGAATACCAATATATATATATATCAGTGAGACTCTGGCGGGGAACAAAAAAGAAGAGTGCTTAGCGTTAGCCAAGAATAACACTTACCCTTCTTGAAAAATAGTCTCCCCCTGAGTATCCTGCCAGAGAAGGCGACATAGGGAGCGAGTCCATATTGTTTGTAGGCTCGTTCTTGAGTTGGGACGGGAGTCCCTGGAGGGGGGACAAGCGGCTGAAGAAGTTACCATTGGTGTGATCAGTGGAAGGTGAAGTGTCTGATTCAACCTTCTTCTTGGCAAAATAGCTGGCAAGAGGTGATCTGCTTCCACGAGCCGGACTGCCTGTAGGAGTGTCCCTGCTTGGAGTTCTCTTACCAAACCCTGACATAAGTTAGCATGTTTCATGAGATATAATTCTTGATGATAGCTTTCTTACCAAGTTATATAAATATAATATAATTAAATCTCATAGGTACCAAAGAGTTTCTTTTCCTTCTTGTGGACATTTCCGGAGTTTAATATCTCTAAACAGATTGCAGTACACTCGTGGAAAGGATTGCCTGCGTTGGGGCAACCTTGAACCACTTTTCCAGACACCATTTCCATCTCACAGACTTGAAAAACTCTCTAAGATCAATCTCTTTGATTAAGACAGAACCTGACATAAATACACAAAACTGTGGTCAGATCTATTGAAACATTAGAGACCCATCGAAGTACATAACACAAGAGGGAGTCAACGCTTTTGACAGGGTGCAATTTTTTACAGAAAAATATGATTCTACAGAGTCAGATTGATTATCCATCTTTATGAGTTGGTTTAATAAATGATCACACAACATGAGACAATACTAATCAGATCGACTATGATGTTGATCACTTGAAAAATCTCTCCATTAAGGATCCTATGTTTTCCCACCATACAATTTTAAATGCTTTTGGTGAAAGATCATATTCTCAAATTAATCTGCAAACCAATGGTATAAATGCAAATGTATAAAAGTATAGAAATGGGTCAACACAGAGATGGATAGAGATACCTGTAATTTTTGTGGAGGAGAAAGATGCCAGTTGAAGAAGAAGTGAATGATTATATCTTGTTATATATATGTAGAGAGAGAGAATGAGAATGATACCTTGAGTGTATTATATATATTGGAACTACCTCTATGATGAGATTGGTTCCACTGTTTTGCAACTTCGCTGACTTTGACCGCCACTAAAAAACTATATAAGTTTCAGCAGAGACTTGGTCAATTCGCCATTTGATTTTTTATTTATACATTATCCCCTGTATATTAATACTATAGCATTACAACACCATCATATTTTCGTAGTCACGTGTCATCACGAGAATGATTCTTAGAATTGTTAGAAAAATAAGTTGATCTATATAAACATATACTATGTTTTTTTATTAAACTAACTATCAAATTAATTAGTAGTGTACAAAAAAAAATATTTTTTATTTCCTTAAATAAAAGCTACGGAATTACCTAATATGGTTAACATATATATCACAATTAATGATTATGAATAATACATATTTGATAACAATTTTTCTAACCTCTCTTTTTTTGTTTAATTTTATACTATTAAAAGAAATTAAACAATCACATTAAGCATATAATAAAAAAATTTAGATTTTTTCTTATATGTTGTATTTTGAATTTTTTAAAAGGACTATAAATTACTAAAAATGGTAAAAGTTCCACATTGAAAATTTTGTGATCAATGGTTTAACTTTTTTTTGTTCAAACAAGATACAAATGATGATCATATATCGTAGGGGTGGGTGTTCGAATACACGTTCGGATTCGTATCGGGTATTTCAGTATAAAAGTACAGAACTCGTTCGGATATTTTTACACTTCGATTCGGGTTCGGTTATTTTATGTTCGGGTTCATATATTTTGGGCCAGATTCAGATATTTAAATTTTGAAGAAAAAATAAATAAATGATTCATTGTTTAAGTTTTTTGTATTTAAAATATATTTTAACTGGTTTTCTAATTTTTGAAAAATTGTACCAATTTAGTTGTTGTTTTGAAATTTTAGATGTAATTTTTGTTAATGCAAGAAACAAGAGCTTGATATATATTTTAAGTGAGTAGCAAATAATTTTGTCCATAATTATATGTATATATTATCTAATTTTGAGAAATAAGCGTCATTAATATAAATATTTTGAATAAAATGAGAGAAGTAAACTAGATATATATGGTTAAATATACTTATGTTTGGTTATCTTCGGTTATACATTCGGATTCAGATATTACCGTTTGGATTCAAATATTACTCGAACTAGTGAAATAAGTAATTTGTTTTGTTGTTCTAGAATTATATGATTTTTAGACCGAGCTGGTGAATATATAGTAGATAGAAATTTATATTTTGAGTATGCACTTATATATTCTATAATAGCTTGATATATTAGATTTGAACACTAATCTGTTAATATAGTTTCCCGGTGATTTTTTTCAAAATTTTGATTCTTAGATATGTATCTGGAGTGAAACTAATTTTTACAGATGTCCATTTTTTTTAAAAAACTGACACTTATTTAATTCACCGAATTCATAAAAGAAGTTAAAAAAAGAAACTTAACTCATATCAATAAAGCAAAGACGAGAATGAAAACACGATTTTATAGAGGTAAAAAATAAACTCACTTATGGAGAGTCAATAGTAAACAAATCGAGAGCAGAAAACATTATTCTCTTTCATCATTATACAATCGATGTTGTCTATTTGGTTTTGGTGATTTGTGTCAATCGCAAAACTTAATTTTCTTTTGTGCATATGAAGTCTTAAAAATAATTAAAATGAGATGTAATACGTTAACTCTTCAGCAACGATGATATATTTAAGAGACGAACATTTGTATTCGTCATTTTATAATCGATAAAGATTGTAGTGTTGCAAAATGTTAAAACTGTTGTGAAACTAAAGAATATAATCTATGTACATAAGGAGCTCTTTATATATAGGGAATTACACCGTCATAGAATAATGGAAAGACTAAAAAAGGAAATACAAATATGGAAAGAGTACAAATCTAATAAGGAAAATGCAAGATGCCGATTCTATCTCTCTCTCTCTCTCTCTCTCTTTCTCTCTCTCTCTCTCCTCACGGTTGACTCTCTCTCTAGCATTGGGCCGGTTATGAACCGGGCCGGTTGCCGGTTATGGATATCCACAATATGATTTATAACACTCCCCCTTGGATGCCATAACCATACAGGGATTGTAATACGCTTTAGATGTTGCCTCATTAAAACCTTACCAGGAAAACCCAGTGGGACAAAACCATGGTGAAGGAAAAATAGTACAACACGTATTACTCCCCTTGTTCTGAACAACTCGCGGCTGGCCTCATGAACAGCCAAGATCTCCGAATTGTTTGAAGATTTGGCCGCGATCGTCCGCTTCATGGAACACCGTGATATGGCCGTTCCACCATGTGTGAAAACATAGCCTGTCTGTGATCGAGCATTGTGTGGATCCGAAAGATAACCTTCATCAGCAAAATTAACTAAACTTTCTTTGTTTTGGTTAGTATAAAATAAACCTAAGTCTTTCGTTCCTTGCAGGTAACGAAGAACATGTTTAATCTTGTTCCAGTGCCTTTGGGTTGGACAAGAGCTTAATCTAGACAATAGATTCACGGTAAAACATATATCTGGTCGTGTGACTATCCAGATACATCAAAGCTCCTATGACACTGAGATATGGCACTTCGGGACCAAAAACATCTTTATCGTCCATCTTAGGACGGAACGGATCAGTGTCCAGGCCGAGGGACCTCACGACCATGGGGCTAGATAATGGGTGAGACTCGGCCATGTTGAATCTCTTGAGTAATTTTCTATATATGCCATTTGATGCACAAAGATTCCATCTCTTATGTACTCAAGCTGTAATCCCAAACAAAACTTTGGTTTTTTTCAAAATCTTTCATCTCGAATTCTTTCTTAAGATATTCAATTGTTTGGGAAATCTCTCCAGAGGTTCCTATGATATTTAAATCATCAACATACATTGCTATAATCACAAAGCTCTAGCCGAATTTCTTTATAAAGATACAAGGGCTGATCAGATCATTCTTGTATTCTTCTCTCTCTAGGTACTCACTTAACCTATTGTACCACATTCGGCCTGATTGTTTCAATCTATAAAGTGACTTATTCAACTTTATACAGTGTTGTTCTCGAGTACTCGATTTGTTTTTCAACTTTATACCCTCTGGTACTTTCATATAAATCTCATTATCCAGTTGCCCATATAAGTATGCAGTTACAACATCCATTAACCGCAAGTCTAATTTCTCTCTTATAACCAGACTTATCAGGAATCTAAAAGTAGTAGCATCCACCACAGGGGAGTATGTCTCCTCATAATCGATTCCTGGTCTCTGTGAGAATCCTTGTGCAACAAGCCGTGCTTTATATCTCACGACCTTGCCGTGTTTATTTCTTTTCCTCACAAAGACCCACTTATAGCCGACTGGTTTAACATCATATGGTGTCCGGACTATTGGTCCAAAGACATCTCTCTTCTTTAAAGAGTTTAACTCCACGTTTATAGCTTCTTTCCATTTGATCCAATCTGATAGTTGAGTGCACTCATAAATAGACGTGGGTTCATGATCCTCATTATCATCCATCATTTCAAGTGCTACATTGCATGCAAATATATCATCAATGTCGACATTCTTTCTGTTCGATTGTATCCCAGACAAGACATAGTTTATTGAGATCTCATTATTATCAGGACCTTTAGTACCTTGAATTTTGGCGTCCCAAGAATCAGTATTAGATACATCAGGGCCGACCGTATCTAAGCATTCATGATCGGCTGCGATAGCTATTAGGGTTTTGGGATCGGCCACGGCTAAGTCCCGGGATTTAGGAACGGCCGCGATCGTGTCTAGGGTTTCAACAACCTCGGTTTCAATCTCTGCACCTTTCTTAGTTTTCCGAGGGTTATTATCTTTGGAACCTATTGGTCTACCACATTTCAAACTTTGTCTAGACTCTGTAGCAACTTGATTGTGTCCCTCTTGAACATCAATTCTTATTGGTGCATTAGCAGCTGGTATATATGACTTAGTCACTCTTTTTGGGTCAGCAAAGGAATCTGGCAATTAATTAGCTAGCTTTTGTAAATGTATAGTCTTTTGGACCTCTAAATCACATTCCTGAGTCCGAGGATCTTGCCAAGATAAGGATATTTGATACCATGTAATCTTTTTTTACCAGCTTATTGCTATCTCCCCCTAATGTTGGATGTTCGGATTCATCAAAGTGACAATCCGCATACCTGGCCTTAAATAAACCACCCGTAGTTGGCTCAAGGTATTTTATAATCGTGGGAGAATCATAGCCAACATATATCCCCATCCTCCTTTGAGGTACCATCTTTGTTCTCTGTGGTGGTGCAATTGGCACATAGACGGCACAACCAAATGTCTTCAGATGGGATATGTCTGGCTCATGACCCGTAAGTAATTGTAATGGGGAATATCTATGTTCACTAGACGGTCTTATACGAATCAGTTCGGCCGCGTGCAAGACCGCGTGTCCCCAAGTTGTGGCCAGAAGCTTAGACCTCATAAGCAATGGTCTAGCTATTAGCTGAATTTGTTTTATGAATGATACGGCCAAGCCGTTCTGTGTATGTACATGTGTAACGAGTGTTCCACACTTACCCCCATGGACATACAATAATCATTAAACGCTTGGGACGTGAACTCACCAGCATTGGTCTCTATCATTCCGACCTTAGCATAGTAAAAGGCCAGTAGAGAGCGCATGTATAGACTCTAGGACTTTCTTATAGCCTTAACCGATCTCTATGATCTGAAGGAACTCTTTGTTTCCTTCTCCCTTAGTCTCAATATGAAAGCCATTCATTCGAATGTCTTTAAAGCTCAATAGGCTTCTCTTAGAGCTGGGTGAATACAATGCATCAGATATCTCTAGATGTGTACCCTTAGGCAACAGGATGTTAGCCTGGCCGTAGCCCTCTATGAGACTGGATATACCCAAAATGATACTTTAGAGACTTCATATAAAAACTTTCATTCATTAATAAAATAAGTTCAAAGCAATCAAAACATAGAAAACATAAAGCAAAGAACACGAAAACATAGATGTTGAATTCAACTTCATTCTTTTAAACAATCTGAAGTTTCATAATCCATAAGATCGTCTCGTTCATGATTGAAATCATCTTCACCATCTTGATAAGTCATATGAGCTTCAGGATTCTTCCCTTTCAAACTCTCTTGGTAGAGGTCAACGAGATGTTTGAGAGTCCTACATGTCTTAGCCCAATGATTATCCATGCCACATCTATGGCACACAAATTTGGTCGAGTTTTTTGGCTTGAAAGATGTACCACGGCCTCGGCCATGTCCACGGCCTCCATAGGAGCCACGGCCATATGAGTTGCCTTGGCCTCGACCAAACGGATTTCGGTCTCGACCACCACGTCCATGCCATTTTCCACGACCACGGTTGTGTTGGCTATCACTCTGGACATGGTTCGACTCTTTCTTAGCCTCTACGGTCGCATGTGCCTCAGGTAATGGGTTGGTTCCAGGAGGTCTCAATTCACTGTTTCTCATCAACAGTTCATTGTTCTGCTCAGCGAGCAAGAGACAAGAGATCAGATTAGCATAAGTTGTGAAGCCCTTCTCACGGTACTGTTGTTGTAACAACACATTGCTTGCGTGGAAGGTGAAAAGGTTTTCTCAAGCATATCCTTATCCGTTATATCCTCACCACACAGTTTCAATTTTGAAACTATTTTAAACAGGACCGAGTTATACTCGTCCACGGACTTGAAGTCCTGGATTCTGAGATTCCTCCAATCATACATAGCCTTTGGTAATAACACCGTTCTCTGGTGATCATATCTCGTTTTCAACTCTGTCCAAAGGTCTAGAGGATTCTCAATAGTCAAATACTGATCTTTGAGACTCTCAATAAGATGATAGCGTATAATTAATATAGCTCAATATCTATCTTTCTCACTTGCATTATTGCCCTCGGTGATACATTCACCGAGTCCCTTGGATTTCAGGATAATCTTAGTATCAAGTGCCCATTGCAAGTAATTATCTCCAGAGAGATTTAGGGCAGCAAAATTCAAGTTGTTGATTTTTGACATCTGAAATCATATATTTCATTCTTAAGATTTATAATGTTCCTATAATGCATGCAAGACAATCAGATATATAATGCAAATTGGTCACACGACCAAACGGATATGATGCATTTAGTTCATACGATTATGCATGCATGATATGCTAACAAGCTGCACGGCTACTATCTTTACAAACGGTTTCAATGCAATCAATACAATGGTTATTCATTTTCAATCTTAGCAAACGGTTTTCTAAGAGTTCAATGTGTAATTGCAATCAAACAATCGAGCAATGCAACAGTTAGGGTTCATTCGAGAATGTATGAAAACTATCAATACTAGCAGGATCATTATCAAGACGAGAATGCATAAATCATTTAACCTAGCGAGCGATTTCAATTTCAATTCAAGCATTCGGTTTTAATCAATCAAACAAGATAGTATTCGATTTTAATTTCAAGACATTAGGGTTTCGATCAAACAATCAATACGACTTCAATTTGAAAATCATTCAATCGGTTTTATCAATTCAAACAACGAAATTCAAGAATGAGATTATCAGTCCTAGCAATCGATTTCTATGTGATCAAATTCAATACGGTTTTAATTAATCAAGGCTAGCATACTATATCCAAACATACAACCATTCAAACAATCAATTTCGATTCAAAGCATTAGATTAGGGTTTCGATTTTAATTCATTCAATCAATCAATTTGATTTTGAATTAGGTTTATAAAATCGAATGTGTTTTAGTATTAGGGTTTTAAATAAAATCGATTTCATGCTTTCATGCAATAAGCATGTATGCGGCTAGGATCATGGATATTAGGGTTTCGATTTTGATCTTAGATCATTGGGGTTTTGAGATTCAAAACCATTAAGGTTTCGATTTTAATTGATCAAACAATCAATCTCAATTTAGGGTTTAGGGTATCGAACTTATGATTATGAGCTTCGATTTACTCATTGGGGTTTTGATCTATTACCCTATAGTTTTGATTTCAACATTAGATCATACTATTAGGGTTTGTAGTTTTTATGGTTTCAATTCTTATCAAACAATCAAATTCGATTATGGGTTCTCTTTAAAGTTTCGAATTACCTTAACCTCATGTAGGGTTGAATGGACCACCAAAGAGATGAACCGCGAGCTGGAACTGATCGGAACGAGAGCTGATGTTGTCGCGAGCTGTCTGATTGCTGAGATCGGGAACGCGAGCTGTCCAACGTGCTGATCGGGTCGCGAGCTGTCTGAGATCGTCTTGTTTGCGAGATGAGGTTGAACAAGCTGAGATCGTCTGAGCTAGGATCAGGAACGTCTTGAGCTGAAGCTGATCGGGAACAGATTGCAAAAAAGGATCGAGATATAAGGTTTCGCGATCGGGATTAGGATGGTTCGCCGGTAAGGATGTTCGCCGATTAGGGTTAGGGTTTTAGGCTGTTTGTTTTAGCTTAGGAATTTAGATTCTATCGTGCTGATAACGTGTTGTGAAACTAGAGAATATAATCTATGTTTCTGTATTATTCATAAACATAAGGAGTCCTTTATATATAGAGAATTACACCGTCATAGAATAATGGAAAGACTAAAGAAAGGAAATGCAAATATGGAAAGAGTACAACTCATAATCTAATAAGGAAATGCAAGATGCCGATCCTCTCTCTCTCTCTCTCTCTCTCCTCACAGTCGACTCTCTCTCTCTCTAGCATTGGACCGATTATGAACCGGACCGGTTATGGACATCCACAATATGATTTATAACAAAAACCATTTAATAAACAAACATTATTATAAAACTCAGTCCGCGCATGCGCTCGGGTTATCGTGTACTTGTCAAAGATCCACAGTTGAAGAGGTAAGGAATCAAAGATTAAACGTCAAGACGACTATGGAAACTTCTGTTGTGGTCTCACACCATTTTCATTTGGTTGCTTCTTTCATCTTCTGTATTCAAATACGACCTTAAAGCAGCGAAAGTAAGTGTTATCTTTTTTCATTTTCGTTGTTGAAAATACGACTTTTTCACACAAAAATAATATTTAAGAGAGAAAATGAATTTGGTTATAAATCATTGACAACCAAATAAGATAAGCTCACATCGATCCCAGTTCGGGCGGATCGACTCCTCACGCTCTGAAATAGACTCTATTAATGATCCTCTAGGACTTTAAAATATCTGTTGTAAACTTAAGGATTTAGAAATGTAAGTTTATATATATTATTAATGAATAAGTGTTCCCTTTATATATGGGTCACAAGAGAGATAAATGGAAATACAATAATAGGAAAGATTACAAATCATAAACATAAACGAATTAGGAAATAGGCAAGTTGTAGCCGCCTATCTCTCCTCTCCAAGTCTCGCGTCCGCCTCTCTCTCTCTAAGGTTGGGCCATCTCTCTCTCTAAGTGTATGAGCCGGTTATAGACCGGGCCAGTTATGGACATCCACCAATTGATTTATAACACTCCCCCTTGGATGCCATAACCATGCAGAGATTGTAATACGCTTAATGTTGCATCATTAAAACCTTATCAGGAAAACCCAGTGGGACAAAACCATGATAAAGGAAAAATAGTACAACACGTACTATTCCCCTTGATGTGAACCTCAGTGGAGGTCCTTCAGCCTACACATCCCAATCTGATGCGTGAGCTTCCTGAACGTGCAGGTAGGAAGTACCTTGGTGAATAGGTCAGCTGAATTGTCACTGGATCGTACTTGGACGACCTAGACCTCACCGGATTTCTGAAGCTCGTGAGTAAAGAAGAACTTAGGCAATATGTGCTTTGTCCTATCACATTTTATGTAACCGTCCTTGAGCTGAGCAATGCACGCAGCATTGTCCTCATACATCACGGTTAGCTTTTTGCACTCGGCCATCCCGCAATCAGCTCGGACGTGTTGGGTCATCGACCTCAACCAAACACACTCGCGGCTGGCCTCATGTATGGCCAAGATTTACGAGTGATTAGATGAAGTGGCCGCGATGGTTTGTTTCATGGAACGCCGTGATATGGCCGTACCTCCATGTGTAAAGACATATCCTATCTGTGATCGAGCTTGATGTGGATCTGATAAATAACCAGCATCAGCAAAGCCAACTAAACCATCTTTGTTATGGTTAGTATAATATAAACCCAAGTCTTTCGTTCCTTGCAGGTAACGAATAACATGTTTGATCCCATTCCAATACCTCTGGGTCGGACAGGAGCTAAACCTAGATAGTAGGTTCACGGCAAAGCTTATATCAGGCCGTGTGTGAGTTGCCAAGTACATTAAAGCTCCTATGGCACTGAGATATGGCATTTCGGGACCTAGGTCATCTTCATCGTCCATCTTGGGACAGAATGGGTCAGTGTCCAGGCTGAGAGACCTCAAGACCATGGGACTGGTCAGAAAATGGCAATCAGCCATATTGAATCTCTTGAGTACCTTTTCAGTGTATGTCATCTGATGCACAAGGATCCCATCATTTATGTACTCAAGTTGTAATCCCAAACGTAATTTTGTTTTCCCGAGATCTTTCATCTCGAATTCTTTCTTAAGGTATTCAACCGTTTGAGAAATTGTATCCAGAGGTTCCTAGGATATTCCGATCATATATTTCGATGATTATCAATATTGTTCTCGAGAACTTGATGTACATTCAGCTCAATACCCTCTAGTACTTTCATTATCCAGTGGACCATATAAATATGCAGTCACTACATCAGTTTGCTGCAAGTCTAATTTTCTCTCTTATATAGCCAGACTTATGAGAAATCTTAAAAGTAGTTGCATCCACCACATGGGATTATATCTCCTCATAATCTATTACTGGTCTTTGTGAGAATCCTTGTGCAACATTAGCTTTATATCTCACGATTTCTATTCCTCACAAGACCCATTTATATCCACTGGTTTTAACATCATATGGCGTCTTAATCATATGGCCAAATACGTCTTTCCTCTTTAAACTATTTAACCCCACGTTTTCATTCAATCTGTTCTACGAGTGCGCACTCTTATATTGACGTGGGTTCATGATCCTCGCTTATATTCATAAATTCAAGTGCTACCTTGTATCATCTTATGTCGGCATTCCTTATTGTGTTCCATTATGTTTCAGACATGATATAATCGATTGAGATTCATTATTATCAGGACCTTTGATACTTTGCAGCTTGGCATCCCAAGCTACATTGTTTGGTACCTGTACCTTAGAGCCGGCCGGCCTTATCTCTATGTCTAATATGGTTTCCTTGACCACGGATTTTTTTTATCATTATATGCACCTTTCTCTTTTGTTTCCGGAGATTCTTATCTTTTGAACTTATTGGTCTATCTTGTATAGACTCTGTAGCAACTTGATTGTGTCTCTCTTGGACATCAATTTAGTTGGTGCTTTACAAGCTGGTTTATATATGATTTAGTCATTCTTTTTCGAGTTAGCAAATGTGTCTGGCATTTGATTAGCTAGCTTTGTAAATGTATAATCTTTGGATGTCTATTTCACATTCTTTAGTCCGAGGATCTTGCCAAGACAATGATGGTCGATGCCATTCTGTTTCTCTTACCAGCTTATTATTTTCTCCCCCTAATGTTGGATAGTCGGATCCATTAAACTTTGCAATCCGTGTTCTTGGCCACTAAATAGATCACCCATATTTGGCTCAAGGTACTTCATTATTTGTGGGAGATTCATATTCAACATATATCCCCATCATCATCCTTTTCTAAGGATCCATCTTAGACGGCACATATATTTGTGGTAGCTTATCCAAATATCTCAAGATGTTATATGTCTGGCTCATGACCTGTAATAAATTTGAGATGGGAATATCTATGCTCACTTAATGGTCTGATGCTTATTAGTTAAGATGCATGTAAATTCGTGTGTCCCCAAGCCTTGGACTGAGAGTTTGAACCTATGGGTAATGGCCAATACAGATTTATAAAAGGATTCAGCCAAACTATCTATAGTACGGACATGTGCAGATTTGTCCTCACTGCCTCCTCATGGACATACTATAATCTTTAAGTGCTTTGGGACATCATGGCCTAATGAGTTTCCCTTGTGTTCACGAGATTATATGGGATAACTCTTTGTGCCCTTTCCAATATCAATTTCGCATCATGTTTTGGACCAGGATGGTCAATCCGGTCATACCATAAAGTGTATAATTTCGTGGGTAAACAATTCTGGTTACCATGACTATTGCCTCTATCATACTGATCTTGGCATAGTCTAGATCAATAGAGAATGCAGGTATTGTTTTTTAGGACTCATTATGGCCTTGGGCGATTTTATACATATATCTGAAGGAACTCTTTGTTTCCTTCGCTCATTGTTTCAATATGGAAACCATTCATTCTTATATCTCTATATAATCTCAATGGGTTTTTCTGGGTGAATATAAAGCATCTAAATGCTTGCCCTTATACATATCTGGCCATAGCCCTTAATGTGTACCATACCCGCAAATCATATTGGCGTTTTCAAAAATCATTCATTCCTTTTATTAAGTTTTAATAAAACAAGTTCATAGAAATGAAAAACATCAAAACAAAGAACATAGAATTTAGATTACAAATGTCATAGAATTTAGATTACAAATGTCGAAATCAATCTTCAGTTTTTTAGACAATCTGAAGTTTCATAATCCATAAGATCGTCCTTCTCATGATTGAAGTCGTTTTCATCATCTTGGTAAGTCATATGGGCTTCAGGATTCTTCCCTTTCAAGCTCTCTTGATAGAGGTCAACTAGATGCTTGGGAGTCCTACAAGTCTTAGCCCAATGATTGCTCATTCCACATCTATGGCACACGTATTTCTCTGATTTAGTCGAGTGTTGGGGTTTGAAAGAAGATCCACGGCCACGACCATGGCCTCGTCCAAATGAGCCACGGTCCCGTCCATAGTCTCGACCATTTCCTCGCCCGCGGCCAAAAGATCTTCGACTGCGGCAACGTCCGTTCGATTTATCTCGACCACGGCCATCCTGTCTGTTTCCTTGGACGTGGTTGGACTCTTTATTGTCCTCTGTAGTGTTTACATCAGGTAGTGGAACTTATCCAAGTGGTCTCATCTGACTGTTTCTCATTAGTAATTCATTGTTCTGCGCAGCGAGCAAGAGACAAGAAATAAGATTAGCATAGGATTTGAAACCTTTCTCTCGGTACTGTTGTTGTAACAGCACATTGCTTGCATGGAAAGTGGAAAAGTTTTTCTCAAGTATATCCTGTTCCGTAATACTTTCACCACACAGTTTCATTTTAGAAACAATCTTAAACAGTGCAGAGTTATATTCGTCCACAGACTTATAGTCTTGGATCCTCAGATTCGTCCAATCAAACCGAGCTTTTGGTAAGATCACCGTTCTCTGGTGATCATATCTCGATTTCAATTCATTCTAAAGATCTAGTGGATTCTCAAAGGTTAGGTATTGATCATTGAGACTCTCGGCTAGATGATGACGAATGATCAAGATGGCCCTGTAACGATCTTTTTCATTGGCATTATTGTTCTCGGTGATACACTCACCGAGTCCCTTGGATTTCAGGATGATATTGCATCGAGCGCCCACTGAAGGTAATTGTCTCCAGATAGATTTAGGGCAGCGAAATCAAGGTTGTTGATTTTCGACATCTGAAGTTATAGATTAATATTTTTAGATCTTTTAGGAATAGTTTTTAATGTTTAAACGATTAGGGTTTTATGGTCAAACAATCAAACAAGCCTTCACAGCCAAGATCTATGCCTTACGGCCAATGAGCAAGCCGCACGGCCATGGATGCAAACTAGTTCGTTTTTATGCATTTAGTTTGTCGTGTAATTGCAATCCTAACATGGTTTATTTCTATCAGTTCATGATGCAATCAAAACAAGCAAACCTATCGGCCAAGCAAAGATCAAGCCACACGGCTATTTGATTCAATTCAACACCATTCCTAGAATAAGTTCTAAGTGTAATTGCAATCAATCAATGTGATTAAGTTATGGTATGAATGCAACAAGGCCATACGGCCACGAGTATGATCAAGTCTAGAACAGTTTAACCTAATATGTAGTTTCAGATTTCGATTTTAAAATAATCTAAACTAGGTCATTAGGGTTTTAGTTTAAACAAGCCAAACAATCAGATTCGAGTTTGAACAATCCTAACAATAGTTCTAGGTGATCAAATCAACCAATTAATGTTCAATTTCAAACAATCAAAATCGATTTTCAGAATTAGGGTTTCAGGGTTTCGATTTTATTAACAAGCAATTTCAATTTTAGGATGATCAAATTCAATCTCAATCAATCAATCAATCAGTTTAATCAATAGTTTTCGAATTAGGGTTTAGGGATTTCGAAAATTTGATCTTAGATCAAAGGGATTTGATTTGAGATTCAAAACCTTTAAGGTTCTGATTTTAATTGATCAATGGATCAATCTCGATTTTTAGGGTTTGGGGATCGAACTTATAGAGCTTCCATTTACTCGCTTAGGGATTGATCTATTATCCTATGGCTTTCATCTTAGAGATTATATTTTAGGGTTTCATTCTTTACAATCAACCAAATTCGATTCGTTATGTTCTTAGAATTCGAAATACCTTTAGTTTAGTTGTTTGTAGAAACCGGACCAACAAGAATGAACCTCGAGCTTAGACACGATCGGGACGCGAGCTGTACACGAGCTGTCTTGGACGCGAGCTGGAACGGAGTCGCGAACGGATTAGGGTTTGTCGGTATCGTCGGGTTCGGATTAGGGTTCCAAAGCAAATCGGCGCGCAATGTATTTGTGCGTGAGGGCGCGTCGGTGGTCAGATCGACAAGCGGTTTGCACTGACTGATTCGTCTAGGCCAGGGCTTCAATTTGATATCTTGATCGTTTTCTGGGTCCTCACGGTTTGGGAGAACGGCCTCTTCGAAGTTCCGAGGCAGATTCCTTTTCATTTAGGGTTTTAGGGTTTTAGCGATTTGGTTTTAAGCTCAGGGTGTTAGAGGCCATCGTGCTGATAACGTGTTGTAAACTTAAGGATTTAGAACTGTAAGTTTCTGTATATTATTAATGAATAAGTGTTCTCTTTATATATGGGTTACAAGAGAGATAAATGGAAATACAATAATAGGAAAGATTACAAATCATAAACATAAACGAATTAGTAAATAGACAAGTTGTAGCCGCTTATTTCTCCTGTCCAAATCTCGCCGCCGCCTCTTTCTCTCTAGGGTTGGACCGTCTCTCTCTGAGTATATGGGCCGGTTATGGACCGTACCGGTTATTGACATCCACCAATTGATTTAGAACAATACCGAACTTTTAATGATTATTTTTTAATTTAGTAAATTTGCCCGTTGGATGTAGAAAGAAACATTCAAGAGACTAATAATAACAACTTGATTTTTCCAAAACAAAACGCTCTCGTTTAGAATCCCGAGGTCGGGCATTTGGCTGGGATTTTTTTCCCCTCTCGCATCCTATCCGTTCGTTTAAAAGATATTTTCCCCACCCTTCAATCGCAGACGTCTATTCTAGGGTTCTTATCCAAAAGAGATTTCAACAAGTTCTGAGTGTTTGGTAACAAAGTGATTTCAAGCGAAAGATCGAAGCCAGTAAAGAAAGTGAAGAAGTATGACAGCATCAGACATCGACAAAGCTTTGTTGGAGATGACGCTGGAGGAAGATGAAGAACCATATGTGCTACCTGATAAACCAGAGTATTATTCTACCGAGAGGAATTCCCTCAGTCTCATTGGAAGACTACTAAATCCTCAGTGTCAAAAGATGTCTGATTTGATACTGGATATGCCAAGGAAGTGGCAATTGTATGACAGAGTTAAGGGAGTGGCTCTCTCCAAAGATCGATTTCAGTTCATCTTTAAGTATGAGCGGGATTTGATTGATGTGATGAACAGAGGACCGCATACCAGCAACTCATGGTCGATTGTGTTGGATAGATGGGTCGCGAAACCGCCGGAAGATTATCTCAAGTATCTGTTTGTCTGGGTCCAAATGAGAAACATACCGGTGAACCACTATACTCCAGAAGCGATTCATGACTTTGGGCAGTTTGCTGGAGAGGTGATTGAAGTGCCATATGACCCGGAGAAGGCTCAGACAAAGGATTATGTGCGGGTACTGGTCAAGTTTGATGTCTCAAAACCTCTTAGAAGAGCAAAGAAGATAACAATTCCAGGAGGAGAAGAGGTCAACATCAAATATGATTATGAGCGGTTGCAGAAGAGATGTTACACTTGCCAACGACTAACTCATGAACAGTCTATGTGCCCCATTGAGAGAGCAAAGAAGTTGCAAGTTGATGGTACAGCGCCTGCTGTGAACAAAAGCACCTACGCTCAGGTTACCCCAACGATGGAGGTTGATGACCCACTGTTTGGACTTATTCCGGATAAGCTTTTGGGAAAGGATCCTCTGACCGGAAAACCAAAAATAGCTGCGGAAGTGTTGGAAGATATGAGACTTTACATTACTGCTGCTTCTGGTCAGGAGAAGCTTGCACGTGAAGAAAGAGTGAAGAAGTCTCTCAAAGATTTGGAAGATGACTCTATCAGGCAGAAAACAATTTTGAGGTTGGAGGCTCCTCCAATAATATCGAAGGATCTAGACAAAGGAAAAGGAGTGGTCTTCGACTTCAAGGCCAAGGAAGATAAATGCCCAGTGGGTGAAAAGTTGATGGCGGGGGCAATCTCAGCCGGTAACAAAGTTCTCCAATCTGGAAAGGTTATCAGCCAGCCGTTTCTGTTATCTGAGGGTGGGAAGCCTGTTCAAGCAACCGGTTCTCAGGAAAGCTCAACGGGTTATAACATTGGGTTCCATGAACCTACTGTTTCCGGAGCTGCCCTGAAGAGAACCTATAAGAGACGAAGACCAGGCACCTTCACAAGGAAGGCTAATGGGAAAGGAATTGCGAAGAGCTCAGTGAAACCCGGAAAGAAGGTGGGAGAAGGTGTTACAACAGAAACAAAAAGGAAGGCGAATGATGATGTCGAGCCATCTCAAAGCTCTGCAAGGTTTAAGAAACCATTGGTGGTCCCAAATGAGGGACCGTCCAATATTTAATGGCCATTTTGAGTTGGAATTGCCAGGGCTTGGGCCGTGCACAAGACTTGGTGATTCCGCGCCTAAGGGAGATGCGGAAAGAACATTTCCCTGATATTTTATTTCTTATGGAAACGAAGCAAGGGCGAGATGAGTTAGTGGATCTTCAGGATCGCTTGGGTTATGATAGGCTAATGACTGTAAATCCGGTGGGATACAGTGGTGGGTTGGCTCTTCTTTGGAAGCAATCTGTAAATATTTCTTTCAAGTATGTGGATAAGCATCTAGTTGACTTTAGTGTACAGATGGGGAAGGATGTTTTCTTTGTATCTTGTATATATGGGGAACCAGTCAAGAAAAACAGACCAAGACTATGGGAAAGACTGTCTCGGATTGGAGCTCATCGAAAAGAAGCATGGTGTTTAATTGGGGATTTCAATGATATCAGAAACAACAGTGAGAAGCTCGGGGGTCCGAGAAGAGGTGAGAAGACTTTCCAACCTTTCAATGACATGCTGTCTGTGTGTGAAATGTCTGAGCTGCAAGCTTACGGTAACAACCTGACGTGGGGCGGCCTGAGGTGCCTAAAATGGATCCAATGTAGGCTGGACAGATGTTTTGGTAACAAAAACTGGTCCAAGCTTTTCCCTGCGTCAAATCAGAGTTTCTTAGACAAGAGAGGATCAGATCACAGACCCGTATTGGTCAAGCTCGTGGCTTCCTCGGACTCCTACAGGGGAAGTTTCAAGTTTGATGGAAGATTTCTCAACAAGCCAGGAGTAAAAGAGGAAATCAAAAAGGCTTGGTTGACAAACCACCATTTCTTTGGATCTTCTGTATCAGAAAGGTTGAAAAGATGCCGGAAATCACTCAGTAGTTGGAAAAAGAAGTCAAATATCAACTCCAGAGATAAGATAGTGCAACTGCAGATTGCGCTAGAAGCGGAGCAGTCATCCAATTTCCCCTCAGGTGTGAGGGTTAATTATCTCAAGTCTGAGCTGATCAAAGCATATAAGGAAGAGGAGAAATATTGGAGACAAAGATGTAAAGATAAATGGGCTGTTAAGGGAGATCTTAACACTAAATACTATCACTCCTCGGTCAAAGCCACCAGGACCAGAAAGAGAATTCTGAAGCTAATGGATGAGAAAGGACAAATGCAATTTTCTGAGGCAGCCAAAGCTCAGGTGGCCACCGACTACTTCAACAATCTCTTTAAAACAGGAAGTGATGGGAACTTTGACCAGATGTTTGAAGGTTTCAACGCCAAAGTCACTGCCACCATGAATGATTTGCTGACCAGAGAGGTCACTAATGAAGAAGTCAGGGATGCTGTTTTCTCCATCAAGCCGGGAAGTGCACCTGGGCCAGACGGTATGTCAGGGTTATTTTTTCAGAAATATTGGGGAACTGTTGGCAAACAAGTCACAGAAGAGGTCAAGAATTTCTTTGTCCATGGAGAATTCCCAAGAGAATGGAACTACACTCATTTGTGTCTGTTACCCAAGATAGTGGATCCAATCTTGATGTCTGATCTCCGACCCATCAGCCTTTGTTCTGTGTTATACAAAATCATTTCCAAGATTATGGTGAGCAGATTAAAGCCCTTACTTCCTGATCTTGTATCGCCTACTCAATCGGCCTTCGTCGAAGAGAGATTGATTACGGATAACATCCTCATAGCACATGAGATGGTACATGCCTTAAGGACAAATGAAAAGATCTCCAAAGATTTCATGGCAATTAAATCCGACATGTCCAAGGCGTATGATAGAGTTGAGTGGGGATATCTCAGAGCCCTTCTTCGAGCTATGGGTTTTGTGGAGGCTTGGGTTGACAGAGTTATGTTCTGTGTATCGACGGTGACCTTCTCCACTCTCATCAATGATCAAGCTTTTGGGAGTATTCATCCAGAGAGAGGGCTGAGGCAAGGAGATCCTCTATCTCCATTCCTTTTCATTCTGTGTACTGAAGGCTTAATACACATGTTGGAGATGTCTGTGAATAACAATAAGCTTCAGGGTATTAGCTTCGCAGATCAAGGACCAATGATCCATCACATGCTCTTCGCTGATGACAGTTTATTGATCTGCAAGGCTGATGTGACTCAGGCGAGTGAATTGATGAGAATCTTGAAGGTTTATGAAAAGGCCACTGGACAGCAAGTGAATCTGGCCAAATCTGCGATAACTTTCGGAGCCAAGGTCCCAGACGACCTGAAAGAGGTTCTCAAAGGAGTGACGGGTATTTTAAAAGAAGGTGGATCAGGGTCATACTTGGGATTGCCGGAGTGTTTCAGTGGATCCAAAACTGAAATGCTTGCTTACATTTATGACAAACTCAAGGATCGACTGTCTGGATATTTTGTTAAGCTCCTGTCCCTTGGTGGTAAAGAGGTACTGATCAAAGCGGTGGCTATGGCTATGCCAATCTACGCCATGTCCTGTTTCAAGTTGACCAAAAAGTCGTGCGAAAATTTGACTAAGGCGATGGCAGATTTTTGGTGGAACTCACTAGAACATAAAAGAAAGATGCATTGGCTGAGCTGGTCGAAGTTATCTATGGCTAAGGAACTAGGAGGTCTAGGGTTCAAGGATATTCAGAGCTTCAATCAAGCCTTGTTAGCCAAACAGGCTTGGCGTATCCTCAATGATCCTGGAGCCCTGTTTGCTAGAGTATTCCAAAGTAGATATTTTCCTAATTCTGATTTCCTCTCAGCAAACAACGGTCCAAGACCATCTTATGCGTGGCGTAGCATCCAGTGGGGGAAGGAATTGCTGGTGTTGGGTATTAAAAAGAAGCTGGGTAATGGCAATACGATTTCTGTTTGGGTGGATGCTTGGATCGAGGACGACATACCTAGAAGGCCTTTAATGAAAAATATCTTTGTTGATCTTCTCCTGTGTGTTGACAAGCTGTTAGACAAGGAGAACAGGTGTTGGAACTTAAACATTCTCCATGATTTATTCTATGAAGAGGACGTGAGGAGGATCTTGGAAATGAAACCGATTTTTGAGGAGGAAGACTTTTGGGTTTGGCATTACAATAAACATGGAGGTTATTCCGTCAAGTCTGGTTATTGGTTGAAGACTAGAGTGGCGAGGAGTGACGAAATCAGAGAAGCCAAAGCCTTACCATCCCTCAATGATCTGAAGAATGCAGCGTGGAAGTTGAAGGCTCCCCCAAAGATCAGAACTTTCGTGTGGAGAGCTCTAAGTAATGCCATATCGGTGGGAGAACTTTTGGTTACAAGGGGTATTAAGATGGATCCATGTTGTCAAGCCTGTGGCTTTCATGGAGAATCAATTAACCATATATTATTCACATGCCCGATTGCTAGGCAGGTGTGGGCACTGGCTAATGTTCCATGTCCTCGGGATGGTTTCGATGCAACATCACATTACTCCAATCTCCACTACTTGATGTCACTGGGGTTCAACAAACTGATCGCTCCAAAGATTCTAGATGCTGTTCCTTGGTTAGTGTGGTTTCTTTGGAAGAACCGGAATAACCTGCTTTTTGAAGGCAAACAAACTGGGTTGATGGAGTTAGTAGAAAAAACTTTTATGGAATCAGAGATGTGGACTTTGGCGCAGATCAATGAACGGAATGTGGAGAAGGAAGAAAATGAAGATAGTGTGGAGCAGTTAAAGAAATGGTCTCCACCACCAAAGGGCTGGCTCAAGTGTAATATTGGAGTCGACTGGATGAAAGATGAGAGAAGAGGAGGTGGTGCTTGGGTTCTAAGGGATGAAAAAGGGAAGGTCATGTTACATAGCAGAAGAGCCTTTTCACAGATTGGAAGTTTGCGTGAAGTGAAGTTGGAAGCTTTGGTTTGGTCTGTTGAATGCATTACGGCGCACCGTTGCAACAGGGTGATTTTTGCTATTGATGATGTGGATTTAACTCGGATGATACTGAGACCGAAGGCATGGCCAAATTTCAAAGGAGAAAATATACTTATCAGAAGTAAGTTGGGAAGAATAGAGTGGTGGAGACTAGTGCAGGAAAAAAGAGCTAACAACAGAGGAGCTCTCCTCATTGCTAAGAGTGTGACTAAAGGTGGTCAGCTACAATCATATGTAGCGGCAGGTCCTCCTATATGGTTGCTTAATTGCTTTGAGAATGAGGAAGTCTAATCCTCTGTTTAGTGGCTATGAGTAGTCTTTTGAATTCTTTTTGGTATAGGTATGGCGACGGAATGTGTATTAGTCGTAGACTCATAATCAGGGGTTGGTTTGATGATTGTGGGGGTTTTTTGTGGGCTGGGGTGATAGCCTTGTAATGGTTTGGAAACAATGTTTAAAGTTCAATATAATCTAACAGATGACTTAATAAAAAAAAATGTAGAAAGAAACATTGGTGTGGTATCTTTAGATCTCTGCAAGGACATATTCGCCGTCGAATTTACGGACCTTGCTCTGGAACAGCTCCAGATTCTTTGTCACCCTCGAATCCTTCATCTCTAGCTTCCCCAGCCTACCCGCCATCTCCGTCACCCTCTCTCTGCATTCCTTTGTTTCCTTCTCCCTCCTCCTCAACTCCTCCCTCAGCTCCTCCATCTCTAGCTTCCCCTCTCTCATGCCCCTATTGCACTCTTCTTTCTCCATCTTAGCAGAGTCGTACAGCCCGAAGCAATCCACCGCCTCGGCCAGTTCTTTGACTGCTCTTTTGAGCCAAGAGACGTCAATTTTAACCGAGTCCATGTCCTTCACCACCGCCTCGATCTCCGCCACACGTGCCTTCCTCAGATCTCTCAGTGCCGTTGATTTCAGCTCCATCACTGCTGTGGCCAGGGATTCCAGGTAAAACGACCTTGTTGAACTGGATTGCAGCTTTGAGGATGCGGCGATATCTCCTTGTTTGTCCAGAATGGTCTGGAGCGTGGCGGAGACACTCTTCCGCACCTTGTAACTCGCCACGGAGACGTAAGCCTCGGAGATCACCAACTGTGTCTCTTCCTTTCCTGCCTTGTAGCTGCTATCAATTCCTCGCATTTTGGTGATCTCCTGCATAGTGAAGCTTTCAGCCTCGTCTGGCAGCTCGGGCGGCTCAAACTGCATGTCTTGCTCGTAGGTTTCGGTCGCAGTGATCTGGTATTTGTAGTGAACCGGCTGTACAACGGAAAGAAATCGTTATTTGGCATTTGAGCGTTTTATTTCATACACCTTACTTTGGAGGTATTCAACAGATTTTCAGGAGGAAAATCGCACCGTGTTGCTTCCTGAGACGCCCCTGGAACGATGTCCAGTTGCAATCTCTGGAAAGAGGTAGGTGGAATGGTTGTCTTCGTCCTCGCTGGAAGAGTAGAATGGTGGTGGTGGAAACCGGCTTGTGGCTCCATGAACAGGACTCATGGGTGGGCTGTTACCCGGTGTAACATCTTCTCCATCCGCCTCGTACATCCCCTCAAAATGATCTTTCCCTTTCTGGTATCTCACAGGCTGCAAGAAGAGAAAAATCAGAGAATTGAGTTTTAAGTAACAAGGACTTAAAAGAGTTTGGTGTACCTACCATTGTTCTTGCGTGTGGCGGACTTTGGGATGGATGAAATGGACTTGGAGGAGCGCTCTTCCGTGAAGTCACATGTCCCTCTGCCCCATACCTTTCTCTGCTGTAGTCTCTCCCTCCATCATGCTGCAATCACAAAGAGAACAACAACTAATTTTGGTTCTGATTGGGAAGAAGAAGAATGTTAAACACACGAGATCCAGGATCAGTACCATGTTGTAGGGAGCTGGAGAGCGGCTTCTGGAGGGGTGAAAGGGGCTCACATTGGCCTGTGCCTCATACATTCTCTCATAGAGCTCTCTGCTAAAGTCGGTAGACCTCCTACGGCGATCAGGCTGCAAATCACAGACCAGACAACCCCCAACGTTGTAGTTCAGTTACTTCTCATATAGGGAAGAATGCAAAAGAGAGCATAAACGAGTGAGTACCGTGCGGGTTCTGGAAGATCGAAAGGGGCTCATAGAAGCGTTGCTCCTTGGGGTCACATCAGCATCAGGTTCATAAGAGATGTCTTCCCCTCTTTCTTTACCATTCTCTCTAGGACGATCGGGCTGGAGTTTTGAAACAAAGGATCAAACCATGACAAGTGAAAGAAAAGTGTAAATCAAACACATTAAAGAGTAGTGGTATTAGTAGTTGTACCGTGCTGTGTCTGTAGACAGGAGGCCGATGGCCGGAATTAGGGACACGTTCAGAAGCATGCTGTTGTTGTTTCCAGTGAGTGGTATGGTCATCAGAGACTGGGAAGGCGTACTCTGATTCTGATCTTTTTATGCCGAAGCGAGTCACCGGCGGAGATGAAAGAGCCTCGGTGGGATGAGGAGGGCTGGAGGGGTTGCTCTTGCTAGCACTTTTGTGACCCAAGAATCCTGGACACACACTAACACTTGAGTGTTTGTTGCCAGACATCTATCTAAACTAAGAAAGAAAGAAAACTGACCTGCTCTTTTGACATACTTGTTCTCTCTATTTGAATTGTAGAAATCCATCCTCGGAGTTCCTGTGATCAAGAGAACACATAGAGAGAGAGCTTAAAATCTCTACATGGGCTTAAAATCTCTATTTAATAAGCTGACAAAAACAATCAGACGACATAAATATTAAATTGATGTCTATCCAACTGTAGCAGCCCCTCACACTGACTTGGTCAGTTCTGGCAACACCCCTTCTTTTTGAAAATTCTGATTCACAGATTATTAAACATACACGACCGAACGCATCAATTATTCCTCTATCGTATTCGTTACCAACCACTTCTTTGCCTGCACATTTTTATTAATTATTGCTAGGTGATTGTGAGCGCGGGAATTAATATTTACCAATAAATAACTCACAATAATTAGTTGGTATTTGGGTTCAATTTTTATTAAATTATAAACTATTCTAATTTATATGTGTAAAATTAAATATATGATTATTTTAAATAACAATATTGTAGTTATTTTAGTATAAAATTTTGGATCGGTTTGATTATAAGTTTTTATATATTGAATTACATTTATTTCTCCAAATTAAACGACAACTACTTTTGGTTTAATTCTTCATCTTAGATAGACATGGAAATTGGTAAATCCAGATCAGTTTTGGGTTGGAACCGATCAGTTTTAAGTCTTTCGGGTAAAGAGATTTTGGCCCATTTAGGAATCGAGAGAGTTTAAGTTTGATTTCGGTTCCATTTCTTTATAATTAATTATATTTTATTAAATCATACTACTTAGAGAATGAACTCAGTTAGTAAAGATATAAATAGACTAGTAAAATTTAGTTAAAGTACTGTACATATAAATAATTTTCACATAATACATATAATATTTTCAAATAAAAATTGAAAGAAAGTAAATAACTAAGAAAAGGAGATTAAAAAGAAGTAATAGTCAGGAAAATGAGATTAAAAGGTTAGTAATGAAATAAAATAAGATTTTTTATTTTAAGTTATTTTCTATTTTTTATGTTCAAAAAAATATTTATTAAAAGAAAAGTGATTTCAAATCAGAATTGAAGAAAGTAATTAATTAATAAAATAGGACTAAAACGAAATAAAAATTAAGAAATGAGATTAAAAGGTTATTAATGTAAGAAAATAAGATATTCATATTTTAATTTATTTTCTATTTCTTTATTTTAAAAGTACGTTTAAAAAGAAAAAAATAATAGTGGCAATTAGTATAATAATTTCAATTCATTAAGGATATTTACGTACTTGACTATTGCAAAAGTTAACTTAAGCGCGACACATAATAAAGTAATTTCTCAAATAATATCATAGAAAATTTATTATATTAATTAAATCATACTATTTAGAAAATGAACTCATGTGGTTAAAGATATAATAAGACTCTTGAAATTTAGTTAAAGTACTACACATATAAATACTTTTCAAATAATAATACAAAAATATTTTCAAAATAAAGTAGGAAGAAAGCAATTAATTAAGAAAATAAGACTAAAAAAGAAGAAATATTTAAGAAAATATAGTTAAAAGGATATTAATGAAAGAAAATAAAAAATTTTTATTTATTTTGTCAGTTATTTTCTATTTTCAAAATAATAATTTGTTTATATACAAAAGTAATATTCATTAAGGATATCTACGTAATTGGCCATTGTGAAAATTTATCTGAACGCGACATTTAAAAAATAAATTCTCGAATAGTATTACAGAGATTGTTTAAATAGAGATTGTTTAGATGGTAACATACTTTTAAATGAGCAAGATTAGGCTCAGTAATGGTCATTTGAAAAAATGGGCCACATGAGGAGGGTTTGAAAGATAAACCCTAAATAGAACACACTTCTCTGTGATATGCATATCACTGATGGCAAGTCGGCTCAAGGAGATTGTGAAGATGTACGGGAAAGTAGCGCTGGGGGTCCATTTTTTTGTCTCCGGCGTTTCGATCAGTAGATTCTACATTGCCATCAAGAACAATGCCGTGGTTTTCGAAAACCACTAACCCTTGACTTGATCTAATCCGGATGACCAAGTCTTGGCTTGGACCGATGACAAGAGCAAACAGCTGGCGAAATCTGCCGGAGGAGCCCTAGCTCTGTCGCTTCTGTGCCATAAGGGGCCCTTTCCGATCATGGTTCACATCACGACCACGCAGGCACCTCTGATTGCTAGATTCCTTAGGCAGAGAAAAATCTTCAAAACAGGCGGATGAATTTATCTTTTTTTCCCTAGAACATATATGTTTAATCTTATATGAAAAAAGAGAAATTTTGTTGATTGATATGAATAAAGTTTGAATGAATTACTTTTAATGACCCAATTTTACCAAAATATATGTAAGAAATGGGATTTTTTGGCAATACATTACTCAAAGAATTTTTCTTGGGAATACATAGGTTCACTGACTAATAATAGTTTGTCATCCCATATTAATTTTTTTTTAAAAAGAAACAAAATAATGAAAATTCATATTACGTTTTTAAAATAAATAAAAATAAATAAAAAATAGTAGTAGCTACCAAATTTTTTTTTAACATTGTTTAAACCGTCAGCAGAACAATAATTAAATCTTAAACACTAAATTCTAAACTCTTGGATAAAACCTTAATCCTAAACCATAAACACTAAATATTAAATCCTAAACACCGCAGAAAAAAATCTAAATCCTAGACCCTAAACCTAGATTTAGAATAGACCCAAGTGTTTATGGTTTACCCAAATATTTAAGGTTTAGGATTTAGCGTAGTATTTAGGGCAGTGTTTAAGATTTAAGGTTTAGTATTTTGGTGATAGTGTTAACAATGTTAAAAAAAATTCTTTTTTTTGCACTTTGTATAATTTTTTATTTATTTATGACTTGGTAAATTCTTTTTTTTTTTTTCAAAAACTGAATATTAGATGGCAAACTACTATTGTCAGGTGAACATACACGTGGACATGAGAGGTTGTTGCTAGAAATGATCTCCTGAGCCAATATATCAGCTGCCTTATAAGCACCAACGTGGAGAATATGATTGTTGAGAATGCCAATAATCGTCTTGCAAGTCCCCTTGTAAGATAACTAATATGCGACTCAATTGTAGCTTTCAAAAGATCATAGCACACACGGATGCATATTACACAATTGGGATGTCAATGGGAGGACAAGGAATTTCAAAGCGGCTGCTAAAAACTGTGCTACCAGAAAAGCGAGAGATCTCAAAAAGATTGGCCGAGGGATTCCCGACGACATAACAGTACCTAATTGTTGTTTTCTTCTATACAAACCTTGCGAGGTGAGCCAGAGCCTGCTGTATCGGTGACAGGGCTGTATTGATTATTGCATGGGAACGAAGCAAAGAGCAACAGCTAGTTTTGTTTGTTAACTGTGTTCGTAGGTGTGAAGTGTGGAAAAGAATGATCACCAGAGTAGTTACTTTCTTTGTCTCTGTTTGTTAATTTTTACAACTCTGCTCTTTGATTTGGTTTTACACAATAGAGACTTCAAATTTCCAAGGAAACGATGAGGTGTTGTTTGCTTTGGGTGTTTCTGTACAAAATACATATAAAGGGAGAGGGCATATACCAATGTCACAGGGTTTGAGCTAAAGCCAATGTCTAAAGTAGTTCTACCTTAAGCATAGAGAGACAAGGAACTGAGAGAAGACTATAAATTCACTCACGACAGCGGCCGGGGAGTGGATACCCAAAAAGGGGATCACATCAACATGGAGCAAGTTCTCAACGGTCGATCCCACCACTGCACCTACCACTAGTCCTCCTGCGGTTAATGCAGCTGCTTTCCCTGCAGCAAACCAAACCAAACCAAATTGAAAGATGCATGAGAGAGGTGAGTTAAATAGAAGAAGAAGGTACTTACCTAGCTTGACGTTTCTTTTGGTCATGAAGTAGAGGGAAGCTCCAAAGCTGGTGGCTAATATAAGTCCTGGCACATCAGCACCAGCGTAAGAGTCTATGGAACTGCCGTTAACGTAAGTCAAGACCATCATCGCTCCATAAACTCCGGCTTGAATTCCCAAATTGCTAGTGGATGGCATATCAACAGATACAGGTGGATTCTTCATCCACTGAGACACCCTCCCTGTGCCAAGAGAGTTGGTGGATTTAACATCGGCGTAGCGAATGTTGTTGCTCACAACTTTGCCTGCTCGGCGTTGGTTGAGGCTCTGCATCAGCAGCATGTCATATGCAGCCTCCGCCTGAGACATGGGATAGATCATATAGGGATGGTCTAAAATTCCAAATTTGGGAACTTTGGAGAGAAAGAGAGTAGTCACCTGCGAGATGGCGTTGGGGTCGTCCTTACGGGAAGCAATAATCGACTTCTTGGCACGAAGTATTTCGTCGAAGGAAGCTCCTTCAGAGACACCGAGTACCTTCAGAGCCGCCTCCACAGACATGTCGAACGGCGGAGAATCGTCAGCTCGATAACTGGCTCTAGGCGGCGCCGCGCATCGCCGCCGCGTAGGCAGGAGAATCGATGAGGAGCGCCACAGCTGCTGAGTCTTCCCAGAAGGAAAGCAGAGGGGATTGAGCTTGGCGGTGAGGAGATGGAGAGGAACATCGGATGCTGAGCTAATTAGGCGGTTTGGTCCGGCGGAGATAGCTGCGGCTGCCATTTCTCTGTTCGTTTCGGCTTCACACACAACACAACTATTAGATTTGAGGGATTGTGCGATCTTTTCTGTTTTTTTCCACCGTCAGATTGAGTCTAAATTGTACGGCGTGTTCCACAGCCGTCGGATTGGAACGGACAGACGGTAGATGCACCTATATAATTCTCTTAGCTTTTTTTTTTTTTTTTTAATTCAAAAAAAGGCTTATAAATTCTCGATACTAATTAATCATCATCAATCTTGTGTCGAATCGGGTCCAATTTTGCAACACACAATTAGAAGCGTGGAAGCCAAAGAAATCCGCATATACATTTGTACTCACCTACATAAATAATAATTTCATTCTTTGTTTTGATAAGTTTGTAAAATGGATAAAATCTTTTTTTTTTTTTTTTTTTTGGCATATACCTTGTGTGGTCCATGATGTCTTTCTATTTCATTTATAGCGTGTTTCTTTCTTGTATCTAATCAGACACAAATTTTGTGCATGAACTGTGACAAAAAAAAAAAAAAAAAATGTGTGCATGATTAAGCGGAAATTGCTAATAATAATTTAGGAAGAAATTTACATTTTCAGTTGATTTGTGTCTATTTTTGGCCTTGTCATTGCGCCAAGCCGCCACTTATACCAACAAGTTTAAATCACAAAGAAGGTACCGCAAGATGTGTGTGGGGGTCTGAATCAGTGCCGTTACAATATTTTTATATGGCCTAAGCAAAATTTTAGCAACATATTGGGAGATGAATCTATATGGAGTTTGTGAATTTTAAAAGTTTCATAGATTTAAAAAAGTCATTGTGGATTGTGAAAATTTATATATATTGTTGCAAGGCAATGCATCCGTCGAGGAGGAATGTAGAATCCTGGACAAGAAAACACTTGAGAAGCTGCATAAAGGTGATTTGAAGATGGTGCAGTGTAGGATTTGTCACGACGAGGATTTGGATTCAAATATGGAGTCTCCTTGTTCTTGCAGCGGTAGCTTGAAGGTAAAGACATAGTCACATAAATACAAACATTTGAGATTCAGAATATCAGAGTCACTGGTTTGACATTAGATGATCCATTTTGTTGTTGTTGTTGACAGTATGCACATAGGAAGTGCGTGCAGAGATGGTGTAACGAGAAAGGAGACACCACTTGCGAGATTTGCCATCAGTTTCTTTTCTCTAGATCCTCTTCTTGAAAATCGAATGTATGTGGTTATATATTCGATGTGTTGTGTTCATCAGTATGAAAATGTGTGCATGATTAAGGGGAAATTGCTAATAATAATTTACGAAGAAATTTACAAAATTTGGTTTTCAGTTGATTTGTGTCTATTTTTGGCCTTCATTAAGCCACTTATACCAACAAGTTCAAATCACAAAGAAGGTACCACAAGATCTGTGTGGGGGGGGTCTGTATCAGTGCCGGTACAATATTTTTATATGCTCTAAGCAAAATTTTAGCAACATATTGAGAGATGAATTTGTATAGAGTTTGTGAATTTTAAGAATTCATAGTTTTTAAAAAAAAAATCATTGTAGATTGTGAAAATTTATATACATTGACTTATGAAATTTGATCATAACTTTTTTAGATAGGTATAGATTTTCATGAATTTGTATTACCTCTTTTCTATCGTTCTTTTTTGTAAAGTAAATATATAATTTATTTGTTTTTAAATCATATAGCATGATTATTTATTTTTTTTCCTTTTAATTAAAAAATAATAATAGTGATACATACAAAATTGGGCAATTCTTTTAAATAATTTTTTTAAGTTTTTGTTACAAAAAGAGCAGTCAAAGAAGAAAATAACAAAAAGAGATTTTATAACAAAGCAAAAGACTATTTTTATCCATTGCTTTATGGATAGATAAATAATAAAAAAGTTTTTTTTTCAAATTATATGTTTTTTAATTCGATTTTTTTAATTTTTTAAATAATTTACTCGATTTTTTCAAAAAAATTGTCAAATTTTCTTTTTAAAATTCAAAAATGCTTTTTGAAACTATTTAAAAAAACTATTTTAAAATTTTAATGTATATAAATATAACTATATATTCAAAAATGATAAAACAATATAAAAATAATTATATATTCAAAAATGTAAAAGTATATAAAATGTAAAAAATTATAGTTTTAAATATTTTTTTTTTCAAAAATGATACATTTTCTCTGTTTTAGGTATTTTTAGTTCATTAACAATAGTATATTGTAAACTTTAAAAAATTATTAGATTTACCAAATATCTATTGATTTAGTATTATTGCAAATAGGTAACACAAAAAAATGTTTTAATCAAAATTTAATGTGAAAATACAAAAAAAAATCATCTTTAAAACAGAGTATAAATTTATAATATAAGTCACATTAAAAACTTATAAAATAATTCAACTCATTTAGTGATTGGTGAAGATAACTCCGTGAAGTTAATTTTATAGTAATGTTAATCAGTGCTATCATATAAATTTGACTATACTCGATCATAATTTTTTTTTTTTTGAAACACTTACTCGATCATAATTTTATTAAAAAAATTTAATAAGGAATTCAAATTTAAAAATAACTTTTATTTAACAATACAATTACTTAGTATGTTTATTAAAAAAAAATTATTATTAAAGGTTTCATAAATATTGCTAAATCTTCTTACAAATATTATTAATATCAAAATTTACATACTAAATTCTTAAAAACCTTAAATATAAAAAACTTAAATAAAAATATGCTCTCTCAAATCCAATAATAATACAAGGTTTCTGGTTAGTTTTCTCCTACGGAGACTCAAAAAATTCCAAGTCGATGAATTAACTGCTGCAAACTTGTTGTCGTTGATTTAGGGCTCTGTTGATCTTTTTCTTACTGTAAAATATATATATATATATACCGGTTTATATAACAATTTACAAATTTGTATGAATTCAATTGTCATAATTTCGTGTAAACATTGAAATTAATGACTATACTAGGTGGTTTTTCTGTGCTCATGTACGGATACAAATATTTATAAAATAAATATATTTTAATAATTTATTGATATTTTATTTTTGAATTTTAAATAATTTGTAATTTATATTGTCGTTAACATGTATGATTTATTTTAAATAATATTATGTTATTTTAATTATTCGTATGATTATGAATTTATAATATATTGTCTATTTGGTTATTATTTGGATGTATTAGATAACATCTACTTTTCTAATTCAACCATAGTATTTTGTTCTATAATTTAAAATTTTGATTAATTTCGTTATTTTCATTTAATTTGATTATTGTCTTAAATTTTGTAAATATATTTTATTAAGAGTATCTATAATTCAATATATGTTTTTTGAGAATCAAATAATAAATATAAACTATTGATCGATTCAAAGTTACATAAATGAATATATCAAGAAAAGTCTTTTGAAACCTCATGCATATATATAAATTATACAAAAATTAACTTAATGAATAGTTGGTTAATATCTTCATAATATTATTTGAGAATTTCATATTGATTTATTTATACGTTCAGTCATTCTATAATTTATATGTATTAAAATAAAAAATATTACGATAAATAATAATATATTAATTTTTGTTAAATTTTTTATTTTAGATAAAATAATTTGGATTGGTCTAGTTACTTATTTTATGGATATATTGTGTTACATGTATTCTTTCAAATTAAAATAAAACTATTTTTAATCTAATTTAACCTAATCGACCTAATTGTATTAGTTTGGTTCTTACAAAATACAAATACACGTGGATATTAACAAAACGAACTAAGGTTTTTAGCACTATAAACGTCGTGTTTATATAGGTATCGGCACATCCACAAACTATATCAATATAGGATGCTAATTCCTTTTATCTCTTAGTTTTCGCCTTAGGATACAATGGCTATGTTTGTGATGATTATAATCATCTAAAGATTATCTTAGCTTTATATAATAAAGTCACGTAACCTAATCTCCTATGTACTTCTGGACCAAACCCAATTAATAATTGTACTAGGTGATTGACCCGGATCTTTGCGCAGCCGTAAAACCTATCCAAATTATAAAAAAAATTATCTGTATTTAATTTTAGAATTTATATTTTTTTCTATAATCAATAAAAGTGACCAAGATGCAAGGGAAAAACATTTCTTTCACATTTCCGGAAAGACCACCTATTTGTTCACTACCCCCGGGTTTTCTTCTGACTTTTCTTCTTGCTGCTCTTAAGGTGGAGCCAACGACCCACGTTGACCGTCCGAGGCCACCTATCAGTAGGGGATTTGAGGTCAAAAAGATTCCTTTGTCTCGTATTCAAACGGATACTACAGAAGGAGACAGACTATCTTGAAAGAAATGCTTTCATATCATAGCTTTGTTAAATTTTGTTATATATTTGCTGTATATGTTGTAATCGTATATTTTGGGTGGCATGTATTTTATGTTTTTGTTTAAAACAGTGACATAATTAAAAATATATGATTAAAAATTTGGAATATAATCCATAACAATTATAAATAAAAATACACTATTCATAACAGAAAAAATAGTATTCAACAGAAACCTACGAAAATGATTGAATTTTATAAGCAATGGTACAGAATAAAATAGGAAAAACTATTTATTTATTTCTAAATTTCAATGAATAGAAAAAATATAATTTACAACACCACTATCGAAATATGTTGAATATCGGTTTGTAGTCAACATTCATTATCTCTGTATGTGTTGTTTATCTGTTAATAGAAAAGGCAAATATCAGGAACAATTTATTTATTTAAATTTATTTATTTCATACATTTTTATTATTAAATTTGCATACCTGCTGACTATGGAATATTTTAAAAACTTGTTCGCGGACAACATTCATTATTTTTGTCCGTAGCTTGCCTTATTTATTCGTTATTAGGAATTTTAATTCAAAATTCGATTTTACTTTAGAAAGTGCAGTGTATATGGCTGTGAGAGAACACTGGTCTAGATGTAAACTAACAGCATTTTGTAGAGTTTGGCCTTGATTTTTATTGATGGTCATTACAAAAACTAACGGATCCAAAATTTCTCTCCGACAGACCATTGGCTACTGTTGTAGTTTGTAAGAACCAGAGAAAATCAGGGAGAATAATCAGGGAAACTGCCAAAGTATTAATACATAGATTATTAAATTACCATGCATAAAATTAACAGAATATATTGCTGTTTATATAGATTCTGAATATAAATATATAATTTCAAACGCTTCATTCTGAAACAAAAGCATAGATATTGGAGTACCTTGCTTTGAACTGGGGTTACGTAAAATATGAGTTGAATTCAATCTGCTAGATATTGAGTAAACCCCTACATATTTTATTAAATATTAGCATGTTATAAAATATTTAAATTAAAAAACTTACGTAAATTATATACCTTTCCACTCTTTGGTAGAAGCAAACTTGATAACACAAATTATAATTGTGGACTTGTTACTCGTACAATAATCGTATACTTGTTTAGCATAAGTAAACATAGGGTATACATTATCTTGACATTACTGTATAAACAAAATATATATATATATATATATATATATATATATATATATATGTTTTGCTCGCAAATATATTTAATAAAGTACATAAACTTACTTTTGGTCACATTACTCAATCATGAGCTTTGTGTTATCTTTTGCTTTGATCATTTTGTTTTCAAGAGTCGAGAAGTTTTCTATTTGGCAAATAATATTTACATAACTATAAAGAGAAGTCAAACAAAAAGAGGCGTTCATGGATCTTCATTCATACTAGATTTTGACCCGTACTTCTGTGCAGATATTTTTTCATTTTATAAATGTATTTGATATTATTATAAGTGCTTTAACTATATAATTTTCATTTTAGTGTAATATATTGTGTAACTCTATAATATTATTGTTTATATTTATTATTCTGCATTATTAATATATAGTGATTTGTATAATACATTTTACTTTGTTATTATTTTTATTATTTACAAATATATTTTCAAGTTAGGTACAATAAAATAACAATTTAAAATAATCAAATAGAGAACCTCTTCCAAAATATGTTTTTTTCTTTAATTTATATATTTTGCATTTAATACATTTTTAAAATTTTATTTATTTATTTATTTAATAAAAATATATATGTTTAAGATAACATATAGTGGTAGATATAAAAAAAATTAACCTATGTTAATAACTTTATTTTTGTATAAAAATATTAAATATTTTATGAATTTTAACCCGTTTTAATGATGAGTGATAATTTATCTTGGATGTTTTTTTCATAAAATCTCAACGGACACGAAGGAGAACATGATGGGAGCTTCATGGGCGATGAGGAAAGCCTGAGGAGAGACGAGGAGGCTTGAAGGGCGATGAGGAAGCTTGAAGGGCGACAGGGAAGCTTGACAGGCGACGAGGACTGAAGAGAGAGGCTTGAAGGGCGACGGGGACTGAAGAGAGAGGCATGAAGGGCGATGATGACTGAAGAGTGAGGCTTGAAGAGCGAGGAGGACCGATTGAAGGGCGACGAGGACCGCTTGAAGGGCAAAGAGGACAATGTTTCCAAGCTTGGTGGGGGAAGAGAAACATGTTTTCAAGCTTGGAGGGCGATGAGGAAGAGAGAGGAGGAAGGAGGTGGGTCACGTAAGTGAATAGGCATTTCTCTTGTTCCTTTCGCTTTTCTGTTGATCGCTTCCAAAACTGTTTCGTGTGTTTTATGCAAGTTTTTCCGCAAGGATTTTCTGAAAGTTGTTTTGCGGAAGATTATCTTTTAGATTTTTTTACAAGATTTTTTTGCGAAAGCTTTTCGAATTTCGTTTTACGGATTATTGTTTCGTAAAATTCGTCATTTCTCGCAAAAACCTTCTGAAAGAACGTTTTTACGATCACCTCATGTTTGGATAGAAATTCTTTTATTTTCCGTTTGGGATGAAATATACGAAGTTTGTTCTTGTATCCTTATGCAAATAGGTTTGACCTATGTGGTATAGTTTCTTCGACATTTCCGGTTCATGTTTGCTTAAAGCACAATCTCTCATAGGATTTTAGCCGTTGATTTTTTTCCTTGACCGATTTTAACCCCAGTAGTGATGCAAAATCAGGAACTTGCCAAGACCTAACCACCCAAATTCCAAGAACTAGGTCTGGTACAAGAGACATGCATGAAAGCTTCAAGCAGTCCGTAGAGGTTCTACATAGGGTTGAGAATTTTAACCGGAACCGTTTACCCAAACTGGATCCGACCCGAAATGGACCGGTTCGGTTCGGTTTTGGATATGGCTATATTATCCGATGGGTCATTGCTTCAAATATCTGTGGGTATCGGGTCGGTTCCGGTTATTACCCGAAACCCGATCGGGTACCCATTTAAACCGAAATGGATAGCCTAAAACCCAGAATATTAGAAAAAATGTTATCACCACAACTCGAATCCATGTTGGATAGGTAGAAAAGTGGCTATGTTACCACCAAACCACTTCAACTTATATGTATTCTTCTATATTGTAAATATATATAATATTTCAATATTATTTTTTTTTATAAAATTGATATTTTTGGGATTCGAACCCGGTTGGTTACACTAAAAATAGAGTATGTAAACACTGAACCACTTCAATTTACACGTAAATTATATTATTTAGTAAATATGTATATGATTTACATAATAAATGGGTACTCGGAACCAAACCGGAACCGGTTGTATCCGACTCGAACCCCGAACCGAAATTTACCAAGTACCTATTGGGTAGAGAATTCATTTATCTGAAAGATCCGGATCCGAATGGATCTTACCCAAACCCGATCCGAATATCCGAAGTCCGAGGCCTAGTTCTACACAACAAACCGGCCAACCCACTCAACCTAGAATGCCTCGCCAAACAGATCAACAAGCTCAATCTAAGCATCCATTCTGCCAGCCAAAAGACAGCCACGACCCAAGCCCAATACAAGGTGCAAAAGAGGGATCATATGTTATACAAGTCGATCCAAATGATGACATAAAGCCATGACCACTTCTCAAAGGCAATACGGGATTTTTCTTATTTCCCATTTCTCAACATGTCTGGAGCATCCAAAGCGTGGTCCACCTGCCAAGAATAGACCAGTCAAAGGTAAGGATAATTTCATTTTACATTTGAATTATTGGGATTGATATCTCTTTATTTTTTTGTTTGCTTTATAGACCACTCACAGCCTCGACCACCGTACATTTCAGGCGGTCGACCACCTATCACACTTCGACCATCGACTGTACGTCTGTTGTGATGGAGTATGACCATAATTTAGTGGTTAATTGTAGTAGATTTCGGCTGTTCGTGAGGGGAGAAATGGTTTCATCACTCAAATTAAAATTCTAAGCAAACCAAAAAACAGTAATTAAATTTCTAATGAACTTGCTTGTTTTATTAATTAAAACATTTTACAAAGAAACATTTGTTGGATGATTTTGAACAGTAAAAAGAGCTTGTAAAGTTAGACTATAAAGATCCGACACTGTATCAATACTATTAAAAGGGAAGGAGTTTTAATAAATCTACTTTAAAAAGTTGTTTGACCTATCTATTACTATTAGTTATTATTTTGGTCTTACAATTAATTCAAACAAAACATTACCGATTGTTTTGATTCTTATGACATATATATAATTATTTATTAAAAGCGAGGAACCGTTACAAAATGGTTTAACCGTGTGACATTTTTATTTGGCTAACCTTCAGTGTGTGACATTAACAAATACATTTATAATAGACTAATAGTGCACAACACACGTTAGTGTATATATATATATACATAAAATCTGAGAGTGTAAGAGAATCCTATTTCACTTAAAAAAAGAGATTTCATCTATTTACATAGTTATATTATAATAATATAACTAAAATTATTAAAATCTCATATTAATTTCAAAACTCACAAATGTAACTTTAATATGATCATTACAAAACTCATAAACTAAAATGCATAACATAAATACAATGTATTTACTTTATATGACAAATCAAATAGTTTATTTAATTTTTTATACTAATAAAAAGTATATGAAAAGTTTAATCACATTTTTCTGGGATTTTACTGGATCAACATGTGTCGGTTCACGGGTTAATTGCGGGTTTTTAGGTTTTATTGCATTTTTAGTTAATGAGTTTTTTCATTAAATCGAAACCATATTATATATGGTTACCAAATTTACCGTTTCGACTGCGGGTTAAATCGTGTATGAAAACACTGCTTATATCTTAAGTCGTCTATAAACCACATATATACCCAACTAAAAGGAGTTAAATACTTTGTAAAAGTACCATAATTTTTCACGCCATCTAAATGTAGTGCATTATTAGTCATCAACATTTGGTTTCAGTTTTTTTTTTTTTGGTTTTTGGTGTTGTGTTTCTAGAATTTTAGAAATTCTTCAGGTACTTACAAAGTATAGTTCGGTTTCAGTTAAGTTATTTTGGTTTCTGCTTTGGTTCGGGTATCAAAGTTAGGAACCAGTTAATATCCAAAATAAATTCGGGTCCAATTTGTTTCCAGTTCGATATGGTTTTTGGTAATTTCAGATTTATAATAAAAATATTGGATAATTCGGGTTGGTTCGTTTAAATATCGGGTTATTCAGGTTGTTTGGACAAAAATACGAATAATTCAGATAATTTTTAATATTTCTAATAAAAAATTGGGTAATTCGTTTTTTTGGGTAAGTCGGTTTATAAATAATATTTTTAGATATTTGGCTATTTCAAAATTAAATATAACAAATATTTGTTGGTATATAATTTGTATTGTAAAAAAATTAGATACTCTTAGTTTTTGATTATGTCCTGGTTTTTTGGTTCTAGAGATATTGGATCCGTTCGGTTATATATGAAATTCAGTTTAATTTTGTTTTTTTATGGTATGGTTCAGTTTTTTGGTTTCCGATATTTTATCTTATATAAAAAATTATGTAAAAATAATTTATTAATTCTAAAATAAACCCGCGCTTCTAAAGCGCGGATCAAAATCTAGTATATTATTATTATCATACTAGGAGATAAGAAAAAAATAATAATTTGGACAACAAGAATTCAGGGAATTCAATAAAATGAAAACTACGTTGAATGTTGAAATTGATAGGGACAGTAATTAATAAGATTGTTTGCTTTCACCTACAAATGCAATTGGAGCTCTCATGCTGTGGTTCAATTTTAATATGAAAGATCTCTACAAATAACTCATGAATGTTATGTGTAACCAACCAAGTTATCAGTCACATTTGCTGAGCTGTATCCCGATTTACTAATCTAACCCGTTCATTTATTTATTTTGCAAAAATATAACTCCATTCTACAAAAACCATATTTTCTCATCTTAACTCTCTAAAAGCATCTCCAAAAAGAGTATTTTATAATTTAAAGTATAGAAAAGTGTATTCAAGTGAGAGTTTTAGATGATCTATATTAAAATGACAAATTCACTGTTATTCAAACATGAATTTTAAAAACTCATTTAAAATCCACTGTTATTGAACTTAATATTTCGTAGAGTACTATAAAATCTATTGTTATTGAAAATATTTTAAGTTATGGAGTTTTAAAGTTTTCAGGTGATTTTGGGGTGTTTGGGTGGAGTTTCTTAGTTAAAAAAATTAAAACCCAAATCCCATGATTTTAGGTTATATTTTAGAGTGGTTTAACAAAAATCACCTAAATCTCTGCAACTTATTAAAATCATCTAAATCTCTGTCCATCGTGAAATGCAGAATCGTCTACTGGCACTGGAGCAAAGGAATACAATTCAGGGAAATAGTGACGGAATAGAAAGATGGAACTCAAAGGTGGTGCAGCCAAAACATCACCAGCGGAAAGAACAAGAAGACTTAATCGACTCCTCTGTTATCTTTCATAAATTTCATATTTTTCTTTCGCAACAGTAGAGCGTTCTTGTGCTCGACACTCATATTTGTTCTCCAGTGTCCTTTGATCTCTTAGTTTAGGATCAAACGATTGTACAGTTCTTTTTGTTGTTATAAAGTTAACATTTCAAAAAAAAAAAAAGTCAGATCACCTCAAATTTTATATTGAATACACCCCCCATAAAGTTTTTGCTCTCTATTTTTTTTTCAAAATTTCAAATTTGAAGCTTTATATTCGTATTCACATTTTGGTCCTTACAATTACACATCATATTTATGATTTTTAAATATTTTATGGTTTATCATTTTAATCTTTAAAATTTTATCTCATAAATATTTTAACCTTTTTATAAATTTAAATTTTACACATGAAATTAAATAAAACTTTAAAATAAGATTTAAAATATTTTAAAATTAGATTTAGACACCAACAATATTACAAAAGAAACTTAATAAAAAAAATTCCTAAAATGTACATGAAAACATAACTATTATACAAGTTTAAATATTACAACAACACTAATAATCAAATAAATATGATTTGGAACCTCCAAAACCTCCAAAGTGTTGTCCAAAAGTTTATGGGTAACCAAAGATGGATTATGTTATTGTTATTGATGTCTTTTCCGTATGATTATTTGTTGATCAAATATATTCACGAGTATTGATATAATCGATATAAGCTAAGTTTTTTAGCAATATTTTATTTTTCTCTTTTACTTATTTAAAAACTAACTTTTTTGCTTTTTTTTGCATTAGTAATTCAATCGTCTCATGATTTTTTCTCCTGTTTGTTGCACTTTCTTTTTTAAAAGCAAGGATTTGTTTGTCTCGTGATATTAAAGTACCATCATCCATCAAAGTATCAACATCCATATAATTACTTCGGTAGTTTTTTTTCTGAGGTTTGCTTTTTCGATCCAATAGGATGTTGTAATGAATTTGATCACCATCATCACTATTTAAATTGAATGAAAATGAAGAAATTCTCAGAGACTGTGACGACGTGCATTATAATGCATAACATGATAATTGAAGATGAATATGATATTAGTGCGCCGATAAAAGATACAATATAAGTGGCAGAAGCAAGAATTGTAATGGCGAAAAGTGAAAATGCCAGAGTTCTGTTATAAATCAACTGGTGGATGTCCATAACCGGCTCGGTCCATAACTGGCCCATATACTTAGAGAGAAAGACGACCCAACCCTAGAGAGAGAGGCGGCCGCGAGACTTGGAGAAGAGAGAGAGGCGGCTACAACTTGCCTATTTCCTATTTCCTAATTCGTTTATGTTTATGATTTGTAATCTTTCCTATTATTGTATTTCCATTTATCTCTCTTGTAACCCCTATATAAAGGTAACACGTGTTCATTAATAATATACAGATACTTACAGTTCTAAATCCTTAAGTTTACAACACATTATCAGCACGATAGCCTCTAACACCCTGAGCCTAAAACCAAATCGCTAAAACCCTAAAACTCTAAATGAAAAGGAATCTGCCTTGGAACTTCGAAGAGGTCATTCTCCCAAACCGTGATGATGCAGAAAACGATCAAGATATCAAATTGAAGCCCTGGCCGAGACGAATCGGTCAGTGCAAACCGTTTGTCGATCTGACCAGCTACATGCCCTCACGCACATATACAGTGCGCGCCGATTTGCTTTGGAACCCTAATCCAAACCCGACGATACCGACGAACCCTAATCCGTTCGCAACTCCGTTCCAGCTCGTGTCCACCTGATCAGCTCCAGCCCCAAGGCGTTCCTGATCCTAGAAGAACTCAGCTCCATCCTACATCAAGGACAGCTCGCGATCCGACAGCAACAGCTCCCGTTCGCATCAGAGCCGCTCGCGATCCAATAGAAGCAGCTCACGTACCAGCCAGCTCGCGTCTCGATCGTGTCTAAGCTCGAGGTTCATTCTTGGTGGTCCAGTTTCTACAAACAACTAAACTAAAGGTATTTCGAATTCTAAGAGCATAATGAATCGAATTTGGTTGATTGTAAAGAATGAAACCCTAAAATATAATCTCTAAGATGAAAGCCTTAGGATAATAGATCAATCCCTAAGCGAGTAAATCAAAGCTCTATAAGTTCGATCCCCAAACCCTAAAAACGAGATTGATCCATTGATCAATTAAAATCAGAACCTTAAAGGTTTTGAATCTCAAATCAAATCCCTTTGATCAAAGATCAAATTTTCAAAAATTCCTAAACCCTAATTCGAAAAATATTGATTGATTAAAACTTATTGATTGATTGAAATTGAATTGATCATCCTGAAACTGAAATTGCTTGTTAATAAAATCGAAACCCTAGAACCCTAATTCTGAAAATCGATTTTGATTGTTTGAAATTGAACATTGATTGGTTGATTTGATAACCTAGAACTATTGTTAGGATTGTTCAAACTCGAATCTGATTGTTTGGCTTGTTTAAACAAAAACCCTAATGACCTAGTTTAGATTATTTTAAAATCAAAATCTAAAACTACATATTAGGTTAAACTGTTCTAGACTTGATCATACTCGTGGCCGTGTGACCTTGTTGCATTCATACCATAACTTAATCACATTGATTGATTACAATTACACTTAGAAATTATTCTAGGAATGGTGTTGAATTGAATCAAATAGACATGTGGCTTGTTCTTTGCTTGGCCGATAGGTTTGCTTGTTTTGATTACATCATGAACTGATAGAAACAAACTATGTTAGGATTGCAATTAAACGACAAACTAAATGCATAAAAACAAACTAGTTTGCATCCATGTCCGTGCAGCTTGCTCATTGGCCGTGAGGCATAGATCTTGGCTGTGAAGGCTTGTTTGATTGTTTGAACATAAAACCCTAATCGTTTAAACATTAAAAACTATTCCTAAAAGATTTAAAAATATTAATCTATAACTTCAGATGTCGAAAATCAACAACCTTGATTTCGCTGCCCTAAATCTGTGTGGAGACAATTACCTTTAGTGGGCGCTCGATGCTAAGATCATCCTGAAATCCAAGGGACTCGGTGAGTGTATCACCGAGAACAATAATGACAATGAAAAGGATCGTTATAGAGCCATGTTGATCATTCGTCATCATCTAGCTGAGAGTCTCAAGGATCAATATCTAACCATTGAGAATCCACTAGATCTTTGGAATGAATATAAATCGAGATATGATCACCAGAGAACGGTGATCTTACCAAAAGCTCGGTTTGATTGGACGAATCTGAGGATCCAAGACTATAAGTCTGTGGACGAATATAACTTTGCACTGTTTAAGATTGTTTCTAAAATGAAACTGTGTGGTGAAAGTATTACGGAACAGGATATGCTTGAGAAAACTTTTTCCACTTTCCATGCAAACAATGTGTTGTTACAACAACAGTACCGAGGGAAAGGTTTCAAAACCTATGCTAATCTTATTTCTTGTCTCTTGCTCGCTAAGCAGAACAATGAATTACTAATGAGAAACAGTCAGATGAGACCACTTGGATCAGCTCCACTACCTGATGCACACGCTACAGAGGACAATAAAGAGTCCAACCACGTCCAAGGAACAGACGTGGCCACGGTCGAAGATCCTTAGGCCGTGGGTGAGGAAATGGTCGAGACCATGGACGGGACCGTGGTTCATTTGGACGAGGCCATGGTCGTGGCCGTGGATCTTCTTTCAAACCCCCAACACTCGACTAAATCAGAGAAATACGTGTGCCATAGATGTGGAATGAGAAATCATTGGGCTAAGACTTGTAGGACTCCCAAGCATCTAGTTGACCTCTATCAAGAGAGCTTGAAAGGAAAGAATCCTGAAGCCCATATTACATATCAAGATGATGAAAATGACTTCAATCATGAGAAGGACGATCTTATGGATTATGAAACTTCAGTTTGTCTTAAAGACTGAAGATTGATTTCGACATTTGTAATCTAAATTCTATGTTCTTTCTTTTGATGTTTTTCATTTCTATGTTTTTCATTTCTATGAACTTGTTTTAATAAAACTAAATAAAAGGAATGAATGATTTTTTTGAAAACGCCAATATGATATGCGGGTATGGTACACATTAAGGGCTATGGCCAGATATGTATAAGGGAAAGCATTTAGGTGCTTTATATTCACCCAGAAAAACCCATTGAGATTATGTAGAGATATAAGAATGAATAGTTTCCATAGTGAAACAATGGGCGAAGGAAACAAAGAGTTCCTTCAGATATATGTATAAAATCGCCCAAGGCCATAATGAGTCTTAAAAAACTATACATGCATTCTCTATAGATCTAGACTATGCCAATATCAGTATGATAGAGGCAATAGTCATGGTAACCAGAATGGTTTACCCACGAAATTATACACTTTATGGTATGACCGGATTGGCTATCCTGGTCCAAAACATGATGCGAAATTGATATTGGAAAGGGCACAAAGAGTTATCCCATAGAATCTCATGTGTGTAGCATGAACACAAGGGAAACTCATTAGGCCATGATGTCCCAAAGCACTTAAAGATTACAGTATGTCCATGAGGAGGCAGTGATGACAAATCCGCACATGTTCATACTATATATAGCTTGGCTGAATCCTTTTATAAATCTGTATTGGCCATTACCCATAGGTCAAAACTCTCAGTCCAAGGCTTGGGGACACACGAATTTACATGCATCTTAAGTAATAAGCATCAGACCATTAAGTGAGCATAGATATTCCCATCTCAAATTTATTACGGGTCATGAGCCAGACATATAACATCTTGAGATATATGGATAAGCCACCACAAATATATGTGCCGTCTAAAATGGATCCTTAGAAGAGGATGAGGATGGGGATATATGTTGGATATGAATCTCCCACAAATAATGAAGTACCTTGAGCCAAATATGGGTGATCTATTTAGTGGCCAAGAACACGGATTGCAAAGTTTAATTGATCCGACTATCCAACATTAGGGGGAGAAAATATTAAGATGGTAACGAAACAGAATGGCATCGACCATCATTGTCTTGGCAAGATCCTCGGACTAAATAATGTGAAATAGACGTCCAAAGATTATAAATTTACAAATCTAGCTTATCAAATGTCAGACACATTTGCTGACCCGAAAAAGAATGACTAAGTCATATATAAACCAGCTTGTAAAGCACCAACTAAATTGATGTCCAAGAGAGACACAGTCAAGTTGCTACAGAGTCTATACAAGATAGACCAATAAGTTCCAAAAGATAAGAATCATCGGAAACAAAACAGAAAGGTGCATAGAATGGTAAAAAAAAATCCGAGGTTAAGTAAACCATCCCAGACATAGAGATAAGGCCGGCCGGCTCTAAGGTACAGGTACCAAACAATGTAGCTTGGGACGCCAAGCTGCAAAGTATTAAAGGTCCTGATAATAATGAATCTCAATCGATTATATCATGTCTTGAACATAATGGAACACAATAAGGAATGTCGACATAAGATGATACAAGGTAGCACTTGAATTTATGAATATAAGCGAGGATCATGAACCCACGTCAATATAAGAGTGCGCACTCGTAAAACAGATTGAATAGAAACGTGGGGTTAAATAGTTTAAAGAAGAAAGACGCATTTGGCCATATGATTAAGACGCTACATGATGTTAAAACCAGTGGATATAAATGGGTCGTGTGAGGAATAGAAATCGTGAGATATAAAGCTGATGTTGCACAAGGATTCTCACAAAGACCAGTAATAGATTATGAGGAGACATACTCCCATGTGGTGGATGCAACTACTTTTAGATTTCTCATAAGTCTGGCTATATAAGAGAGAAAATTAGACTTGCAGCAAACTGATGTAGTGATTGCATATTTATATGGTCCACTGGATAATGAAAGTACTAGACGGTATTGAGCTGAATGTATAGCAAGTTCTCGAGAACAATATTGATAATCATCGAAATATATGATCTGGATATCCTAGGAACCTCTGGATACAATTTTCCAAACGGTTGAATACCTTAAGAAAGAATTCGAGATGAAAGATCTCGGGAAAACAAAATTCTGTTTGGGATTACAACTTGAGTACATAAATGATGTGATCCTTGTGCATCAGATGGCATACACTGAAAAAGATACTCAAGAGATTCAATATGGCCGATTGCCATTCTTTGACCAGTCCCATGGTCGTGAGGTCTCTCGGCCTGGACACTGACCCATTCCGTCCCAAGATGGACGATGAGAATGTCCTTGGTCCCGAAATGTCATATCTCAGTGCCATAGGAGCTTTAATGTACTTGGCAACTCACACACGGCCTAATATAAGCTTTGTCGTGAACCTACTATCTAGATTTAGCTCCTGTCCGACCCAGAGGCATTGGAATGGGATCAAACATGTTCTTTGTTACCTACAAGGAATGAAAGACTTGGGTCTATATTATACTAACCATAACAAAGATGATTTAGTTGGTTTTGCTGATTCTGGTTATTTATCAGATCCACATCAAGCTCGATCACAGACATGATATGTCTTTACACATGGAGGTACAACCATATCATGGCGTTCCATGAAACAAACCATCGCGGCCACTTCATCTAATCACTCGGAAATCCTTGCCATACATGAGGCCAACCGCGAGTATGTTTGGTTGAGGTCGATGACCCAACACGTCCGAGCTGATTGCGGGATGGCCGAGTGCAAAAAGCCAACTGTGACGTATGAGGACAATGATGCGTGCATTGCTCAGCTCAAGGACGGTTACATAAAAGGTGATAGGACGAAGCACATATTGCCTAAGTTCTTCTTTACTCACGAGCTTCAGAAAGCCGGTGAGTCCAGGTCGTCCAAGTACGATCCGGTGACAATTCAGCTGACCTATTCACCAAGGCACTTCCTACCTGCACGTTCAGGAAGCTCACGCATCAGATTGGAATGCGTAGGCTGAAGGACCTCCACTGAGGTTCACATCAGGGGGAGTAGTACGTGTTGTACTCTTTTTCCTTCGTCATGGTTTTGTCCCACTGGGTTTTCCTGATAAGGTTTTAATGAGGCAACATTAAGCGTATTACAATCCATGTATGGTTATGGCATCCAAGGGGGAGTGTTATAAATCATTTGGTGGATGTCCATAACTGGCCCGGTCCATAACTGGCCCGGTCCATAACTGGCCCATACACTTAGAGAGAGAGACGGCCCAACCCCAGAGAGAGAGAGGCGGCCGCGAGACTTGGAGAGGAGAGAGAGGCGGCTACAACTTGCCTATTTCCTAATTCGTTTATGTTTATGATTTGTAATCTTTCATATTATTGTATTTCCATTTATCTCTCTTGTAATCCCTATATAAAGGGAACACTTATTCATTAATAATATACAGATACTTACAATTCTAAATCCTTATGTTTACAACAAGTTCAACAATTTTAGCTATAATCTGCAAATTAAAAATTAAAAGATTCATTTCTTATTTCGAATTGCATTTTGATGATATATGTGAGTATTACGAAAATAATTTATGAAATAAAGTGATATTGTAGTTGTAATATAGTATTTAATTATGTATTTCTATTCATAATTTTATATTTTAGTATAATATTTTATTAATTAATATTGCTGTAATATTTTTAAATTATTTATGAATTTAAATTAATTATGAAAAATATAAGGACAACAATATGAAATATAAATAATTTTAAATTTAAGTTTAAAATTTTGCTTTTGAAGAAAATATTTTTATATAATATAGAATTTTGAAAATTTTAAAATAAAAAAAATCTTTTTGAAGATAATTTGAAACAATAACCTGAAAGAGGATTAGAAAGGAAACGTCACGTTCTTTTTGGATATGTTTTTTTTTTTTGTTACTAAAAGTTCCAAGTTTTTAAAGTTTTCGAGGAAGGCCTTTTCCCACCAAAATGAGGAATTAAAAAGAAAATAAATGTGTAAATCTATTTATTATTGAGGAGTTTTCAGTTCTTCAAAGACATTCTGGGTTACTGTCAGTACAGTTGACTGCATTTTTCATTTTCATAACCCACGCGCTGATTCTGTGGCTTGAGACGCACCTTCTGCCATGTATAAATATCAGCCGTGTTGTGGGTTTAGTTATGCGTTGAAGCGCGTGGAGAGGAACGTCACTAAATTGGACCAACTTGCTTGAAAAGAAGTTATGAAAGACCCCATACGGCTTTCGCTTTTATTGCACAACCTCCGAAACCATTTCGCGTTTATCGTCTAGAGACGGGAGTTGATAAAAAAAAAAAGACATAGAGTCGGGACAAAAGAAAGAGCCAGACACGACACTAGCGTCTCTGTTTTATTGCTGCTTACCTCTATTATTCTGTCACAAAGGAAAAACCAAGGAGAGAAGATCCAATTGAGAGACATGCATGCAAAGACGGACTCCGAGGCCACTAGCATTGACGCGGCTTTGTCATGGCCGCCGCGCTCTCCGCCCCGTTCGGCGACTAGACCTCTTTACTATGTACAGAGTCCCTCCAACCACGACGTGGAGAAGATGTCATTTGGGTCCGGTTGCAGCCCGATGGGTTCTCCCTCACACCCACATTACTACCACTGCTCACCCATCCATCACTCCCGTGAATCCTCCACCTCTCGCTTCTCTGACCGAGCACTCCTCTCCTACCAGTCAATCCGCGAAGGAAGCGGACGCCGTCGTTACATCAACAGCGCCATCGACGAAGAAACTGACGACGGAGATGACGACCCCTTTCGAAATGTGCGTCTCTACGGCTGCTTGCTCCTCTCCTTGTTCCTCTTGTTCTCAATCTTCTCTCTCATACTGTGGGGTGCTAGCAAATCCTACCCTCCTAAAGTTGTGGTAAAGGTAACAATAACTATCGCTCTTTTCTTCACTCGGTGACTCGGGCTGAGTTAAGAGTAGAGTCGACTCGTCTAGTGGATAGGTGTTCGGTTTCACTTTCTTCGGTTTCACTTTCCTTAAAAGAAACAATCTGAAAAAGGCCAACAATGAAAAATAGTATAATACTAGTGTTATGTCCCGTACTAGCGTACGGGCACAAAAATTAATATTACGCATATCTTACGAAACTTGAGTTTATGTAACTGATGAGATCCTCAACAAAATTTCCTTCCTGATAAACTGTGTTGGATCTGATCCATTAAAAATGATTTGGATTATCTAGTCTAGTGTTGCGTCAGAAAAATTCACTCGTACTTGTGTGGACATAGTTTTGACTATCTCATACCAACTGCACCAGTTAGTCTAGTGTTGCGTCAGAAAAATTCACTCGCGCTAGTGTTATATTTTTTTTGCGTCAATGGTTAAAACAAACAGATTTAGTTCACAATCTATACCTCATATATTGTATTGCACATAATTCATTTCATTTGTTGCAGAGAAATATGATGGAGCAATATATGAAAAAGTAGCAATAGCAGAAAATAGAGAAAACGAAAAATTAAAGAAAAAACAGTTATAGAAGATGAAACAGTTTAAAGTCATGTTATGATTTGAGAGAGTGACGATTTGATAGTGATTTTTTGTAACTTTTTCATCTTCTATAAGTGAGTTTTTTTCTTTATTTCTCTCTCTATCGTTTCTTATTCTTGATAATGTTTCCCAGCTTTTCAATATTCAACAAAAATCAGTATAGGTTTTTGAGTACTCTATTCATATTCCTTTTGTTTGGTTTATCCCTAGATTTAGAGATTAAGAATCTAAAATATGTTTTTGCCAAAGCAAATTTCTTCTCTTATGTTTTTGCCATATAATTTTAATTAAATATAATGTAAATCAAAATTTATGGAAGAAAAAAGCTTTTTGAAGTGGTGAAAACTAATTTGAACGTGGGATGAGATTAGATGAGATCTTTGAGAAAATATAGGACTTTAGATATTTGAAGTTGCAAAAAATGAAACTGACGTTAAGATTTTTTTCATTTTTCTTTTTGGTAAAACATTATCCATGTGTCAGAATTTTAGTGGGCAAGTATTTTAGTGGGTAAGTGACTTGTGCTTTAGTATATAAGAGATTCTCTTTTAAAAATAAATAAGTAAAATAGATTAACAAGTAAACAAAGTGTGGAATGAGAGACAAGTGTGCATTTGATTTGGGAGTTAGAATGTGAGCAAGTGTTAGACTGAATATAAATACTTGCAGGGGATGCTGGTGAGGAACTTTAACGTGCAGGCTGGTAACGATCTTAGCGGTGTGCCCACTGACATGCTGTCTCTTAATTCGACTGTCAGGATCTTCTACCGGAACCCCTCCACCTTCTTCGCCGTCCATGTCACTGCTCTCCCTCTCCTCCTCCGCTACTCCAACCTCCTCCTTTCCTCCGGTGAGATGGAGAAGTTCACGGTGGGTAGGAAAAGCGGAAGGAATATAGCCACGGTGGTGCATGGCCATCAGATTCCCCTATACGGCAGTGTCTCTCCCCATCTCGACAAACTGTCCCTGCCCCTCAATCTCACTCTCGTCCTCCGTTCCAGGGCTTACATTTTAGGCAGACTCGTCACCTCCAATTTCCATACAAGGATCATTTGCTCTTTCACTCTTAATGCCAACCGCCTTACCAAACCCATGTCTCTTATCCACTCATGTACTCATCACCACTGACACCACCTTGCACACTTTCTGTGTACTTTGGATATATATTTTTATCTTTTGCAATCAATCAACAAATTCTTCCAGGAATATTATTGCTACGACCAAAAAAAAGGCGGTGCAACTCATCACATATAGGTGAAAGCAGACAAGGTTTACAGTTTCCACCGAGTTTATTAATACTCAATTGTGAAGAACAATGAGCCAAGATTCTACAAAAAGAAAAAAAAAATTCAAATAACATAATCGGTAAATATATCTACAAATATACAGTATACTATGAGTAGAGTAGCCTTGGAAGTTGGAATGAAGAGAACCTCCGGCGATAATCACTGGAGTAGTCTCTGTATTACCATCCATACTTAGTATTGTGTTTGCATCCATTATTCTACGCATGGAACGGGAAATTTTGAACTTTATGAAACGTATTGTTGTGTGATACTGTTATCTTTCACATAAGGAAATTTTGATTCGTTTGATTTCTTTCATTGATAACCCTATCTATAATAGTCTTTCAACATAGACTCCAAATCTATGTTTAGACTCCACAATTACATTCAAAGAATTTGATAGAATTCATCACATATGTTACTGTAAATGTAAAAGAAGGAAAAAGAGAGTGGAGGCAGAGGAAAGTCAAAAGGAAAACAGAGGAAAAGAAGATTGATATGATCTGTAAGCTGAGCTGGTCAATTGATAGAAAGGAGCAAAGACTCCTGGATAAGCCACAAGTAGTATAAATAAGAAACACTGTACTTGATTTACTGTTTCCCTATGCGTTTTATATTTATGTATTTGTTTGTTTGTAAACAAGCAACACTGATCTGTTTGTAATAAGCTTTCTATCATTAGTAAAGGAGCTCCCAATTCCATATTCTATTATCAGAGTTGCTCTAAAGGATGTGAAAGTGCCGGTTTTCACTTTCTTGTTTGATTAATTCAAGATTTGCTACTGTCTTCAGTTGCTGTAAAATTTAGATTCATGGTTTCATATATTAGCAGAACTTGTGGAGTCGGGGGTTGGGTTGTGCTGGGCTGGACAGGTGTTTCCACGTCAACCTTTGGTACACCAGATCACAAACAACTCTTCCATATTTAATAGGAGGTCCCTGCAGGCGATTGGTCTTAGTGGGAGAGTTTCTCACTGTTTAGAATGGTGTTACTATGTGTTGTATGAACAGATATCCTGTTCTTTTTTTTTGAACGGATATCCTGTTCAATTCATAGATCTTTTATATTCCATTACCTTTTATATTCCATTCGTAATGTGAAATACTTCACTAAAATGTTCATTTTTCCAAAATATCAAGTTTGACCAGGCTGGGGTGGTTACATGCATTTCACCAGCTTTCGTTTTGAGTTTGGGGCCTCCTTTCTGACTCAGTTAGTAGACTACTTTCCAAGTGAAGTTATTTGGAAGATTGATATGGTGAAAGTGGCCCTGGTGGTTCATGCGTCCTTGATACTCACATCACCCATTCCCAAGGTATGTTTCCTTGGTCTTCATATTGGACTTTAGATGCAAGCGCTTTCAGTACAAGAACAGAGAATAAACGATATGTTTGGTTGTATTTGGACCTGGCAAACACAGTTTTATTCCAGAGACTGGGACCTAATCGACTAGCTCGTACCCTATTATACATGTATGCTATAAACATGGTCTAAGCGGCACAAGAGGCGCAGGTGCAACCCTCCCCACAGGTGCAAAAGGCCTTGCCGCCCTTAGCGGACGTCTGGGTCTTGGAGCATGTGCAAGGGTTGCAGCCGCAGTGCTCCCCACACGGGCACATGTTGTGTTCTTGATCCCCACCAGATGCTGCGCTCATCCTGCACCTACATGGACTCCAACAACGTTCTTTTTTAAGTTGAACAAAACACATCAATTCAAGAGAGCATATAGAAGAGTAGAAACCTGCAGGATTCTCCACCTGGACAGGGAGATGGGCAGCCACAGCGATCGTTGCAGCCAGCGACTGAGGTTCCTTTGCCTATGTCTGCCATTTCTTTTACCTCGCTCTTTTTCTTTTTTCTTCTACTCCCGTCTTTCACATGATCTATATAGATATAGACGATGGGCCGTGCACGCACGTGGCCTCTATGTTGGGTAGCATGTGCCATGTGGTAGCTTCTCGTCTCACTTGATTGGTGACGAAGCTTCATGAGTTCAAATGTGCTACGTAACCACAGCACCATCACAAAAAAAAGATTGGCCAATTCATACATCAATAAAGAGTCGCGGTCCGAATCAGTGCTAAACACACGAATCATATGTTAAAACATATATCACAAAATATATTTAAATTTTATACACTAACAAAAATATTTATGTTTATACATACATTGAAGTATCCCCATTATTCAAATGATAACACTGACATGACATCTACATTTTAATTAATTAATAAAAAATAATAAAAAATTCATTCTAAAAATCTATAGATAGTGGACATCAAACCCAGTTTCAAATCATATCTAACCATATGCTCAACCATTATGCTAAATCAGATTATTAGTTGAATTATGTTTTAAATACATTGGACCATTTTTATGATCTTTTAATTAAAAGGTAAGATGTTTTGTATATTTATGTTAAGCCCAATTTAATAAGCTAATATGATTGATTTAAATTCGGCAAGTGGTTAGGGTAGTCGGGTAGGTAGTTCGGCATTCGGGTAGTTAGGTTTAACCAAAATCTTGCATAAAAAAACTGGAAAAATGTTTTGGTTGGTTCGGTATTTTGGATAGTTTTTTTAATTTTTACCGAAATTAACCGTTTTTTAGTTTTGATTATATTTTGGTTAAAATTCGGTTAAACTCGGGTGATTTCAGGTAATTTTACTGAAACTAACGTTTACCTAATTGAACTGAAAACCAGAATTTTAAATAAACCCGCCAAATCGAACCAAACTTCTCACCAAAATTTTGGTTTAGCGGGTTTGGTTCGGTTCAACATCCTAGACCTAATTTAAACGGTAATCAATACCATTAAAATATGATCATTCCCAAATTATACTCTTAATGAAAGTTACAGTTTTTTCAAAAATACCCATATTTTTACAAGGAATTAATAAAATTCATTAATCGCATTTAAGTATTTTGGTTTTGAGCCTATTGATACACCTAAATGGATCTATAAGTAATGAGCATATATATGTATATAAAAGATATATTAACTTTAAATTTAATATAAATATTCTAAGTATAAATATATTATGAACCATAAATAAATTAACAAACACATGAAAATATTATTTTCATAAATCTATGTTTCAATATTCAAAATAGATAATTCAAATATTATGCAGATTTTCAATACAAATCAAAACTTTAACACCATATATCATATACATATTTGAATATCATTTTTCCGTGTAAAATGTCATTTTGTACATAGTATTGATATGGCAAATACGAGTGTTTAAGAATATTTTAAAAATTATCTTAAATTCATTTTTTAAATCTAAAATAAAAATACAAACTTATAATAGGTTATTAATAACGAAAATAAACTAATATTGTCATATCAATAAGTTTTTTTTATATTATCATTTTTAATTTGGATAATATAATAAAATTTCATAATATTCTAAAGAATCATAATTTTTTGTAATATTTAAAAATATATGAGTAATTTAATCATTTTCTTAAAAAATACTATCAGATATTTTGTGTTTTTATTAGATCAATGATGGATCATATCACCAGTTAATAGTGAGTTTTTGGGTTTTTATCGGGTTCTATCAGATTTTTAATTAACGAATTTTTCATCGGATTATGTACAATATATCGGGTATATAGGTTCAACCACACATCTAAGTTGGATATGAAAACAATTCTTAAACTCAAACATTATTATAGAACAACTACCATATTTCGAACAAATAACATATTTTGAAAGAAAAAAAAAACAAATGATAGAAACCTAAAAACTCAAATATTATGGATCGAAACAAAAATAATGGTAGTTTGTAAATCAGTTTTCAATCAATAAATGAAAAACAAACCCGCGCTTTCTAAGCGCAGATCAAAATCTCGTTTAAACTTATGTCTTAGTAATATAAATAACTAATATTAAATATGTGTATTTGAATAAAGTAAGATATTTATAAAATGCAAATTTTACTAAATTCATTAGTTTTTTATTACTTATAATTTTTATATGATATTAAATGATATATGAGTTACATACAAAAATATTTCCAAATTAGTTAATCTTTCAAACGCAAATCCAATATGTACTACTAAATATATAATAAGAATCTACAAGTAAATGTTAGTTTGAAACAATATACTAAATGATGAACATGTAAACTATAACATTATGGTGTTTAGAAAAGTCATATAAACATTTTAACAGATGGTTAAAGTACATATATTTGCCACTAATACTTTAAAATAAAATCTCTATATATATATAAATGTGAAAATAAACATCTGCGCGGTTACGCAGCTGACATGATTAAAAAGGAGTCAGGATCAAAACATGATAATATTTATTTGATACATGGCTGGACTGGGCCAAAATGCTTCTTTTACCATCCCTGAATATAAGTCGTGGTGGCCGAATGATACGAGATATCATAGAATGTTTGAAACATTACCTCTAAAGGATTGAACAAGAACACCGTAAATGTTATAAAAAATAACAATGGCAACAGTTGAATCGAATTGTTACCAATATAGTAATATAACAAATAGTATTCTGGAAATCTCTTGATTGAAAAGTAGAAAAAGATTCGAACAAAAGAAGACAAAATGGGCAGAAAAGAAACAGCAACGTTCAGTCTCTTTTCACCTACCTACAAACTCTAGTTCCAGTTGAATATCTCGCTCAGGGAGCTCCAAGTACCTGAGACAGCTAGAACGAGGCCCAGTAGCACGATCCCAGAGTTGAAAGTCTGTTGCTTCCACCCTATTTCGTCTTTGAAGACCATCAGATGAAACAAAGCAGGCAACACGAAGCCCAACGCACAGCAGACGCTGCTGCCCACCAATGACAAAAAATCTGCAAAGTTTGGCACCAAGAGAGCCACCAGGGTCACTGCTAAGACGAGTAGCCATCTGAGCCACACGCAGTACATACCACTCCAAAAACGTCTCTCAACGATCTCAAACACAGGGTTCATCATCAAGGGGAAGGTGAAGAAGAGGTTGATGCAGAGTCCCAGCTTCACCAGGCTGCTCACCAGTCCTGGCCCCAAGTTGGCTGTGATTATGTCCATTGTTTCATCCCCAAAGGCCATGTAACCTAACACACCGAAAGCTCCGAAAATCAACGCGATGATTCCCATGCTGAGCGCCAACACTTTGCCAAACTTTTCCTTGTCCTTCATCTCCGATTCGAGGGGTAAAACCATCCCCACACCTTCGAAGGCGTAGACAGCCACTCCCATCCCATAGAAGAAAACTGACATACCACCAAAGGCAACCACGTCAGGCCTTTGCTCCACTGCAATCTTGACATCCTCCACAATCACCACCGCCATTGCGCCAAGATCAACCACGTCGGCGAATATGCTTAGAGGTGCCAAGTGAGTGAGCGTCTTGACGGAGTTCAAGCCCAGCTGAAAAGGAAAACATCCCCATATGTAGAGACTCTTAGGGGACACGTGTCTCAGGGTCAGAGTGGTGGTTGGGTTGAAGAGATTAGCTAAAGTAGTACCGATAAAGATGAGATATCCGACACAGAAGCCAGCCTGGGACAAGATGATAAGAATGTCAACGAGGAACCTCCCGAGTGGGCCGCAGACTGCAAAACCAAGGTCTCCGAAAGAGCCGATGTTGGCGGCACCGAGCTTGCGGCGGATGTGAACGAGAAGCATCATGCAGTGGGTGATCAAAGCCGCTACGGAGAAGAGCGTGAGCACACCCATGAGCCATCCGGTACGCTTGAAGGCGTAAGGAAGACCCAGAACCCCAGCCCCGACGATAGCAATAAAGACATTGGCGAAAGTCTTGAACTGGCTGGACAAGGGTCTTTCCTTCCCGAGAAGGGGTGTGTCCTCTCTCGCCGGTCCCATGTTGTCGCCAAAAAGCCAGAGATTGGGGCTCTCTCGAAATCAAATTTATCAAAATAAAATAGATGGATGATTTGGGCGGCATTCCCTCGCGCTTTTAATTACCACCTGAAAACAATCTTCTATTAAAAGCAGCCTCCCTCTCCATCGTAGCTTCAATTTGGCATAATAAATCTCTCTCTCTCTCTCTCTCTCTCTCTCTCTCTCTCTCTCTCTCTCTCTCTCTCTCTCTCTCTCTTCATTTAGAGATATTACTGTTTATGGATGAAGAGAGAGACATGGCGAGAATTTCTTGTCTGCTTCGTCTACAACATATTCCTTCATCTCAGTCATTTCGCTGTTTCTCCTTTTCTTTTTTTCTTGTTAGTGCCAAATCAATGATCAAGTTTAAGATTATTACCAGCTCCTCTAAGACTGATCTGGGTCTTGTCTTATTGTTCCTCTGGCTTATCTTTACTATGCAACATAGATTTGACATGTGTTGGTTGAGCACCCCCACTAAAAAAAGGATGACGATATGATAGATAAGAAAACCTACTCTTGATAGCGATCACCATGGCGGCTGCTTCCATGGATCAATTTCTTCACTGGAATTTTAGTTCTCACTCTGATCTTCACATCCTTTGGTGTATGATCGGCCTCCACACTCACATTCTTCTACTCTTGTGTGGTCACCGCGTTTGGTTACACGTTACGTCTCTGATCCGCGTTACGATCTCTTTGGATAGTTCGATTTTAACTCGGTTGGAGCTTTGATGCTGAGACTGAGAATCTATCTCACAAGCCAGGCGAACAATCGCTCTGTGCTCAACGTCTCTTTCTTGTCATCAGCGTTCATCATGTTGAATCTGGAGTGATCCTAGCTATATCAACAACTGCATTGTCTGATCATGACGGTATTGCGTCTAATCCTTGATCAGCTAGTCTAAACAACCTAAAATGAAGTTCTCTAAGAAATATAGAAGACTCAACTGTTGATTGAGTTTAATGAGTTAAGAAATTGTTACATACACGTATATGCACCTGCAATCTCCATACATATTGTGAAGATAATACAGAACCGGCTCATCACACACCGCTGTCTGTACCATACATATATATATATATATATCTTTAGGAGGAGAATGCGGAGTGCAGAAACTAACTATGTACTATTCATGCATTGCTTGTTTCATGTGGCGTTTTAGGCACCATATTTGTTCATGTTTTCTGTATTTGAGTCGGTGGTTGCATGTTTAGAATCTCATATTTCACTAAGTGGCTCTGATGTTGCCACTCCTTTTTCTTCCTCTTTTCAGATCAGTCGGATGAGTGGTTAAATATCTAATTCAGTGTGTTACGATGATCATGATTTTATTTCGGTTTATATAACTTTTTGCTTCGAGATATTTTGATTGTTGAATTTTAAATTTTTTATTTCAGAGTGTTGATATTTTATTTAATAGTTTTTGATATTTTATTTTTCTGTTAATCCAATTATTTGGATTATTTATAGAAGAATGATTAAGTGTAGGAAACTAGTTATCAGTAATCCCCTGTATATCCATCCTGGAGCATTAACCACGTGTCATCACTAAAATAATTCTTAGAATCTTTAGAAATAAGTTGGTCAATATAGATATATATATATATTATAGTTATTATTAAATTAACTATCAAATTGATTAGTAGTGTACAAAAAAATATTATTTTTTTCTTTAAATAAAAACTATGAAATATTATTTTTTTCTTTAAATAAAAACTATGTAATTATCTAATATGATTATCATATATATGACAATTAATGATTATGAATAATTCATATTTGATAACGATTTTTGTTTTCTCTCTGTTTTTGGATTAATTTTGTATTATTAAAATAAATTAAACAATCACATTAAGAATATAATAAAAAAATTAGTTTTTTCTTATATGTTATATTTTGAAATTTTTAATTAAAACAACTATAAATTACTAAAAACAACTATAAATTACTAAAAACAGTAAAATTCCCACATTGAAAATTTTGTGATCAATGGTTTAATTTTTATTTGTTCAAGCAAGATAGAAATAATCATAAATAGTATAAATATGAAGTTTCATTAATATATATTCATATATATATATATATTAATATCATTTAAATTAAATTATATACTATATAAAAATATGTTAATCTCAAAATTTGGAGTGAAAAATTATTGAGATCTTAATATTTTAATTTTGAAATTTGTATTGAAAAATCTCACAATAAAAGTTTTGTGATTAACGGTTTAATTTTTTTGTAACAGCAAGTATACAAATGTTAATAAAATCATATGAGTAGAAAGTGTCAATAATAAATATTTATATTAAAATATACTATATATATCTATGTCAATATCACTAAAGTTTAATTATATACCATATAAAGTAAATAAAATGAGTTTTTTATTTATTTACAAAAAACATAATTGTAAATTAACAAAATTATTGGTTTTGATTTATGTCCTTAATGTATATACTTTTATGTATACAAATTATTTTTAAATAGGTGGTTTCTAATATGTTATTTGATTCTGAAAATTCCAGAAATACACTTTTTCAAATCGAAGTGATTTTAATATTGGAAGCGTTGTATATTATTTCATTCAGATTAAATAATTTAGTCTTGATTCTCATTCCTAAAAGCTTTTAATGAAATATCATGACAAGATTTCAATCACCTCCTTTTGAATTTATTCGAAGAATGAGAGATTTGATCATTCATCTTTTATTTGTTTCTCCCTAATAATACCCTATCTATTAATCTATTGTAATTGTAAGAATGAGAGATTTGAACTATTTATTATAAGTTTTCTAGTTTATTATTTAATAAATCAAACATTTCTTAGTTTATAGATAGTTTACATATACTACAATGATAAAGTATTATATATATTGTTTATCGGTATACTCTTAAGTAACTAAACCCAAAAACATAGGTTAATAAAATAAATAATTTGTTTTGTTGTTTTAGAATTATATGATTTTTAGACCAAACTCGTGAATATATATACTAGACAGACATTTATATTTAGAATCTGCACTCATATTCTATAACAACAAAATTTTATAGAGGTAGAAAATGAAATCACTTATGGAGAGTCAAAAGTAAACAAATCGAGAGCAGAAAACCTAATCCTCTTTCGTCATTTTACAACAGATGTTGCCTATCTGGTTTTGGTGATTTATGTCAGCCGCAAAACTTAATTTTTTTTTTGTGCTTATGAAGTCTTAAAAATAATTAAAATGAGTTGTAATACGTTAACTCTCCAACAAAGATGATACATTTAAGAGACCAACATTTATATTCGTCATTTTATAATAGATAAAATTTTAGTATTGCATAATGTTAAAAGCATTTAATAAACAAATATTATTATAAAAAGTTATCCGTCCATGCTCGTAGGTTATCATCTAGTGTCTCTTATTAAAACATAATCATTATCATAGACTCAACCTTTTTTGTAAGTTTTTAATATACATCATTCTATTATATAATTCGCTCTTCTAATTATGGAAAATAACATTATACTACTAAATGTGTTTCTAAACAATACAATAACTAATCTTGTGTCCAAACAATATAATAGATTAGGCACATAGCAGCAAAATCAAATCTTGAAAATCTGACATTCACAAGGCATTTGACGTATTAAGTCAGTTACAAAATATTTGAAAATAACACAACCGATCATTGGGGTTCGAGCTTTGAAGCTGGGAAATTCCCACTGTACTCAAACGAGTCCTTTCCATAAGGATCACCGGATCCTTTGATAGCTTCCTCGTACGTTCTCGAAGAAGATGCTGAATCAACGTTCGGGTTTAAACCCGCAAGCTGCATTATGTTCTCAATCTCTTTGACAACCTCACCCATGGATGGTCTATTCACTCCTTCCTCCTCCACGCATCTCAGAGCCAAATCTACATACTTCTCAAACCCTTTAAGGTTGCTGCTGCTTGCGATGATTGTAGTGTCCATCAGTTCTTGGAGGTCATACAAACTTCTGGTCTTGTTCATCTTCGTCTTCACCTCTCTCACCACGTATTTACCTCTCTCTATTGGACTTTTACCGGTTAACAGCTCAAGCATCACCACACCAAACCCATACACGTCACTCTTCTCAGTCAACTGATTTGTCATGTAATACTCAGGATCCAAGTATCCCTAATTACAGAGAGTACTTTTATATTAAAAATATATGAGAAAGATATTGAAATATTATGATTGATTCGCTACTCACCATAGTTCCTTTCACCTGTGTTGTCACATGTGTTTTCTCAGGGTCTCCCACAATTTTGGAGAGGCCGAAATCAGCAACCTTAGCAGTAAGATTTTCATCAAGTAATATATTGTTTGATTTGATGTCTCTGTGTATAATTGGAGGATCAGCAAGCTCATGAAGATAAGCTAGACCCTTCCCTGAACCAAGTGCTATTTTAAGCCTTCTTGTCCAATCAAGTCTAATCCCACTCTTACCTGCATTATTACAAAATTCAGCACCCAAAACTGGCAGAAATTCCGCAAAGACAGAGGTTTGGTATATAACCTGATAGACTGTCTCTAAGAGATCCATTTGGAATGTACTCGTACACCAGCATTTGTTCCCTTCTATCGAAACAGAAGCCCAAAAGTCTGACAACATTCTTATGATGGACTCTAGAAAGAAGTTCAATCTCAGTTTTGAACTCCAAGCCTCCTTGCAAAGATCCTTGTTGAGCCCTTTTGATGGCTATGAGTTGTCCAGAGGGAAGAATCCCTCTGTAAACCTGTTTCACCATCAGAATTTCAACGAAGGCCATGTATGTATCATTTGAATTGATTCCATTGCAAAGACACAAACCTTGCCATAACCTCCACCCCCAACATCATTTGCCTCTGAAAAGTTTTCTGTACATTTCTTCAACTCTTCAAAAGTAAAAGATTTTGCTCCCATTAGCTGCGGAGCATCAATACTGCTCTTGCTCGTACTCCACTTGGCTGAAACATACAAAATGAAGATGTAAGCATTTTAAGTCTTAAGGGACAAATCTTTTGTAGTAAACTTACCAAAAGGATTGTTTTGATCAGTTGCTTTGTCTGCTCTCTTCCTTTGCCTGAGAGCGTAAACCCCAGCTAAAGTTAACAACAACAGAAGAACCACAGCGCCAACTGCTGCTCCGATTATAATGCCCATGTTTGATGAGCTGGGACCTCCTCTATCTGTGGCAAAAAAATAACTGAGCCATATTGATCAATACAGATTCTGTTTGACTGCGTGTGTTGATCATACCAGAGAATTGATTGTAAGGATTGGCTCTGAATACGTAAGGACCAAATCTAGGAGGAGGTTTATAAATCTGATTGCTAAAGGCAAAATTAACAAGTGACATTCCACTCTCATTAAAACTCTCTCTGCCAAACGGGAAGACTAGGAGATCTATTAGAAGCTGATGATCGGTAGCGTTCTCTCTTATGTTTCTGACGGCTACGGAGTCCACTGGATAACTCGACTTCTTAGAGAAATTTGCTATAGACTTCTGGAGAATTTCGAAGTTGGTGGAGTTGAACAACCCTGAGAAGGAAGGAGATCTGAAGTAGAGTGTTCCTATGATTGGATGCGCGCAGCGGCACGAGGGACTTGCTTCCCTGCCCTGATCACACGGAGTGCATGTTGGTGGGATTGTAGAATATGAGGTATTGGGTGGGATTGCTGAGCAGTAATTTGGCTTGTTACCCTCTTCCTGGCACACTGGATTATCTGCCAATCTGTAGATATAAAAAAACACATAAGCAAACTATTATTAAGAAAAAAAATCATTTGTGACCAGGATACATACATTACTTGGATGAATGTGTTAGAGGATGGTTGTTTATAGACATCTATGTTGTTGTATTGTAAATCAACAAACTCCAACTGGTTGCTAAAGCTGGTACCGAAGTCTAACGTTGAATCTATCTGATTTCTCTTTAGGATACTGCAAGTCAATAAAGCACAATTAGTACTTATCTCATAACATGAGTTTATTTTCCTGTTTCATGTATTGTTTGACTTACACAGTCTGCAACTGAGCAGGGCTGAAAAATGAGTTTGGTATCGAACCATTGAGTTTGATTCCTTCCAACCTTCTGAAAAGGAGAAGACCATTTGTTCTTAACACATGGAGATCAAGAAGAAGAAAAGAGATAAGGGAAGTTCTCATACAATGTTGCCAGAGAGTCTAATGAAGAGATCCATGATGGAATAGGTGAGGGTTCGAAAGTGTTATTGCTCACATCTCTGTTACAAAAAAAAACAAGCACATATAGCATTAGATTGATTGATAATATATGAAGGCTTGATAATAGTAGTAATGGTAAACAGAGCATCAAAAGAGGACATATATATTTTTTAAAACTTACAGTGTGTAGAGACTGGTCAAGCTGGTTAGATTTGGAAGAGTGCCAGTAAATTCGTTGTTCGCCAAGTACCTGAAATGAATTCAACTCAAACTCTCTACCATTTTCTTTATATATCTACAAACACAGAACAAAACTTTGGTTGTTCACTTACAGTTCTTGGAGACTTGTGAGATTATTAAGACTTGTAGGAATATTGCCAGTTAGTTTATTCCTATCAAGGCGTCTGTAATGGAGAGTAAAGCATAGTATAATAATAAACAATTTAGAATAAAATTTTTTTAACAAAGCGTTACTGCTTACAACACTGTCAACGTTTGAACCAGGCTGAGTGTGTCCGGGATTTTTCCCGTGAATTGGTTTCCATCGAATAGCCTATGGATAAAAAAAAACAAAAAATGTAGTCATGTTGTTAGTTACAAGTCTCAAATTGTGCAAACTCTGAACTTTCATAAGTATTATGAAGCTTACACATGTATCAAAGTCATGTTTGAACTGAAAAGGTTTTCTGGGATATAGCCTGAAAGCTTGTTTTTTCCAAAATGGCTGGAGAAAGTGAAGGACAGTCAGACTAATTAGTATCTAAAATGAGTGATTACACACCCAAAAAATTAAAGATAGAAAGATTTAGGATTATATATACAAATGCTTAGTTTCAAGAAGCATATCAAGTCCAGGTGAAGAAGTCCCATTAGAAACTGGAAGCGTTCCTTCAATCTGATTGTCAGCTATATCAAACCAATATAGTTTCGATAACCGTCCAATGGAAGCTGGAATTGTACCACTGAATTGATTTAAATTTAGGGAGCTGTATTTCGGAAACACACAAATTAATACTGATGGATTTAGAGAGGCTTGAGCGCAAAAATTGAAAAAGAGTCAAACAAAATCTTACAGATATATAAGTTGTTCTAATTGTCCAATGGACTCAGGGATTTGACCAGTGAAACTGCATCCCACAAGGATCCTGGAGAGTAAAAATGAGTTAGCCAAAATAGGAAATAAGACAAGGAGATATATAAAGTTGTGATACAGATCCAAAGATCATGTTTTCCTACAAGTTTTTCAACTTCTTAAGTTCACCAATATTTGGTGGAAGTGGTCCAGTCAATCCAGTGTTGTATGACAAATCCCTACAAATATTAGATCATAAGATGAAAAAAAATAATCCATTTCTATGTAAAGAAAGAACAGAAAGAAGAAGAAAGACAAACAAGATCTGCAATTCAGACAAGGCTGCAATATCCCCAGAAAGCTTTCCTTCCACGTTAAGGTTACCTAGTGATCTGCAGCAAGCAACAACACTGTTAATAATCTGCACAGAGGGTTATTGGAAGAAGCAGAAACAAATTACAAATAACAAACATGTCAATACATTGAAACGACCCGGTTATTGCTACATGTAATTCCAACCCAACTGGTTCCACAAGGATCAGCGCCTTCCCAGCTACTAGGAGGCTTGGTCCATTCAGCCTTCAGGGCTTGTAAAGCAGGACCTGCACCAAAATTTCAAACTAGTTCAGAATTGAAATTTTTGTATCTAGAAACAGTGATCAGCGTCTATTTGATTATACTTACCGTCAAAACCATTTGTGAGAGCAGAGACGGACAAAATTTGGAAGAAAAGAAAGATCAGGAGCATAAAGGCTCCAATTCTTGAACTCATCTTCAATCCGTCAGTGTAACTCTTTTCTGTTCCTACTTTTTCTAATCCGTCAACGTAACACAACTTATGAAAGACTGTAATGTTTACAAAAGGAGGACTTCGAACAATTTAATTAAAAATATATATGAAATAAGGTGTGGACCATAAAAACCTTAGTCAACTTGAAATAGCCGATAATGGGATTTTAGAAGGTTTCAATTCAGTAGGGTTATGGGTAGGAACAAATCATGAACAATACATTAAAGAAAACATATGAGTTGTCGTGATGCGAACCTTTTGTGGGACCTCTTTACATCTACTATACTTAATACACTCAATTATTGATTTCAAAATTAAATATCTCCAAACGTATTACTACCTCCGTTCCCGAAAGTAAGATGTTTTAGATTTTTTTCTTGTTCCACAAAGATAGATTTTCTATATTGTTAAGGTACTTTTTTATACTTTTGAGGAACATTAATTGAGAATATTTGAATTGATTAAATTTTATTGGTGGAAAGTTATTGAAAAGTGTATAAAAAAGTAAAAAATAAATTAAATTATAAACATTTATTAAATTCTTAATAAGCGTGCATACTCTAGAAAATCTTACTTTCAGGAACAGAGGGAGTATTTGTTAGCCCAAAACATTTTAGTATCTTCATTCCTCCTCTAGACTGCAAGAAATCATTTTAATATTTTATAGTATGTAAGAAGCTTTATTTGGATACGTGAAAAATCACCGGAAAGTTAAATAAATCTAATAGGAGCTAGGATGAAAAAGCTATCCCACTATAAATACCGAATAGAGGAGAAAGGAGAAAGGAGAACCAGAAACACACAGAATTTTACGTTTTAGACTTGCAAGAGGAATCCAAATTAGTGTATACAAAGCCCCAAAACAACAAAGGTAAGTTGATTAAGGTTGAAGGCCAACTTTGGTTCCTTCAGATTTTTTCAGCTAGCGTGAATATTATTGGCAGGTGATCCACTTTGGTATTTCCATTTAGTACACGCTACAATCAATAATTTCAAAGAATGGTACTAGAGAATGGTTAAAAAGTAAGTAAAATTGAAAAAGTTCATTATCCTCCATCTTGACTCAATAAAACATATAAAACTAAAGCTCAAAACAAAACACAATATCATATCAGTAGAACCTCCTCCAGACTTAAATAACATTGTCCCCACTGTTATACAATATAAGATTGGTGGGAAAATAAATCATAAAGACACAATTTAACAAGGAAAACAGTATACATGCTCGCTGATGGTGAGCGTCGATCGGCACAGTTAAGTGGCAATCGATCGATACTCGTGATGCTTTGTCGATCGATAATGGCCAGTTGTCGTCAATCGTTGCTGGTATATCAACTCCTCTTCCTTGGATCTTTTTATGAACAGTGACACTGCTATAGTGTCGATCGACGACTCTGCTATAGTGTCGTTCGACATTGTTCATCTTATTTTTTTTACTTACCTATCAGTGGGTTGCCTCTTACTCAGCGCTTATTTTCAGCCACTAGCTTAACTTCTGGAGATCTGATTCAGACCGGATGAGAACTTGCTCCAACAAAAGTCTCAATGTCTACTCTTTGAAGCTTTATCATTTTTTTTGTGAAAGCCTCCACAGACTCTTCTCCTTTGTCTATCATCTCAGCAATAAGGAGTGCTTGAAGCTTTGCGAATGGCTGTGAGAAGTGAGGAATCAATGATAACTGAGGACCGCCCTAGGTCCTTTTCCTCTTCTTCCAGTTCTTCCTCTTCTTTCCCCCCAGACTTGTCTGGTCGTGTGGTGGTGCCTCTATCAAAAAGATTTCGACACACTTCAAACTCCTTCTGATCTGATACACGTCCAATGTCGATCGACGATGAAGTGGTAGTGTCGATCGATGTTGTTTCTGTTGGGGCTGTGTCGACGTCACTTATATGTCTCAACCCTCTCTCAAAAACTAGTGCATACATATGATCATCAAATTTCCCAATGTAAGAACCTAGATGCACGCTTCTATTTGTTGGAATAGGAGATTCAACTTCAAATACAATGCATGGGACCACAAACTTCACATGGTCATGTATCCTCTTGACTCTTTTGTGAAACCCAGCAGCTTCTTCTGTGCATATAGGTGGTCTCGGATGTTCGGGGACAGCAAGGTGTGAGGTCGTAGACGTGTGCATTCTCTCCTCAACTACTTTCAGCCCAACTGTGACCTTGGCAGGTCGTCCAACGATGGGTGTCGATCGATATCATTAGGTGGATGTCGATCGGTATCAGGTGGGCGGGGTCGATCGATGTTGGGTTGGCGGTGTCGATCGATGCTGGCCTTTGGAGAAGTTTCCAGATCTCTTCTTGTAGTGTGATGATCGTCATAAAGCTTTATCTTCGAGTCATGGCCCAAATCTCAAGGTTGTGCTTTATCCTCTAACTTCAAGAAATCCTATGGCTCTAAGAAATCTTCCATAGTGATCTATTTATCAATATCCCAATCTTCAAGATTTTCTCCCTCCTCTAGATCCAAAAATTCTTCTAGCTCCAAGAAATCTTCCATAGTGATCTCTCTGTTTACATCTAAGGAAAGATAGCTGCTTGGTATATCGATGCTCTCTGGTGTCGAGTCTGTAATGTCCTGAGGAAACCTCGAACCTTCAGGGATTTCAAGTGGTGTCTATCAAGAATAAGAGATTGTGTCGATCGACACGATCGATGTTGAGGTGGTATTGTCGATCGATGTTAAGGTGATGATGGTGTTGATTGATGCTGAAGCCGTAGCATCATCTGCTTGTTGAACCTGAATGTCTGGTTTCTTGATGTGAGTGCTCATGGTTTCAAATTCTCCTTTCTGCTAATTGTAGACAACACCCAACATCTGACTGAAACTAGACATCAATTCCCTCTCCTGATCATCAATCATCTTGTCCAACATATAATCAAGCTTTCTATGTCGAGTTGCTGCAGCTTCTCTGAATAATTTGATGAGGAAGGCATTTTTAATGTCCTCCCAACAGGTTAGAGATCCTTGCTGCAGTTGACTGAACAAGCTAAATGCACCCCCTAAGAGAAAGTGAGGGAAAATCTTGCAGAGAATGTGTGTGGTCTACATATACATCATTGCTCGCTCTCTGAGGCTAACTTCTCAAGCTCCTTGATGTGGTTTCTAGGATCTTCATGAGGAAGACCATGTAAGGGGTCTTGACCTACCCAATCATACCATTCGCGGCTCAGATCAAAGTCATTCATCTCTGCAGCAACAATCACATAAGGGATTACAGCATCATGTGCATTAATCAGTTGTCATGCGCTGTTGCGAATGCGGCCTTCTTCGTCTCGTAAGAACCCATTTTCATCAAAACTCAGTATGAGTACTTCGATATTCTCTGTCTCCATCCCATTCGGCGCCGGATGAATAGTACCAGGATGAACAGTGTTGGAGTAAACATTGTTGGATAAATAGTATCGTTCGGCATGGGATGAACAGTGTAGTAAGGTGCTTGGTTAAAGTTGTCGATCGCTGCTGCTCCTAGACTTACGGATCGTGCGTGAATTAGCATGCTCCTTCTTTGAAGAACCCAAATATCCTCTCATCATAGTTTTTCATGGTACTAATATGTATGTACCTGAACAGAAGAATTTATTTTATGTTAATAAACTAATATAGAAAAACCTAGATTAAATCAAACCAACTGAGTCTAATGGCGATCCAATGCTCCCCGGCAACGGCGCCAAATTTGATGTCACTCAAATTACCCTAAGGAGTGACTTTACTCTCTCAAATAAGAGGTTCAGTGGTAGTAATTGGGGATCAAATTCACAGGGAGCATGAACACACAATAAACTCAATACAGTAGGCAAACAATTATGAAAACAATAAATAAAGTAAACATGGTGAACAAGGTAGTTGTTCAGTTGATTGATGAGTTGTTTGATGGAAGGAGGGTTGCCAGACTTAGGGTTTCAATCAGGTTATCATGACTTTATCAATAAATGCTAAGGGTTGATCCTAGAACTCGAATTCATATAAGTAAGTAAACCAGCTCTCGCATGCGCTTACTAACAGATGCCTGGAACCATGTGATTCCAGTTGTTGCATGCGAACTTATGAACGAGCGCCGATCGATACTATAGAGTGAGTGTCGATCAACACTCGTTCCAGAAAAGCGTTAAGAGCCAATTCGATTTGTTCACTAAGTTATCTAAATCAGCTTTCGCATGCACTTAGCAACCTAGCTCAACAAGACTCAAGTCAAGTAGTAGACCAGCTGTCGCGTGCGCCTAACTATCCTATGATCATGTTTCTAGTTAATTACTCTAGAAACAAGCAGTAAGAACAATCCTATTAAATAATCTATTAAAGCACCCTAGCATATCTATATTTCAGAAGAACATCAAAACCCTAGAAAACCTAGATCTAGCAGGTGAATCTATTCACACCTGATAGTTGTCACAGAAAATCATAGATGAATATATATAAAATAGAAAGAAATATGAAAAACAAAAGAGTTCCAAGAGGACTCTAAAGGAGTTACTCTCTTCTTTCCTAACATAAACTAAGAAAAAAATATGTAAAGAAAGCGTAGCCGTCAACTATGGCTTAAAAACACATAAATAGGGTTCTGAGTCGTTTATCGGCATTCTGGTAAGTTGTTGTGACTTCTGGGCATAAGTCGGTCTTCAAATATACTTGTCCAGTATTTTTGGATCTCCGTCGATTGACAGCAAAGCTGTGTCATCGATCGACATTCCTTCATATCTTCGACAGCTTCCTCTTGCGAGGCAGACGTACCACTCTTCAGTAAAACGGGCATAACTTCTGCTACAGAATGCGGATTGACCTCAAACCGGTGGCATTGAAAAGATAAATCAAATATATATCTTGTATCAAAAACATCAGCTTAATCTCACCGTGGTAAAGTATCTATCCATAGATAAACATCTGATGCATCTGTGCAGTTCTACACCTCAAAGGCTCCAAAATCACCAAAGTTTTCTAGAACGTACCTAAACCTGAAAATACTCTAAAACGGACTCCAAAAACATATACTAGACTCTAAAACAACTATATATCATGGTCTAAAAGTGGTATAATGTATGGTATATCAAAACTCAAAAGAGAAGAAGCTGAAAGTTGCAGATTTTTATTTGCTTTCCTTCCTAAACGATGTTGTTTTCTTACTGTTTTTTATGCCTGATAAAATGAATAATTACCACATAATATTCACTTAATACCACGTACTACACTATAAAACACGTAAGCAACATATAACGGACATCCAATTTTCTATAACGTTTTACCAACAAAAATCGGATCAATGTATGCAAAAGCCATTATTAATAAGTTTGTGTATCGAATTTGAATGTTTTTGTTGTTGACGTATGAATTGCCCAACCATAGAGTTCGTATACTGATCGGGACCGTTCGATCTTGTTGACGTATGAACATGTTGATTTGCCGTTATAAATAGCATGGTTGTACTAGTTATACTAGTTCTACTGAATCTGTTTTTATAACATATTATTACTAGTTGAACTAGTTTCAGTCTTTTAAATGCACTAGATGATACACTACATATATAATTTCTACTTATTTTTTAGTTCAACCCTGTCATAATAATTTCCAAAACAATTTTCAATTGACTTGTTTACCGATCTTTGCGCGTCATTGTCAATAGCAGCCTCGGGTGTGCGTGAATATCTGTTGTTATATCCATTCTCCTCATCATTGTCTTCTACACGATGTGAATGACTCTTTATGGAAGAGTTTGAAACTGAAAGTGAGGTTACTGGAGGTTACCTGGATTCCCCACCTCAGTAGGTGCTTGACTAGGTGATTTTTGGGGCTGACTCCAAAGCGTTGGGCTTGCCGTAGCCTCATTATCGGGCTGCGAAGACAATTTCGTTGATGGTGCCAGGGAATGACAGCCTTGACGGTCCGGTGGAGATGCTGCCGCTTCTCTCACGCGGTTCCAAACCCACTTGGTTGGATTCGAGGGGGACCCACCGTTGACACCACTTTCTTGCTTTCTCTTCTTTTCTGCGGCCTCACTCTTCTTCTCCGCCAGTTCACTATTCTTCTTCGCTGCGTCTCTCTCTTTCTTCACGGCGTCTCCTCTTTTCCGCTGCCACTTCTCTTCTCTTTACGGTGGCGTTGTTCTTCTTATTTTCCGCCGCACCTGTGTTTTTCCTCGCCGGTGAGTCGCTCTTCTTCTCTGGCGCTCCTTCCTTCTTCTTCTTTCCGGTGAGTCGAGTTTTTGGCGACATTGCTGGATGTCTCACACAAAATTGGAGATGGAGATGAGATTTAATATGATTGATGCTTGAATCTGAGTTTAATTACTGATTAGAGGAATTTGAGAGGAAAGATAGAGGGATGAGATCGTGGTTGGTTATGGGAGTTTCGAAATCGAAACTGAGAGATTTGGAATTTAGGGTTAGAAAGTGGGGTTGGGTTGGTTGGTTTGGATGATTGAGTTTGTAAATAAGTTAAAGTTCTTAGGTTTTATGGTCCTTTCTTCCTATTTGTATTTTTTTACTCATTTTTTAAATAGTAAAACAAGAGGTTCATATTAGATTTTTTTTTTTATACCTTGTGGTCTATTCCAGCAATTTTCTAGGTGGGAAACAAAAACAAAACATGCAAATTCAGACATTTGAAGTATTACGTCAGTTACAAAATATTTGAAAATAACACAACCGATCATTGGGGTTCGAGCTTTGAAGCTGGGAAATTCCCACTGTACTCAAACGAGTCCTTTCCATAAGGATCACCGGATCCTTTGATAGCTTCCTCGTACGTTCTCGAAGAAGATGCTGAATCAACGTTCGGGTTTAAACCCGCAAGCTGCATTATGTTCTCAATCTCTTTGACAACCTCACCCATGGATGGTCTATTCACTCCTTCCTCCTCCACGCATCTCAGAGCCAAATCTACATACTTCTCAAACCCTTTAAGGTTGCTGCTGCTTGCGATGATTGTAGTGTCCATCAGTTCTTGGAGGTCATACAAACTTCTGGTCTTGTTCATCTTCGTCTTCACCTCTCTCACCACGTATTTACCTCTCTCTATTGGACTTTTACCGGTTAACAGCTCAAGCATCACCACACCAAACCCATACACGTCACTCTTCTCAGTCAACTGATTTGTCATGTAATACTCAGGATCCAAGTATCCCTAATTACAGAGAGTACTTTTATATTAAAAATATATGAGAAAGATATTGAAATATTATGATTGATTCGCTACTCACCATAGTTCCTTTCACCTGTGTTGTCACATGTGTTTTCTCAGGGTCTCCCACAATTTTGGAGAGGCCGAAATCAGCAACCTTAGCAGTAAGATTTTCATCAAGTAATATATTGTTTGATTTGATGTCTCTGTGTATAATTGGAGGATCAGCAAGCTCATGAAGATAAGCTAGACCCTTCCCTGAACCAAGTGCTATTTTAAGCCTTCTTGTCCAATCAAGTCTAATCCCACTCTTACCTGCATTATTACAAAATTCAGCACCCAAAACTGGCAGAAATTCCGCAAAGACAGAGGTTTGGTATATAACCTGATAGACTGTCTCTAAGAGATCCATTTGGAATGTACTCGTACACCAGCATTTGTTCCCTTCTATCGAAACAGAAGCCCAAAAGTCTGACAACATTCTTATGATGGACTCTAGAAAGAAGTTCAATCTCAGTTTTGAACTCCAAGCCTCCTTGCAAAGATCCTTGTTGAGCCCTTTTGATGGCTATGAGTTGTCCAGAGGGAAGAATCCCTCTGTAAACCTGTTTCACCATCAGAATTTCAACGAAGGCCATGTATGTATCATTTGAATTGATTCCATTGCAAAGACACAAACCTTGCCATAACCTCCACCCCCAACATCATTTGCCTCTGAAAAGTTTTCTGTACATTTCTTCAACTCTTCAAAAGTAAAAGATTTTGCTCCCATTAGCTGCGGAGCATCAATACTGCTCTTGCTCGTACTCCACTTGGCTGAAACATACAAAATGAAGATGTAAGCATTTTAAGTCTTAAGGGACAAATCTTTTGTAGTAAACTTACCAAAAGGATTGTTTTGATCAGTTGCTTTGTCTGCTCTCTTCCTTTGCCTGAGAGCGTAAACCCCAGCTAAAGTTAACAACAACAGAAGAACCACAGCGCCAACTGCTGCTCCGATTATAATGCCCATGTTTGATGAGCTGGGACCTCCTCTATCTGTGGCAAAAAAATAACTGAGCCATATTGATCAATACAGATTCTGTTTGACTGCGTGTGTTGATCATACCAGAGAATTGGTTGTAAGGATTGGCTCTGAATATGTAAGGGCCAAATCTAGGAGGAGGTTTGTAAGTCTGATTGCTAAAGGCAAAATTAACAAGTGACATTCCACTCTCATTAAAACTCTCTCTGCCCAATGGAAAGACTAAGAGATCTATTAGAAGCTGATGATCGGTAGCGTTCTCTCTTATGTTTCTGATGGCTACAGAGTCCACAGGATAACTCAATTTCTTAAAGAAATCTGCTATAGCCTTCTGGAGAATTTCGAAGTTGGTGGAGTTGAACAACCCTGAGAAGGAAGGAGAACCAAAGTAGAGTGTTCCTATGATTGGATGCGCGCAGCGGCACGAGGGACTTGCTTCCCTGCCCTGATCACACGGAAGGCATGCAGGTGGGATTGTAGAATATGAGGTATTTGGTTGGATTGCTGAGCAGTAACTTGGCCTGTTACCCAACTCCTGGCACACTGGATTATCTGCCAACCTGTAGATATATAAACAGACATAAGCAAACAATTGATAAAAAAAAAACATTTTGATTTCTGATCAGGATACATACATTACTTGGATGCGTGTGTTAGAAGATGGTTGTTTATAAACATCTATGTTGTTGTATTGTAAATTAACAAACTCCAACTGGTTGCTGAAGCTGGCACCAAAGTCTAACGTTGAATCTATTTGATTTTTCTTTAGGATACTGCAAGTCAAAAAGCACAAGAAGTACATATCTCATCTCACACCATGAGTTGATTTTCTGTTTCATATATTGTTTGACTTACACGGTCTGTAACTGAGGAGGGCTGAAAAATGAATTTGATATCGAACCATTAAGTTTGATCCCTTCCATCCTTCTGAAAAGGAGAAGGCCATTTGTTCTTAGAGAATATACACTTGGAGATCAAGAAGAAGAAGAGAGATATAAGGGAAATTCTCATACAATGTTGCCAGGGAGCGTAATGAAGAGATCCATGATGGTATAGGTGATGATTCTAAAGTATTATTGCTCACATCTCTGTTATATAAAAAAAAATCACATCATGGCATTAGATTGATTGATTATGAAGGCTCGATAAGGGCATCTCCAACCCTACTCCTTTTTTTCCTCCGTAATGGAGTAAAAATGGAGTATAGAGTAAAAAATGGTACAACCCAACTTCATATCTCATTTTGTAATGTAGTTTACGTCATAAATGGAGTAACTTATTTTTTGTTTGTTCATTATTCTATTATGAAATGAAAAATAGAGTTGGGTTAGAGCATTTTTACTCTATATTCTCTTTTATTCTATTTTGGAAAAAAAATAGAGTTTTACATTGAAAAATGGCGTAGAGTTTGAGTTGAATTAATTATATATTCTAAAAAACTTACAATGTGTAAGCCTTTTATTCAAAAAAAAAAACTTACAATGTGTAGAGACTGGTCAAACTAGTTAGACTTGGAAGAGTACCAGTAAATTCGTTGTTGGCCAAGTACCTGAAATTAATTCAACTCAAACTCTACCATTTTCTATTTATATCTACAAACACAGAACACAACTTTAGTTGTTCACTTACAGTTCTTGAAGACTTGTGAGATTATTAAGACTTGTAGGAATATTGCCAGTTAGTTTATTCCTATCAAGGCGTCTGTAATGGAGAGTGAAGCATAGTATGAGAATAAACAATGTGGCCATGTGAGATAAATAAAAAATTTGAACAAAGCTTTACTACTTACAACACTGTCAACGTCTTAACGAGGCTGAGTGTGTCCGGGATTTTTCCCGTGAATTGGTTCCCATCGAATAGCCTATGGATCAAACAAAACAAAAAAATGTAGTCATTTTTTTAGTTACAAGTCTCAGATTGTGCAAACTCTCATCTTTCATAAGTAACATGAAGCTTACACATGTATCAAAGTCATTTTGGAACTGAAAAGGTTTTCTGGGATATGGCCCGAAAGCTTGTTTTTTCCAAAATGGCTGATGGAGAAAGTGAAGGACAGTCAGACTAAATAGTATATACTAAAACGAGTGATTACACACCTAAGAAGTTAAAGATCGAAAGATTTGAGATTATATATACAAATGCTTAGTTTCAAGAAGCATATCAAGTCCAGGTAAAGAAGTCCCATTAGAAACTGGAAGCGTTCCCTCAATCTGATTGTCAGCTATATCAAACCAATATAGTTTCGATAACCGTCCAATGGAAACCGGAATTGTTCCACTGAATTGATTTAAATTTAGGGATCTGTATCGAGGAAACACACAAATTAATACTGATGGCTTTAGAGAGGTTTGAGAGTGAAAATTGGATTAAAAAAAACAAAAAAAGAGACAAACCAAATCTTACAGATATATAAGTTGTTCTAATTTTCCAATGGACTCAGGGATTTGACCAGTGAAACTACATCCTACAAGGATCCTGGAGAGTAAAACAGAGTTAGCTAAAATAGGAAATAAGACAAGGAGAAATATACACTAACAAAAACTCTATAAATTAATAGTACTGAATCATAACATTTTATTAATTTATAGTTATCAATTTACAAAAAAAATTGTTTTTAAATTTTTTATTTTAGAGTGTTTTTACTTCTAAACTAAGAAAATAATTAAGTTTATGTTATATTCATTTACATGTTCGTTTTTGTATGCAGACAGTGCATTTAGATGACAATATTCAAATGTTGTTTGTTTGAATACTATTTATCAACATTTAGATATTGCATATGGATGCTACATTTGTATCTCAAAATTAAAAAGACTTAAACACCCTTCAATACAATTATAAAAATTAATTATATTAATCATGATGATTATTATATAATATTTTCAATTACAAAATCAAGTTTTTCAGGAAAACTAAAAATCAGGTTTTTTCACAGAAACTGAAAAATCAAAATTTTCGGCCAAAACCAGAAAATCGAGTTTTCTGTCAAAACTACATTTTCTGCCAAACGGCAAAATCTAGTTTTTTCCACCAAAACAAAAAAAAAATTGAATTTTCCTACCAATACAGGAAAGTCGAGCTTTTCATTTGGAATCGGTAAATCGAGTTTTCACATCGAAACCGAAAATTGATCTTTCTGCCAAAACTAGAAAATCACATTTTCCACTAGAACAAAAAATTGACTTTTCCCACCAAAATCAGAAATTATGTTTTCTTGTCAAAAGTGTAAAATCAGGTTTTCTTGCCAAAACATCAAAACTAGTCTTTCCTCCTAAAATCGCAAAATCACGTTTTTGTGCGGAAACCAGAAGATCAAGTTTTTTCACCGAAACCGATAAATCAAAATTTTCCGCCAAAACTAGAAATAGAGTTTTCCACCAAACCGTGAAATTAGGTTTTTCCGTTCAAACCTTAAAATCACAATTTTCACCGAAATTACAAATTGTGTTTTTCAGTCAAAACTGCAAAAGTAAATTTCTTGCAAAAATTACAAAATTTATTTTAAATATATTTATTGAAATATTATTATTAATTCATTATTAACATTTTTATGAACCGTCCACAAATTTGTCAAAACTAGTTAGGGCAAACTTTGTCATAAAGACCTCACAATTGTTTTGTTGGCTATTTCCGCCACACTAATGTGACAAACTGTGACAAAATTTGGTTACAACTTAGAATGTCACCATTTTTTGATGAAAGAATTACTAAATGGTGATAGACCATGGATTTGACTCACTTTTACCCATGGTTTATAAGTGTTTTAACTACTAATTATTATATTGTAGAGTCTATTTAATATATTTATAGGATCAGAAGTGATTTGGAGGAAAGTGATGATTTTGGAGCATTTTGGAGATATTTGGAGTAAGCACCCGAGATGACCATCGAGCACGACCATCGGTCGACACTGAGGAAGAATAATCGATTGATGTTCACATTTTGACATCGATCGACAGCGAAGCGCGCAGAAAGCTCGTTTGGTCACAGCCGGCTTAGAGCCTAAGTCTTTACCTATTTACAAGATTACCCCTGACGAGTTTTAACCTAATTATATAAGCTTTGCCAACATGTTAGATGCAAAGTGTGCTTTGTTGTTTTATTATTTTCACAGCAAAGATTTTCTAGGATTTTTAGTAGATTGGAGAGAAGATCCAAAGAGATTTGTGATTGGAACTCCATTAATATCTATCTATTTATCTAATACAGTTTTCATACCTTATTGTTGTTATGAATTGTTTAGCCATGTCTGAGTAGTTCTCTTGTTAGATTTAGGGTTTAAATAGGTTATAAGGGATTAGCCCCAACTATAGATTGCTAAGTTGTGATATTCATCTTTAGGATTGTCATTAATGCTTGTTTCTAGATTAGCTACCTAGAATTTGCCCTAGGAGTTGTAGACATAAGCGATAGCTTGCATCTCACCCTGAATTCATCCTAACTGAGCTAAGATTGGTAGAGTATGTGAGAGCTGATCTAGGAAACTTAGTGAGCATATTCAATCCGCGCATTAACGCTTGACCAAGAGCGTCGATCAATATTCCAACGAATAATTGGTCGACGTTTCAACAAGTGTATCGATCGATATTCCTATAGAATACTCGATCGACACTGGTCAATAGACAAACCTAGAAAGCGAAAGCCTAATGGTTTGTTATTAAGTGTTGAGCTCTATAATATCATGCATACAACTTATTAGGAATCTGTAGGATTATAATCTCAACACCTGAATAAAAACCCTAAGTCTAGCTATTTCCATATAAGTACCAAAACCCCAATCAATCAATCGAGCAATCATTTGCTCACAAACCTGCAACTTTACATTTAAATCATTAAACAACCTAGCTTAACAAATTTGATTAGATTTATTAGGTTCTCTGGCTCTATGTGGATTTGATCTCTAAGTACTACAACTGAACCTCTTATTTGAGAGAGTAATTCACTTCTTATGATAATTTGAGTGATATCAAATTGTGACCTAATAAAATAGCAATGTATTTGTTATGTCACAGATTTGTGACCAATAATTTTTGTCTCAAAACTTCTCACAATAACTCATTTTCGTGTAGTTTTTAGTTTTTTAACTACTAATTCAAATGCTATTATAAAAAAACAATGGATGCAAATACTAATTATAAAAATGAAAAATATTTAGTTGCAACATCTAGATGTTGTATCCAGATATTAGGTTTAGATGTTGAATCAATACAAAAATGAACATGATGTTACTAAATTTTAGAAATTTGAATTTCATATTATTTTATTATAATATTTTTTGAATATGAAATATTTTTTATAGAATTGAAAATGTGTTAGATATAACATTAGAAAATAAAATCAAAATATAGTGAAGTGTTAGAAAAATAAAGATAATGCCAATGTAAATATAAGAAAACAAGACAATGTTTTGTTTGTACATATAAAAAAATGTGTATATATATTAATTATTAATTTATGATTTCAAAGGAACCATATATTTACATAAGGTTTTCTATAAAAACAAAATTATCTTACTAAATTTATCAATTTATGTTATATTTTGAGCCGGTCTAATTTAGAACCGAGAAAATTTATTAATTTATCATGTTTATTAGTTTATCAAATATTAATTTATAAATCTACACTAATTTGTGCTACATATTCAAAGTTTATGTTTGCCTACAAGTTCTTCAACTTCTTAGCTTCACCAATATTTGGTGGAAGTGGTCCAGTCAATCCAGTGTTGTATGATAAATCCCTGCAAACATTGGATCATAAGATGAACAAAATTAATCCATTTGTCAGTAAGGAAAGAACAGAAAGAAGAACAAGAAATACATACAAGATCTGCAATTCAGACAAGGCTGCAATATCCCCCGAAAGCTTTCCTTCCACGTTAAGGTTACCTAGTGATCTGCAACAAGCAAAAACACTGTCAAAAAAATATGCGGAGGTTTATTGGAAGAAGCAGAAACAAATTATAAATACAAAACAAGTCTTGACATTGACACGACGCGGTCACTGATACATGTAATTCCAACCCAGCTGGTTCCACAAGGATCATCGCCTTCCCAACTACTAGGAGGCTTGGTCCATTCAGCCTTCAGGGCTTGTAATGCAGCACCTGCACCAAAATTTCAAACTAATTCAGATATTGTGAACAGTGATCAGCATCTATTTGATTATACTTACCGTCAAAACCATTGGTAAGAGCAGAAACAGAAAAAAATTTGAAGAAAAGGAAGATCAGGAGCATGACGGCACCGATTCTTGAACTCATCTTCAGTCCGACAATGTAACTCTTTTATGTTTCTACTGCTTCTTATTGTATCTCAAAAGATAAATTCATGTGGTCTACACAATTTATGAAATAATTTTTAAATAAAAATTGACAGCCTCGCTTAGTCGCTCTCAAAGGTTATAATGTTTACAAACGGAGGATTTCAAACAATTTAATTAGAAACATAAAAAAATATACAGAGTGGACCATAAGAAAATTGGTCAACTTGAAATAGCCGATAAAAGGATTTGAGAAAAGTTTCATTCGGTAGGGTAACGGGAAGGAACACATCATGAACAATACATAAAAAACAAATGAGTTGTCGTACTGCAAACGGCAAACATATTGTGAGTTATAAAGAATACAAAATTAATTATCTCCAACGTATAATTTGTGGTACGATCTGGTCTCAACTTCAAGGGTAGGAAGACTATGTAAGAACCAGATAAACAATGGGCTAATGCACGATCTGATGGGCTTTATGGAAAACTAATAAGCTTGATCCATGAAATCTTGGACCGAGAGAAGGCTATGGACCTTGATGCGGCTTCTATCTAACCGGATCGGATACCAGTGAGAAACTTATTTAATCAGGACATGGGCTGGACGAACCTCGATAGACAGGAAATGGCAACGAACTTGCTTGGATATAAAACGGACTGGGGGATCTGATATGATCGAAAAATGAACCAGTCAAGACGACATGGGTGAGAAATGAGCTGGAAATGGAAGATGAATATCTGGAACTAGAAATGGATCAGCAAGAGCATTTTCATCAACCAAGTGTGCCTGAAGAACATAGCGGACGTGCTGAAGTTGGTGAAGATGGAGCCCATTATGGAGTTAGTCGTATGTGGCCTTTACCGGCCCATAAAGTGGAAGGACCGACCTGCTTGGTTTAAGTTGGGTCGATTTTTTTATTTAAAGGGTATTGGTATTTTGCTACATGTAAACCAATTAGAATTAGTATTTTGTCTTTGGAAACCCATTTGGATAGGTGTTCATAAACCAATTCGAATTAGGATTAGGATTTGGTTTTCTTAAACCAAGTTGTTTTAGGATCTGCCTTACTTTACTAAATGCATTATGCAAGTCCATTATGGAAACTTAACCATTCTCTTAATAAAAACAAATTATTAAGGCTTCAAAATCTTGTCTCCTTCAAAAGACTTCTATCATTGTACTTCTTGAACAATCTTCACACTAAGGAGAGTGATCTCCTGTGGATCATCTTTTGCACTAAGAGGGCTGAACCTGTTCCATAAGAGTAGCAAAACAACCTGAGAGCAATCAATAGCTCCAAGGTGAAGATTATCCATCATCCAAGAGCTTTCAAAGGTAAAGGTTTTGCCCACCATACTTTCAAGTCTGATTGACAAAAGGTCTTCTTTTCCAAGGCCACGCCAAGTGGCATCAACGTTGCTCGAAGGTTTAGGGTTTCAAGTTATAAACCTAGGATCACGAAACCCATCAAATATCTAGCAACATTCTATGTAATCTTATAGAAAACAAGAAGCGAAGGCTAAACAACAAGCAACAAGGGAGTTATCGGAAGGAAAGAAAAGATTGATACAGATTCCGCCATTCTATAGGGAGTTTGATCTTAATACTTACATAAAATGGGAAAAGGAGATGGAGTTTGTCTATGGATGCAAAAACTACACAGCAGAGTTTGGTATCTTCGTAGCAGCCACATTATGTGGATATGCACTTGACGGATGGTGTCAAATTGCTAACACTAGGAGACACACTAAATAGCCATATGTTTCTTCTTGGCATGAGATGAAAACCATGATGAAGAAAAAGTTTATATCTAGAATGATGGCGACGTCAAGTCATCATCAGAAAAGGAGAAAGGAACCAGGAGCAAATCAGTGGAGAACATGAACCTGAAGAAAGCTAAAGAAGTCAACCAGGACATAGGTACAATCAAAACAACATATCTTAAAAATCAAGAGGAATGTATCCATGAAACCGGTTTTCCTGAATTCTATACTCAACAAGAGCACACAGAGAATTGGTTCCACACCACAAGGATTAATGGTTTAGGAGATATTCCATTTCTAAGTCAAGGGTGACCCGACTTACCTTATTTGGAAGCCCAATGGTTTAATCAGTTGCAAACCAAACAAGATTTGGCATCACCGCTTAATTCATGCCAAGCGTGATTCCAAATCCATTATATATTAATTGAGAAACATTACAACCTTTAAGTGTAGACACGTGTCATCACCAGAATGAAATTCAGAATCCTTAGAAAATATGTTGGTCCAATTAAGTATATATTATACTTTTCATTAAACTAATCATAAAATTAATTAAAGTATACAATTACTATTTTCTTTTCTTTCCTTAAATAAAAGCTACGAAATTACCAAATATGACTAATATATATATGACAATTAATGATTTTAATAATAAAGATTTGATAACAATTTATAGTTCATCAATCGTTATTGTTTAATTTTATATTATTAAAATAAATTAAACAATCAAATTAGCTATAAAACTAAAATATAGATTTTTTCGTATATGTTATATTTTGAATTTTAAAAACGACAAATTACTAAAACTGTTAACATTATTATGTTAAAAATTAATGATCAATGGTTTAACACCCCCTATATATTAATAGAGAAACATTTAAAAAGTTTAGAACATGTAGTTTGTACTAATTAAAAAAATATCATGCTGAGTTGTCACGTAATTAGAATTTTAATTTGTTTACGTTGCGGCTTGAAAATCAATTGAGAATTTTGTTAGTCCAAAATTAAATTGCTAGGGAATATTATATTATATAGTATGTCCATTACAGACAATTCATTTATCAAATTGAAATTTATTATATGTTATTTCCTTAAATAAAACCTACCGAATTACCTAATGTGATTATGATATATATAGTAATTAATGATTTTAAATAATGAAGATTTGCTAATAATCTGTATATTTTCTATCATTTTTGTTTAATTCTTTATTATTAAAATAAATTACACAATTACATTAGTTTAAAATTTAAATTTTGTTGTATATGTTGTATTTTGAATTTTTCAAAACGAGTATAAATTGCTAAAAGTGTTAAAAATCTCACATAAACTTTTGTGATCAATGTTTAAATTTTTTTCTATAATAAGATACAACGATAATAAAATTATATAAATAAATAATTTTATTTTAATAGGTGTTTATGTTAATATACATATATATATACTTCATATCGTTTAAATTTAATTATATATCATATACGATAGATAAGATTGATTGTTTTGATTTATTTATCATAAAATGATTGCGAATAAACAAGAGCTGTCATTTAATTTATATGTGCAAGTCAATTTATTACATAATAGTAACTGATTTCTTAGTATTTAACATATAATTATTATTTTATTATTTCATAATATGCAGAAAAATATAAAATAAGTAATAAGTATAAAATATTTATTCTGCACAAGGCGCATATCTTAACCTAAGTATGTTTCTCTTTAATAATTTTGAATCTTAAACATTTTCTAAATCTGAGGCCAAAATAAAAGAAAGAAATGAGAATAAACTCAAAAATCAATATTTATATCGAGCAATAACCAAAATGACACAAAAAGAAGAAAAATATCAAAGATAGATAGGATTGACACGTAAACGTAAACTTCTCATAACCATAATTAACTTTTAAATTGCTAAATCATGATATAAAACCGAACTGACATAGTTCCATTGTAACCAAATAGTAGGCATGATATTCTTCGGCCTAAACGTTAGGTTTTTATGTTATAAATAATTTTTTGACCTAAAATATTTTTTAAAATGAGATAAGTTCATTAGTAAACAAATTATGTAATTAACAAAAAAGTTTTTAAAAAATTGTTTAAGGGCCAAAAATATAAATTCGATCAATAATATAAATTTTATTTTCCATACGATATTTCTTAAATAATTTTCATATAAATTTACCATGCGCAAGGCGCAGGTCTTATCCTAGTATAGATTAGAGGTGAAAGCTCTAACGCATTATCCAGGTGATTCCAAATATAGATTAGAGGTGAAAGCTCTAACGCATTATCCAGCAATAAATAAGTTTTGTTCTTTAAAATATCACTAGACGTGCGGGTGTTTGTTTAACTTGTAAAATCATTGTAAACTATAAACCATTGGTAAGTATTAGGCCTGGAACTTATTATCCGAGATCTGAGATCCGGATTCGATCCGAAATCTTCTTCGGAAATGGGATATCCGGGTGTCCGGATCCGAATTCGGATAGTAAAATCTTGGATCCATGCAAACTGAATCCGGATCTGGATATCTTAATTTTTAGGTCTGAATATCCGGATGCGGATCCGTATTTTTAAAATACATTAAATTTTAAAATTTCATTAATATTTATATTTGATATATTAATATTTATACATGAATTAATCTTACAATATTATATTTTAGTTTTTACAATATTATAGATATATATAAATATATTTATAAATCTTGTATAAATATTTAATTTATGTATTATATTAAAAAATTTAGTATTTTAAAAAATATTTATATTTTTAATTATTTTTACGGATCCGGATATCCGCGGGTAATAGAATATCGAGACGGATATTCGAAATCCGGAAACCACGAATCCGGTTCCAATATTAAATCCACGGATCCGACGGATCCGGATCCGGGTACCCTAAATTTTCCGGATATCCGGATCCATCCCAGGCCTAGTAAGTATTGTGTTTTATAAATGTGGTCAATGTTATTAGATTTTTGTTGGGTTAGATTATCGTGCTGAATATATGTTTAACACAAATAAGATGATTAGTAATACATTCAGCTATTAATCATTTTTGTTTTTTTTGTGTTTCGTTGTTAATCTTATATTGTAGTCATACCCTAATATCTAAAATTTTGAAATTTGAAATTTTATATATTATATTATAAATGGACTACATATTTTTGGGCAACAAAAATGTATGTTTAAATATCTATTAAAGTTTTAAAAAGGAGTATTGATCTTATATCTTAATGTTTGTATTAAATGTGTTTTTAGTTCGTATAAAACAATTGGTAATACAATAAGTAATTAATTATTTGAAATTTAATTGGTTTTATGTCAAATTTATGTTACTCATATAAAAAATTATATATATATATAGTTATTGTATATAATATAAATGGACTATTTATTTTGTACTTGAAAATTGATCTATATTTTAATAAAATAGATTAAATGTTAAAAATGGTTTTATATTTAATTTGGTTAAATGAAATACAAATTGGATAATGGATATGTTCTTTATATAATATCTAAACTATTAATACAAACAACTACAATGGGCCAATATAATACTTTAATCAAAATATAGTGGATCGTTACTGATGACAAATAAAGTCTATCATACACTAATGTTAATTAAGTCTGGATCGTTACTGATGACAAATTTTAATTTACATATTGTTATTTCAAATTTGCTTTAAGACCGAATAAAGAGAATCAAGTTTGATTAGTTATTTCCATTTGATAAATTCTGATTTAAACTCATTAACCATTGATAATTATATTCTGGAAGGTTGGATTCAAATTAATCATGCTTGATTGTAGGGATAATATATAACTAAGAAAAATAGATTATGAGTGAATCACGTTTTAGGTAATAAAATCCACAGTTTGTTTAATATATATTGGGATATCGTATCTCTATGCAACCTTTTGAAAAAAAAAATCAGTTATAATAAATGTACAATAACTACAATGCATAAGATATTAAATGTAAAGTTTAAGTTTTTGGTAAGTGAACTATCCGGCCAAATGGAATGCGGTTAGATAAAAGTTGTAATTTGGAGTAATTATTTGTTTTAAATGCAGTGGCATGGGATAGTAATATTTGAGAAAAACTCAGAGTTAAGTACAATATGTACTCCTGTTTTAATAGATTAGATACGAGATGTACTCCTGTTTTAATAGATTAGATACGAGAAGGAGAAACCTAAAAAAAAATCACTAGACCACTAAACTAAAATTTGATTTACATAAAAATAATAATATCTGCATGGATGTGCCAGTCAAAGATACTTTGTTCCTTAGATACCGATTATCTAAGCATAATTAAAATATGAAGACATTCAAAAACACAAAATAAAATTCAAAAAATATAGCCAAAAATATAGCTACCTAAATCAAAATTATGTTCGACAATTACATATTCAGATTCAAACCCACATGCTCAAATTGAACTCAAAATTTTATCAGGTTCTTAACATTATTATTTGAACCAAAATAAAAACAAAAATAACTAAACCAAAACCAAATCATATTCATAAAAAACCGAACTATTGACATATTTCTAAAACTCGAAACAAAATCCTACAACCGAACCAAATCCAACAAATAAAAAATACAATATTAATGTGAACCGAAAATTTAATATAAAAAATATATAGATATAAATATAAATAATCTCGTGTTTTGTTCTATGGCAATCTTGGATGTCTAGAAAAGAGAGTATATTCTATTTGTCTAGAAAATTACATATTCATATTTAGATTGAGACGTTTGAATTGAACTCAATGTTTTATCACATTTTTAACATTGTTATTTGAATCAAATCAAAAACCAAAATAACTAAACCCAAATTTATAAATAACCAAATTATTACTATATTTTCTGAACCAACCGAAAACCAAAACTCACAACCAAACCAGAACCAATAAATCAAAAATATAATATTGACGTTAACCGAAGTATATAAAATATTATTAAATCATAAAATTTTAATTTAAAATTATGAAATTATAGATATAAATATAAATAATTATGTGCAACCGCGCATGTCAGAATCTAGTTTGCATCATTAAATAAATCAAATATAACAACCTTGGTATATCTATGTTTAAACATTCCAATTCATCATTTAACAGGTATATACAATTAACATACAGAACATAATCGTATGTAACCGGTTCTGGCCACCATTTCTAATAAGTAGTGATTAGATTTAATAATAAACATGTCCGGTTTATATAGTTATTAAAAGAAATAAGTGATCAGCATAAGACCGGTACTGATAATTATATCTAATACATTAGTAGCTATACAACCGGTTCTTAGAATGTGATACTTGCTAAACTTCATACACTAGAAGAAACCAAAAAATCTTATACAATGAAGTTGGCTTTTTTCTCTAGGCCTGGGCGTTCGGGTACCCGTTGACATTCGGATCGGGTTTTTCGGGTTTTCGGATTTTCGGGTTTACGGTTTTAGGTCCCATACTAAAATTTTATTAGTACGGGTCGGGTTCGGATAATAACACTTCGGGTTCGGTTCAAAATTGTATTACATCATAAAACCCATAAAGTAATCATATATCATACGGATTCGGGTTATATCGGTTCGGTTCGGATATAACCAAAATAAAAAACAAAATTTTTGAAGTAAAACATAAAGAAAAACATCTAAATTAAATAAAAATTAATCTATCACATATAAAATTGATAAAATAACAATAAAATGTTAAATCAAGCATGAAAACAAACATCATTTGTAAACAATATGTATTGCCTTATAGAGAGTAGACTTTTTATTTCAATGAGCAAATTATAAAATACTTGTTTATAACTAATTGTGTGCTTAAAGCATTTATTAGAATTTTAACATTTATTATTATATATAATATTACCACAAATATTGAATTTAATAATTGGAATACTTATATATATTTCAAAATATTTATATTGACTATTAATTTCGGATTTTTCGGGTTACTGGTTCGGATTCGGTTAATAACACTTCGGGTTCAGATATTTTTTGTATCACCCTACAAGACCCGTTCGGGTATTTTTACGTTTCGGGTCGGATAACGGGTCGGGTTTTTCGGTTCGAGTTCGGTTCGGATTTCGGATTCCGGATTTTATGCCCAGGCCTATTTTTCTCCATAGGGGAAAATGCCAAGTGTCACAACTCCATAGGCTACGTGTTATTTTTAATGGTTTTGGTTGGGCTTTAATTTAGATTAAAGGCCCAGAGTTGACCTACTTTCCTTCGTCTGTTCCCCTTTGCAGCTTCGAACGTCTGCGACTAAAAGTGTTTTTGATCGTCAATGACCTTTATGATCTCTGATCAAAACTGTAAAGTCATAATTTAGATGGCTTCATGTCCTTTTCGATCTTGATTTCTCTTCCATCTCAATTTTTTATTTTTTGATAGTTTGTTCTGTGTGGATTTTGGCTTTCATGAACGACCTTATATGATTCTATGTCTGCGATGAGGATTGTTTGATAGATTGAAGCTTTATTGATTACCTCCCAAGCTTCGATCTTTGTTTTGTTTTGTGTTTTTTTTCTTTGCTACTGATTAATTCCAAGGTCATCTCTAACTCTACTTCAAAACCCACTCCAAATTCTCAACCCACTCCAAATTCTATTTTGAGGTAAAATCATCTACAAACTCATTTCAAAATCAACTCCAAAATGGAATAATAGATATGTTTACTCCAAATATGGAGTAAACCAACTCATTACTTCAAAATGAAGAAGTCTTTTATATTTAAATATTTTCGCTTTTAATAAAATATTATTATAAATAAATATATAATATTATTTTATTATATATATTATAAAAATTACTGTTAATATTTCTTAATTATATAAATATCCATCTAGTGAACTATTTTATGCAACAAAATATATATAATATAAAACATAAAAGACCATACATATAAAAAATAAAAAATAAACACCATATAAAAGATATATAATATAAAACATAAAAAATTATACATACGAAAATAGACTATACGAAAATAGACTATTTTACAAATAGCATAAATGAAAGATGATATTACTAATTTTTTAATAACATAAAACATAATATATTAAAAATATTCTATTTTGGAATAAGGAATGGAGTAATACATTGGAGCAAAACTCAACTCCATTTTAGAGTTATTCTATTTTGGAGTAGAAAATGAAATAATACATTAGAGATGTTCTAACAAAATTTCGATATATATATATATAAATCAAAACAAACATTAGCGCGGTTGAATAGATCGAGGTATTACTAGCGTTAATTCTACATTTTCTCGTGACGACAGCTCAGCAGTTTTAAAACAAATATAGTAACATTAATCATGACAAGAAGATAACAAATAACAGATTACTAGGATAAGACATGCGCCTTGCGCAGGGTAAGTTTATTTCTATATATTATCGATAAATTTTTTTATATATTTGATCATTTTATTTATATATATACAATATTTTTTGTTGTTATTATATCATTTCTTTCCGATAGATCAGATCAATTTTTATTAAAAATGATGGAACAAAACTATAATTAATATATCATGGGTTGATCGGATTGGACATTAAACAAATTATGACATAAAAACTTTATTTTTTTCATCGAACACATTCTTGAAAAAAGTGAACAATGTTGTTTTCACAGTTGAATTATGATGACTTTTATCTTCCATATGGTTTTGAAAGCTTTCAAATCAATCATCGAATTGATACATGTCATTTTAATGTTTTTAGTCGTATACTTAAGGAAAACTTACATTTTTGTAATTTAAAGTCGTTTTAAAAAATTCAAAATATAATATATAAGAAAAAATCTACCATATAAGAGAAATATAACATATAAGGTGTCCTCATTTTTGTATTTTAAAGTCGTTTAAAAAAAATATATATAACATATAGTGATTCCTCATTTTTGTAATTTAATGTCATTTAAAAAAATTCCAAATATAACATATAAGAAAAAATCTATTTTTTAATAATATAAAATAAAACAAAATGAAGAAGAATGCAAAAATTGTTATCAAATCTTTATTATTCATAATCATTAATTGCCATATATATGTAAATCATATTAGGTAATTTTGTAGCTTTTATTTAGGGAAAAAATACACACTTCTTATATTTTAGGTTAATATAATGTTCTCTAGTGGACATTAAACAAATTATGACATAAAAACCTTATTTTTTCCTTCGAACACATTCTTGAAAAGTGAACAATATTGTTTTCACAGTTAAATTATTTTGACTTTTATCTTACATATGGTTTTGAAAGCTTTCAAATCAATCATCGAATTGATACATGTCATTTTAATGTTTTTAGTCGTATAATTAAGAAAAACTTACATTTTTGTAATTTAAAGTCGTTTTAAAAAATTCAAAATATAACATATAAGAAAAAGTCTAACAAATAAGAAAAATATAACATATAAAGTGTCCTCATTTTTGTATTTTAAAGTCGTTTTAAAAAAAAATATAACATATAAGGTTTCCTCATTTTTGTAATTTAAAGTCATTTTAAAAAATTCAAAATATAACATATAAGAAAAAATCTAATTTTTTATTATATGGTTAATGTGATTGTTTAATTTTTTTAATAATATAAAATTAAACAAAAATGAAGAAGGATGCAAAAATTGTTATCAAATCTTTATTATTCATAATCATTAATTGTCATATATATGTAAATCATATTAGGTAATTCTGTAACTTTTATTTAAGGAAAGAATGCACACTTCTTATATTTTAGGTTAATAAAATATTCTCTAATGGACATTAAACAAATTATGACATAAAAACTTTATTTTTTCTCTCGAACACATTCTTCAAAAAATGAACAGTATTGTTTCCACAGTTAAATTATTTTGACTTTTATCTTCCATATGGTTTTGAAAGCTTTCAAATCAACCATCGAATTGATACATGTCATTTTAATGTTTTTAGTTGTATACTTAAGGAAAACTTACATTTTTGTAATTTAAAGTCGTTTTAAAAAATTTCAAAATATAACATATAAGAAAATTCTAACATATAAAAAAAATATAACATATAAGGTGTCCTCTTTTTGTATTTTAAAGTCGTTTTAAAAAATATATATATAACATATAAGGTGTCCTCATTTTTGTAATTTAAAGTCATTTTAAAAAATTCAAAATATAACATATAACAAAAAATCTAATTTTTTTTATTATATGGTTAATGTGATTGTTTAATTTTTTTTAATAATATAAATTTAAACAAAAATGAAGAAGGATGCAAAAATTGTTATCAAATATTTATTATTCATAATCATTAATTGTCATATATATGTAAATCATATTAGGTAATTTCGTGGCTTTTATTTAAGGAAAGAATACACACTTCTTATATTTTAGGTTAATATAATGTTCTCTAGTGTTATATAATTATGGAATAATGTGACACCATTATATTAAACTATACTTTATATTAGATGCTCTAGAATTCTTTGAAATTGAATTTAGAAGGCATTTAGAGTGTCAGGTAGAATTTGAGGTTTTTTTTAATTAATACAAAAATAAGGTTCTAATTTTTCAAATGCTTCTCAATTAATATATAGAGGATTATCTCAGCCCTGAAGAAAATTGTTACGCAGTCAAATATCAACCATAGCTGGAGTTAGAAATAGGGCCGAAACCAAGCACATCCACTTGAAACATTGGTCATGGCCTCTAAAATTTTGAAAAGTTTTTTATACAGAAATAGGCTTCTAACTTAAGCAAAAAATATTTATAAAAATTCTTACAAACATGTTTTAAACTCACGGAATTTCAGATCCCGTCTCCTTAGAGCATCTGCATTGAAGGTTCAATGCCCAAATTCACACTATTCCCAAAAAAAATATATATTATAATATTCTCATTTTTATGAACTCGTCTCTTGCAGGTTCGCTGGGATGAACTCGGTTCATCACTGTAACGTGGATTCCACGCCACGTGGCGGTCCACGATTGATTCCCTTACTTTTTTTTTTTTTTAAATCAAACGAAAAAAATAAAAAATTAAAATTATGATCCCCTCAAAATTTATTGATGCAGATGTTCTTATTCCACCAAACACAGTTTTTAGGATTACTTATCGTGAGATGCATAACATCATTTTAAAAAAACAGAGGCATGTATGCTTAAATCTCTGTTAATCTCTCTGTAATGTTTTCTTGTTTTTCTTTTTTTCCTTGGAAATGTTTCTTTAGGATTACAACACTGTGATTTCCTCTTTTCGGTTTATATGATATTAATGTTTTAGCAAAAAAGAAAAGAGATAACAGATTTACTAAAGAGTAAAAATGAGGCGACCAAGGGATATATGAAAGAGACAGAGTTGGTTCCTAGAATGCTCCAGATTTGGGATATGGGGGATGTCTCTATCTCTTTCTCATCCCCACTTGTCTCCAATCTTTTTCTATCTAGCATTCAAATCAATTTCTAAATCTTACTAATCCATGACTCAGACCAGGAAAATAATTTTTTCCTACTTATCATATTTAAATAATCTAAATTTTTATTTTCTCGGCATATGTAACATTTTAAGCAGATTCATATATCTACTTCGAAAGTTTAACAATATTTTAAATTAAAGTTGAAAATATATTTATACGAAAAGAGAAAGTGTGAACCCACAAACATGGCACAGAATCAAACATATATATCTTCGCTTTTAATTCTCAGCTAGCGGCGCCGCTCTCTCTTTTCTTGCATTCAAAGCTCATCTTTCTTCTTCTTCCCTATCCTCTCATTTTCCTCTTTCATTTTTATTTATATATTACCAAAAGAGAATACTTTTCCATTTTATAATTTCTCCTTACCACAGTTGGATTACGAAAGGTCCTTCCCTCCTCCATATCTTTCCATTTTATACAACCCATACCAACCTCTTCACACTCTTCTTCCTCCTTTTTAATCATTTACATAAAAATCCAAACCAAAAACTGTAATAAACAAATCAGAAAAGAAAAGAAAAAAATGAAAGGTGAAGGTAACGAGATGTTTCCAAAGCTCCCTCAAAACCACTCACTCTCCTCTCACTTCAACCTCCCGGCAACCATCGCCGTCGATGACTCCTCCATCGAAGTCGTCCGTCGACCACGTGGCAGACCACCAGGTTCCAAAAACAAACCAAAACCACAAGTTTACGTCACACGCGACACTGAGCCTCCTATGAGTCCTTACATCCTCGAAGTACCTTCGGGAAACGACGTCGTTGAAGCCATCAACCGCTTCTGCCGCAGAAAATCCATCGGCGTGTGCGTTCTCAGTGGCTCTGGCTCCGTCGCCAACATCACCTTACGTCAGCCTTCTCCCGCAGCTCCTGGCTCGACCATAACTTTCCACGGAAAGTTCGATCTCCTCTCCGTCTCCGCTACTTTCCTCCCTCCGCCGCCTCGTACCTCCTTGTCTCCTCCCGTTGCCAATTTCTTCACTGTCTCTCTTGCCGGACCCCAAGGACAGATTATCGGGGGATTCGTCGCCGGCCCGCTAATTTCCGCCGGAACAGTTTACGTCATCGCCGCTAGCTTCAACAACCCGTCGTATCACCGGTTACCGGCGGAGGAAGAGCATAGGCACTCGATTTCAGCGAGGGCAGGAGAAGGAGACGGCCAATCTCCGCCGGTATCTGGAGGCGGTGGAGAGTCAGAACACGTGGCGGTTAGAGGAGAAGAGTCTTGTGGGGTATCCATGTACAGTTGCCACATGGGTACTCATGGCTCTGATGTTATTTGGGCCCCAACCGCAAGGGCTCCACCGCCTTACTGACCAATCTTTCACCAAGAGTCTCTCTGGCTTTCTGCTTTTGGTATCGAAGAGTCATCTCCTTTTGCTTTATATCTTCTCTAGCTTTTTTTTTTGGACAACATCTTCTCTAGCTTTTAAGACCATCATCAACCCAAAAACCCACTTTGGGTCTCTTAATAATTTTTAAATATTAAATATTTATTTAAGATACCTAGTTAAGAGACACTAACATTTTTGTGTTCCAATGGGAGTTTCTTATTTAGGAGTTCTTAAAAAAAATAAAAATAAACATTGTTGAATGATCTATAACATGTGTGATTTACATGTTCTAAAATTTAGTTGACAACATAATCGTACTTTATATATCAAAGTTCCCTATATATATCCAACAAAAGAATACGAGACAATGATACATGTGAGGAAAAGAAGGTACCCGGAAGAGAGTTTGGAAGCGTCTTGTATTTGTCTGGATGTATATCCTGCGATAAAAAATGAGAAGCAATTATCACATGTTATCCACACCAACAGAAGCAACAACATAATGCTCAATCGAAATTATCAAAACCAATAGCAGACTCATTTCATAGTTCATACCAAAAGCTGCAAACACCTGCCACTGGATGCCGTGAGGTAGAATCACCTTCTATTCTTCTTTGCGACAAAATCAACTCCAGTTTTGGCTATGTTTTGTATACAACCTTCTATCAAACCTCATTTACCATTAAAGAGTTCTACCCTTGCATATAAGAAATAGGTGCAAGCAATTACTGACTTACATACACTAAGATCTAAGGTAAAGCTTTATTAAATCACAGAACATGTTGGCTTAGTCTAAGTTACTTTTACTAATCATGCTGAAGAGTGCAGATGCATAAATGGTCGCTTATCATTTAAGGGACGTTGTTATAATGGATGGATGCAATAAGATAGTGCAGAAAACAGATAAATAAACGAGAAAGTGAAAAAGATATAATAGAGATTTTAAAAAACATAAAAGAATTTGATACCTTTGTTTGATTCTTCCAAAATCAAGCAACAGAACCACGAAATTCTATAGAAACAGACAAACTTAAACGAGATCGTCTCTCTTGTATGTTGTGTGATCAGGAGATTAGATTTTTCTGGAAGGACAATTCATTACCCAAATAAAAAAAGATCGTAAGACCTCACCTAACTTTGATTAATCGAATAAAAAAGGAAGAAATTTAGCTGCTAAAAATCACAGATCCAAGCGAATTAAGATCGTCCAGGATCCAATGGTTAATCATCGATCACAATATATAATTACAAATCAGCATAGCTCAGAGAAAAAACAAAAACAGTCTGAGATTTCGATCGAAAGAGAGAGACCTTTCTGTGGCGGGCATTAAGCTCCTTGGATACGTTGGCCTTCTCGTTCATGGTTGGATAACGGAGGCTAGGAGGAGAATCGCCAAAGACGAGGAAGAGCTGAAGAAAACAAAACAAAATCTGCTCGAAGAGGCGGAGGATATACACGTATGAAGCCAGGGGGATCGAGAATGTCGCGGGAAGATGGAACGGTGGATTGATCGGAGAAATCGACGGCCCATCTCCGGCCAGTACCCATCACTGCTTTGCCTTTGTCCATTCGCTTTAGTTTTTCGATCCACGAGACAGAGATGAACAGCCAAGCAGCAGAAGAACGAGAAGGCGAAGAAGAGAAGGAGAAGAACAACCAATACACAACACGCGTCTCAGAAGACGGTATCTTCTTTCCCCTAATTAAGATACGTTTCCTATTAATTATGCTAATTTTCTTTTTTTTTAAATCCAATTAATGGTAAGAGACGGGAGTTGCATACCCCGTTAATGATGCTCTTAATGTCAGAATTTGACTCTCTACGATCTTACTCGCGATTTTGTGTTGTTTTAACTTAGTTACAAGTTTCACATTTAAATAAATTTTATTATATGCCTCCAACCCCCAAGTTTCTTCCACTATATTTTAGGTGATATTAAACTAAAAATTGTGGCTCTTAATGATTAATTTCCATTATTTAGCAAAAAAAAAAAAAGAAGATTCTTTTCCATTTTTTTATGGTATTGCATCAATATGTTGGTTTATTGGATCTCCAGAAATGGATGTATAATAGTGGTGTTACTAATCTTGTTAGAGTGAATTAATGGATTTAATTATTTTAAAGTGAACTAGTCCAAAAGTATTTTTGCCACTTTGCTAAAATTAACTTAAAATTTGAATTTCCGTGAAAATATATTTTCTAAATTTAATCAATTGTAAAAGTAGTTTACAAGGACAAATTTTTTTGAGCAATTTAAGTTGATTTAAAAAGTTCATTCAGAACAATGAAATTTTCCAATTTTTTTTTTAAAAAAATTCTATTTATGTTTTAATCTTAAAATTACTTCAAAATTTTTTCGTAATTATTATGATGAAAATAAATAAAATTATGTAAACATAACCAAATATAAATTGTGTAAATTTAATAACAATGATTTTTTCTACATAAATGAAGGACCATAAATGGTAATTATGATTGTCTATTGGTTATATCTCGGTCGATCACCACTGCATTTAGAGATAAAAGTTTTCATTTGGACAATTGAATGATCGAGAAATTTTAGACAGTTTAATAATCAGAGATACAAACTTTCATTTAGACAATGGAATGTAGGAGGAATCTTAGACAGTTTAATGTGATATTTGTAATGGATTGCTCTCAACTGCTGAAGAAGATTTTGGAATCAGAAGAAAATCCAACATTTGTAAATTATTTGGAAGACATATCATCTCTGAAAAAAAGTTTCAACAACTCAAACATCATTCATATTTCTAAGAAGCAAAATTTAAGGAAGGACAATCTCACACGCAGTGCAAAATAGCAATCATCGTTTGTGGTCCATATAGATGCGGAGTTAACAATCTGGTTTATATAGTTTATATGAGTCTGTAAATTTTTCTCACAAAAAAAATTGGTTATAATTTGGTATTATGTGTTTAAATATATTTATATTTACGGTTAGATTTTGGAATCATGAATAATTTTCTTAAATTAAAATTTCACCTATAAATATTAAGTTTCATATATATTATAAATTCAATATGATGGTTATATGTTTAATGAAAAGTTTGTTGTTATGCAGTTGAGTTATTTGATTTTATAGTTTAAGTGTAAGAGACTTCATGAATCTGCAAAAAAAGGTAATATCAGGCTTTTTAATAATTTTTTATAATATATGGTAAATTTAAGGTTAAAATCTTTTTTGAAAAGTTTGATAAACTGTAATTTATTATTAAACTTTTGAACTTTATAAATGTATTATAAAATATTTCCAAACAGAAATTTATTTATTTAGCTGTGTATTTCACTTTTAATTTGAACATATCCAAGATTAAACGAAACCTTAATTTACTTAAACAATATGGTGTAGAAGCCTATTTGAGTAAACTTCTTTAAGAGGTCTTTTACATCAAAATTTTATAACCTATTTGAATGTTTATTTTTATATACAAAGCAAATTTACACATTCTCTTTTTTTTCTTAATATTTATAACAAAAGTGTAATATTTATTTTTCTAATTTCTTAAGAATCTCCTAAATTCGAAGACATCAATTTCTATTTTAATGTTTCATGTATTTTTCATAATTTTTTTTTTACAGTTTTATAATTCTTTTGTTTTCGTTTTCCCTCCTAAAAACTATATCTATAAATTTAGATGCGCTTTGTCCAAAATAATAATAATAGATTTCAGATGTGCATATTATGCATTTTATGTGTTAAATTCGAATAAAACTATAAATTCAATAATGGCCCTGTTCGTTTGCTCACCCAGGTGATTCATTTGGGTGAAGATGCAAATCGATGTTCGTTTGTGCATTATAATGCTACATCCAGATGGATCACCCAGCTGAATTTTTAAAAACTCATCTCAAATTGTCACACAAATGAAGGTGAGTCTTGATGGTGCATCTGGATGTAGATGCATCTAGTTCAGTCCAAAATGATTAATGACAAAAATGACTTTTTAAAATCAAAATATTATTTTCAAACCGTAAATTCTATTTTCTTGAATATACATTTTTCCGCTATAACCAAAAAATACATTTTCTTGCAAAAACTGAAAAACACACATTCCCGCTAAAACCGCAAGATGCGTTTTTCCGCAAAAAAATGTAAAACGCATATTTCCATAAAACGCATTTTTCGGTCAAACCAGTAAAATCGCACTTTTCGACCAAACCCGAAAAAAACACATTTTCCCGTCAAAACCGAAAAAACGCATTTTCCCGCCAAACCCCAAAAAACGCATTTTTCCGCCAAAACCCAAAAATGCATATTCCCGCCAAAACTCCAAAAAGCATTTTCCGGCCAAAACCGCAAAAAGCATTTTCTCGCCAAAACCGGAAAAATGCAATTTTCCCGCCAAAACCAGAAAAACGCAATTTTCCCGCCAAAACCGGAAAACACAATTTTCCCGCCAAAACCAGAAAACAGAATTTTCCGCCAAAACTGGAAAACGCAATTTTCCCGCCAAAACCGAAAAACAGAATTCTCGCCAAAACTTAAAAACACAATTTTCCCGCCAAAACCGGAAAACACATTTTCCCGCCAAAACCGGAAAAACAAAATTTTCCCGCCAAAACCAGAAAAACACAATTTTCCCGCCAAAATCCCGAAAAAGCTTTTCCCGCCAAAATCGCGAAAAAAAACATTCCCGTCAAAACCAGAAAAATGCATTTTCCCGCCAAAACCGGAAAACACAATTTTCCCGCCAAAACCGGAAAATAGAATTTTCCCGCCAAAACCGGAAAAACGCTATTTCCCGCCAAAACCAGAAAAACACAATTTTCCGCCAAAACCGGAAAACACAATTTTCCCATCAAAATCGCGAAAAAGCTTTTCCCGCCAAAATCAACTTTCCCGTCAAAATCGTGAAAAAAAACTTTTCTCCTCGAAAACACTTTCCCGCCAAAACCACAAAAATATATTTTTCCCGTCCAAATCCCAAAAATGTATTTTTCCGCCAAACCCATAAAAACTTATTTTCCGCCGAAACCACGAAAATACACTTTTTCGCCAAAACATATTTTTTCTCAAAAACCGCAAAAATATTTTCCGCTAAAACGGTAAAAATGTTATTTTTCCGCCGAAACGTAAAAAAATTATATTTTAGTCATTTTATTAACAAGTCCACCTGGATGCAGATGAAAGTTAAAAAATGAAAAGCAAACGAACATAGTTGCATTCAGATGATTCATCTGGATGCATGAACGAAATGAAGAAACGAACAACACCCAGATGAAATATCTAGATAAAACATCTAGATGGAACATCTGGATGCATCTTCCAGATGTACAAACGAAGAGGGCCAATATTGATTGTGTTCCCTTTAGTATGTCATAACAATAAAAAATAGACATTTGCTATTGTTTTAAATTCAGATTGACTGTTAACCAAAAGAAAAAAGAGGCTGACTTTAGGCGCCAATTGTTTTGGAAAACCAGAATTTGTATTTGAAAGCATTAAACAAAAAGGGCTGTATTGTAGATTGGTATTGGCATGGTGGATAGACACCGACAGGACATGACATATTCATAGGGAAATTCCAAGAGACTATTATAAATGAAAAGATGAGATAAACCGGATTTGTTTTTAAAGTTTTGTAACGACGAGAAAGAAAAAAATGGGAAGGATGGGTCCAATCACGCGTCCATAACTCCCTGTCAATAAGGGTCATTTTGCCCAATATTTCTAGCAGCTCCGTCTATTAACAATATAGCCATGTATTGTTGTCCGTGTCAATTTTGTATGAAAATAGACCACGTTCTCTTTTTCAGCGCGTGAGTATTTGTTAATATAATGGTTGATATTGTACTATACTATATTTATTAAATATATAGTACATAATAATTAATTTATAACAACAACATAAGGAGAAAACGACGGTGGCTCCGGTGGTATAGGAAGGAGGGCGGTGGCTACGACGGCAGAGAGGGAGAGAGAGAGAGAGAGGGCGGTGGCTGCAGCGGTAGAGGGAGGGATGGAGGGAGGGAGGGAGGGAGAGACAGAGAAAGAGAGGAAACAACGGTAGAGGGAAGGAGGGCGTGGCTGCAGCGGTAGAGGGAGGGAGGGAGGGAGAGAGAGAGAAAGGAAACAGCGGTAGAGGGAAGGAAGGCGGTGGCTGCGGCGGTAGAGAGAGAGAGAGAGAGAGAGAGGAAACGGCGGTGGCTGCGACAGTAGATACTGCTGAAACAGGACCTTGGATGCGGCGGTAGAAAAAGAGAAAGAGACAAAGAGAGAGATTTTCATACTATGTTTATAAATAGAATGTAACACAACAAAATTACGTCGTATTTGAAAATAAAATATAACTATACAATACATACATATATAATAGTATAGTTTTAAAATTTCGTTTATAAAATATTGTATAAAAATTATAAAATATATGTTTGTTTTGAAAGTTTCAAATCATATTAAGTTTAGAAAAAAATCTATGTTTTTATTATGTAACATACAAAGTTTAAAATTTGTTTTAATAAAAACCGAAAGCAATTCAAAGTTGATGGAAAAACAACTTTCTAAGAAGAGAAGAAAAACAAAAACAAAAGAAAGAAAAAAATTGGTTACAAGTAAATGTCTCCATGCCAAGGCTAATATAGCCATTAATACGCAAATATCATAGCACTTCCTTTACTATGGGTATATAATCAATTGAAATCCTACAATGTATATGAAGTCAAATTTCCCTATCAATAACTCCACTGGACTTTAGAATAAAGACTTCAGAATAAACTGTTCTAGCTATAATATTAAAAATATATCATCCCAAAAATCTATTATACAAAAGTTATTGGACCTATTTATTAGAAATTTAACAAATTAAGAAAATATGTATACATGACTATTAACATGTAGTTATTAATATTAAACCCATTGTTTTTTATCCTATTTTTGTGGATAATTGTACCTAACTTATACTTCTATCTAATTAAAATATAACTATAAAAGTTATTTTATTTTTACTTTTTTGAAGGAACTTTTTTATATAAAAATATTTTATTTTTACTAAACCCATGTATCTAACCACATATATGTAATTTACTATATATGTTATGGTATATTTTTAATTTTGACTAAATTTATTGTAATAAAATTTTTTACCAAACAATCATAAAAGCTTGATAACACATGTTATGACATTATATTGCAAACAATCAAATTGATCGACACATTATAGTATAAACTATAAACTATTTTTTCTGTGTAATGAAAATTAGCCAACATTGTCAAATCAATATCATTTATAATCTTTATAGCAGAACTTTCATAAAAGTTATACTATATTATTTGTGCTATATCTATAAAATTATACACCATAACATTTACATGATTCCTATGCTAAAGACTTTTCTCTTTGTATGTATACAAAAATATTTTTTTAAGAGTTATCTATTAATTAAAAATATCCATTTAATATGATAATATTTATCAGTTTTTTTAAAAAATATTTCTAAATTAATAAAAGAAGTTTAAATCTCATTAGTGAAAATTTTCTTTTGATTTTGGGCTTATAGATAGACTTAAATGGATTTGATTTGCAAAGAATAATGTAAATGACACAAAGTTAAATATGATTTTTACACTTGCAGGATATGATTTGACACCACACCAAAACTTATACGCTTACAACTCCTCGAAAACATGTAAAAATTAGGGGTGACTAACTGATTTACTCAGTGAGATAGCTCTATTCCAGCTTTCCCACAAGAGCCACTATGCGACTCAATACAAAACGAGAACTGATTAGCTATAGAAAACAGTTCAATATTAGGACATCTCCATTTCATTTGTCACCATTCTTTATCATTACTATTCCATTTCATTACACATTATCATCAAGCACGCATATTCAATGGCATGTCGCCTTGCTGCTCTTTCCAGCACTGTCCACCCTACAGCTCCGACATGACTACCAGCTCATGGCCCTTTAGCTCATCTTGCACTGTCCACTCTATATTCACGTAGTCACTTATGCCCAGACTCGTCATCTCATCACTACCCTCCAGACCCTCACAAATCACATACAACACATAGTACATACTCAATATTCATAACATTCATCTAACAACCATTCTTATCACCATTCAGTATCATCAAACAAATCCCCCACAACAACACATATCAGAATGTTTTAATCCCATAAAATTACGAGTATTCTTATGCATCAATCAACACGTATCTAACAACCTAGCATCAAATGATAACGCTAACCAATCCTAATCCATACATAAAGAATAAGAAAAGAGAGAGGACTTTCAAAACTGCCTCACATGGATCAGAGATGAACGAGATCTAAAGGAGATGAACCAGAGACGTATATCTTTAGAACGACAAGAAGAACGATGAAAACTAAAAACAATGACCCGTAAACTAGATTTGGACATGATCGCGATGAGGGAAAAAATGGGGAGCAACGACGATGAACCAAGGTGCTTGAAAGCAGACGTATCAGTGACAGATCTGCGAAGGCTTGGGCTCAGGACTTGGGATTGACACAGAACTTAAGCTCTGTTTCTATATGATAAAGAAAAGAAAAGGATCCAATCCTATTTATAGAAATAGAGAAGGAAACCATATGTTTAGCTTTAATCGACACCGATCTTGAATGCTTCCCTTTAAAAGAAGAAAAATTTACTCTAAGAGGCACAATTCAAATTTCCAATTACTTTAAGAGACTCATTGGATTTTGAAAGCACTTTCTCATGCTAAATTGACCAATAAACCTCTTAACTAGCATGTAAATGAGTTTGGTTACATTTCCTAACTAGAAATAACCTATTAGAAACATAACCGACCAATAATCCATTTATCTTTTTTTTTTTAAATTCAATTCCTTTTTTGGAAACCAATGAGACCAACTCCCTTCTTTTTTTAAATTCAGTTCCTTTATTCTAGATCCAGAAATTGAAAAAAATGGAATGTGCTGAATCCTCATCTTTATGATTTTTCTTTTGTTTTCGTATTCTTTTTTTTCTTGTATCATGATTTGAAATTTAAAACTTATATATAGATGAGAATCAAACAAGTTAAAGTACAGTGACGGTGATGACCACCGCCTGAAAACGTCGGGGCCGGTGAGTCAAGCTTCATTGCCTTAACAGCCATGAAGGAACAGTTATCTCTTCTAAAGCTTTCTTCTTTGTCCATGACCATCTGCTTCGATCTGCACTTCACGCTACATAATGCTCTATCACCTCTAACGTATTCAAATCAGAACCAAAACACATCCGAAAAACATTAACACAAGTCGTGTAATAAAAAGAATTGTGGACGTCAAAGTTATGGAAGATAGAATTGTGGACGAGATAGTTATGGACGAGATATTTTGTGGACAAGAGAATTGTGTTAACATTTTTATAAAGAAGTTATGCAATTAGCTGTTTGTATTTCAAGTTTTGTATAATCAAGTGGAAGTTCAAGTACGCAATGTCTTGGATTTTGTGATCTTACGAACCATGTATGAGAGCATGTGTACTGATTCAAGGGTATCTGTAAACTCAGTTTTCTTACGGTTACATTTTTAAAACAAACATTATTCTCCTTACCAAAAACAAAGTTATTTTCGTCATAAAAAAAGATAGGTGCCAAACTAAAATAGTAAAATGTGTCAAAAATACATTGTGTCTTATAAAATAAAGTAAACTCAGAAAATGCCTTTTTAGTTAAGTCTCTCCTAAAACAAAAGAAAATTTTGGGTCAGAATTTTGGGTGTTACAAAAAAAGAAAACACTTCTCTAATTTTTTTTATTTGCCAAAATAGAACAAAACACACACTATTTGTCCCATTAATATAAAATCAACCTAAATTAATCATTTTATTATAATATTTGCTAAAAACTCCCATCTAACCTTTACTTCATCAATTTAAAAACTCAGTTTTAAATATTAATTAAAAACACAAACGAATTTTGACCGATTACATAACAAACTATTCATCAATCTCTAGAGAAGTTTTTGGTGCATTAATTAACCCAAAAACTGAAGATGTAAGATGTTTGCCCTGAATTAGTCGCTGACGTAGTTGCTGAAGCAGACGTCGCAGTGAGTGGTGAAGACCATGAGGAGTCAAGGTGCTGAGCTGGAGTCGTATAGACTTGGAGAGCAAGAGAGTATCTTGGAGATATGGAAAGATGAATAAACTTGAGGAGCAAGTTTATGACTTAAAGAAAGAGGAATAAGTGCATTCCAAGAAAAGGAAAGTTGAACTTATTGTTATGGAAGATGTCCATACATGTTGTCTTGGAAACTAGGGTTTCAGGAACGTGGAGAATAATATAAGATAGCTATGGGGTCGTCTGTAGAGATACAGACACAGAGGCTGATCTTATAGAAAGAGAGAGAAACTCTTGGAAGTGTTGTGGGTCGTGCTGAAGCAGTGGCTGAAGTACTCGACGGAAGAGAGACACAAGCGGGTAGTTTAGGAATCTTTCAGTAGCAGTTGTTAGGGTGTAACAGACTATGTAAAGCTGATTAAGCAGAACTTGTAATAGAGTGTACAAGGCGATTTCTAATAAAGCTGAAGGGTTGCTTGTAGTTGTTTGTCTCTTGATTTATCTTCTGCATTACATTATTGTGGTGTCATCTTTGCACTAACAAGTGGTATCAGAGCGGGGCACCTAAGTTATCGGTGTTATCCTGAAGGTGAAGATGAACACGATTATTTTTGTGCAGAAGGCGATCGTGTTGAATGCGGACCAATATGGTCATTGGAAGGCTCGCATGAAGCAGATGATTCGAAGAATCAATGAAGATGCGTGGACAGCTGTGGAGATTGGTTGGGAGGAGCCTACCATAGTCACAGGAGGTGAGAAGAAGCCTAAACCAAAAGAGGATTGGTCAGAGGCAGAATGCAATGCATCAAAATTTAATGCAAAGGCGTTGTCGGTGATTTTTGGAGCTGTTGAAGCAGAGCAGTTTCATCTGATTCAAGGGAGTACTTCGGCTAAAGAGGCATGGGAGATCCTGCTGAATTCGTTTGAAGGAGATGAGAGTGTCAAGAGGACACGTCTAGATCATCTTGGATCGCAGTTTGAGAATCTCAGGTGGTCTGATAATGATTCTGTGGCAAGCTTCAGTGCCAAACTCAGTGTTATGGCGCATGAAGCTTTTGTACTTGAGAAGAAGTACAAGGAGAAGAAGCTGGTAAAGAAGTTACTACGTTGTCTTCCAACAAAGTTTGGAGCTCACAAGGCGGTTTTGCAGATGACTACAAACACGGATGAGCTCAAGTTTGACAAGCTTGTGGGTATGCTGAAGGCACAAGAGATGGAGACAAACAATAGTTCAGTCTCTACATCAAGCAGTGCGCTAAAGAGTGTGGCGCTTGTATCTGACAAAGATGGGGATAAACCTCCAGACCCTGAAGATGTCGTGGGTATGTTGGCTGGGCATCTTAGTAAGATGATGAATTCCTCAGGTGGGAGGAATCAATATGGTCACCAGGGAGGTGATCGTAGCAATGTTAGAAGGAGAGAAAGTCTCAGGTGCTATGAGTATGGAGGGGTTGGTCATATAAAGGCTGACTGTCCTGTAGCACAGAAAAGAGAACTTAAGTGTTCTGAGTGCAGAGGTGTTGGACACACACGACGTGAATGTCCAAACTCAAAGAAGGGAAAAGGAGTTCCATTGCAGTCGTCTGATGATTCAGAGTCTGAAGAAGATGGAAAGGTGATGAAGAATATGGTTGCATTTGGTGCACGCAAGGAGAAAATCTAGTGAATCCTCGGATTCAGATGTCAATACAGACTCTGAGGATTATCACGTGATGCTCAACAAGTGGTTGAATCTCAAGAATGAGAATCTGAGGTTGCAACACGAATTGGTGCAGGGCCGTGAGCAGTATGAAGATCTTGCTGAAGAACTTGCTGTTGTAAATGAGAATTATGAGTCTCTAAAGAAGGAGGTTAGCAAACTAAGGGAGGTTGCTATTGATGAACGTGAGAGAGCAATGAGGCTGGAACGTGATTTGGCTGAGAATCGCAAACATATCAGGATGCTCAACAGTGGATCCAAAGAGTTGGATAAGATACTCTCGATGGGTCAACCAGCCAAGGCGAATTGGGGACTGGGTTATCGAGGAGATGAGAGTACTAAGGAAGTACAACAGAAGGGGCTATCACATTTCGTGCATGGGAGCACATCAAAAAGTGGAGCCAAAGGAGCTTGTCAGGAAGTACGTCGGGACGTACGACAGGGAGTAAGGCAGGAAGTTCTACAGCGCGCAGCTGTGAGTAACAAGCCGAAAGTAGTACATCAGTACAACAACACGAAGGTCAGACAGGAGGTTCTGAAGCATGGTTGTGCAGCTGGTACAAGGAAGGAGACTGTTCGGTGCATCAGCAACTGTGTCAGGCTAAGCAAGAAGCAACATCGGATGTGTTGTTGGTTCTGTGGGAAGGTTGGACACAAGAAGGTGGAGTGTTTTGCTCGTGAAAAAAGCAGAAACATGGCCAAGAAGGTGAACAAGACGTTCACTAAGCCCAAGAGGGTTGAAGAGGTGTCCTTAGCCAAGAGTGGCTTACTTGATGAGATCAAGGATGAGATATCAGAAGATGGATGCAGCTCTGGTAGGAGTGATCTTGAGGTTGATCAAGAAGCATCAAGTCTGGAACCAGGACACGAGGTTGTTTGTGGCACAAAGGGGAAGGAGATCGAAGTGCGTCAGGAAGTGGTGCGAGATGATCTTCAGGGGTGTGATAGTGAAATCACTCCAAGACAATAGCAACGAGTGCAGAGGGCACTCGGTGCGGATGGGGAATGGCTCATGGTCAAGAAGAAGACACATGACGAAAGTCTGGTCCTCAACAGAAGCTGGTCGAAGGGTAGTTGAAAGGTGCGTCAGATCGTGATGCAGTACTTGTTATTCCGCTGCAGCAGGGGCTGTGTCATGATTATACATGAAGAAACAGACGGATGGGTCTGTAAGGCTTGACATCTAAGCATCTGTATTTTAGCTTAGTATGCAATCAAGCAGGGGGAGAATGATGATGTTCTGGTACAGAGAATGCATATCTCATGGGGGAGAAAAGCATGGTGTGGTGCACATCTCGTGGGGGAGAAAAGCACATTTGGTATGAAAGTTTCCAGGTGAGGAACGTGGTTGCAACGTGGTTGCTGAACCAGAAGAGTGTTGTGCTTGATCGGCACACAAAGCTAAAAGGGGGAGATTGAAGATGTAAGATGTCTGCCCTGAAGTAGTCGCTGACGTAGTTGCTGAAGCAGACGTCGCAGCGAGTGGTGAAGACCGTGAGGAGTCAAGGTGCTGAGTTGGAGTCGTGTAGACTTGGAGAGCAAGAGAATATCTTGGAGATATGGAAAGAGGAATAAACTTGAGGAGCAAGTTTATGACTTAAAGAAAGAAGAATAAGTGCATTCCAAGAAAAGGAAAATTGCACTTATTGTTATGGAAGATGTCCATACATGTTGTCTTGGAGACTAGAGTTTCAGGAACGTTGAGAATAATATAAGATAGCTATATAGAAAGAGAGAGAAGCTCTTGGAAGTGTTCTGGGTCGTGCTGAAACAGTGGCTGAAGTACTCGACGGAAGAGAGACACAAGCGTGTAGCTTAGAAATCTTTCAGTAGCCGTTGTTAGGGTGTAACAGACTGTGTAAAGCTGATTAAGCAGAACTTGTAATAGAGTGTACAAGGCGATTTCTAATAAAACTGAAGGATTGCTTGTAGTTGTTTGTCTCTTGATTTATCTTTTGCATTACCTTATTGTGGTGTACAAAAACATCGACAAAAATTCTTAGTGTCCATATCTGATATAAAAAAAAACGTCTTCTGAAATCGACAAGATCTATTAGGATATAGTGACAATCTAATGCTAAATTAATCTTCTTACTTTACTTAAATTTGTCATAAAAAGTAGCAATTCGAAATTCTAAATTTATCAAAAAAGTTCTAATACATTTCTTGTTATAGATATTTCCTTCACATTAATTTATAATCTTTAAATTATGGTTTGTGACTCATAAGTGAAACTTATCACAATCACTAAGGTTTCCTTATGTAATTAAATACTTTTTGAGTGATACTTCTCTGTTCCCCTTCTCTTCTCATCTTATTCGAGGTCTTTTCTCCCTGTATATTTCTGGTTACAAAGTTCAGGTATACGGTATTCCTCATAATTCCTTTTTTATCACTCCCACTAAAAACATAGTTCAAAAACAACGAATACAATTTGGAATCAAACATATACAGATTAAAACGCATGGATGTATGTTATATCTCGGAAGACAAACCCCAAAAAAAGAAAATTTAAAAATTGCTCGTGGTATGTTACCCAAATTGGGTTCGTATCTAGTAAAAAGCCACACGAAATGCTTAGTTGATTATGGTTGACTTGTGTGTACCACACAAGGCACCACATCACACAAGGCACCACATCTAATCATCTGGTCTCATACCTCTTTCATCTTCTGGCAGCAGGGACATTAATCACACAGGTTTTAGCTTTCTTAAGGTTTCCATGGTGCTGGTGGGGGAGGCGGAGTAGGGAACAACGGAGGAACAGCTGAGAAGATCGTATTTTTGTCTATAGTACCAGATGCCTCTTCTTCACCAGACAATGCCACGAGAGCTGCGACCAGGCCAGCATTCCCTGCAAGAGTCGGTTCAGTGTAGTTGTAGTTGGTCCGGACATCGCGGAACCCATCGCGCTTGTCAGGACCAGCAACCATGGCTCCTTCAATAGTGTTTGGGTTTGGTTTCTTGCTGTCTCTCCATTTCCATCCTCCTTTGCAGTTATATTTAACTTTGTTCTTGGGAATCGAAGCTCCTCGATGATGGACGTGTTTAGGGTATTTTGTGCCAAAACCCACCAGATAACTCATTTTCGGAGGGTTTTTACCTAGTATGTAATCAATCTGCAAAACACCCCAGCTAGGATGAGTGAAGTCCAATTATGGTTAATCAAACGTAACAAGTGCTTTCCACATTACGACCAAAACAACTATGCTTAAGTTATCTTTGAGTATTAAATAAACTATTTTAATACAAAGGGATACACCCAAAATTTTGTTTTGTAAACCAAGTGTCAGACCAGTGTTGATAAGTTATCTTTTAAGTGATAATCTAGGTCAAAAGTGTCACTATTTGATATTTTCCCTTAATCATTTGTACAAAGAGAAAACCGCATTACCTGAGTTCTCGCAAACTCTCGTAGGACATTGGTTGAATAGAAATTAGGTCCACAGTACCATCCAGGAGTATCAGCAGCATCAAGATAGTCACTGTATAATGTCGCTAAGAAGGCTGCATTTGCAGCATACTGCAGAGGCTGTGGGTCTCCATGATTTAACTCTATCAAACCTCCTGCACATATTACCAAAATTTACATTTTTTAGATTTCCAAATTAAGAACAGGTTCATCTACAATCAAAGTTTTTAATAAAGCCAAACTCACCCCTGGTTCTGTTAAATTTGTTGAAATAAGGCAAGTATGAGCACATGACTATGCTGGTCTGATTATGGAAGGTCCTGAGAATTTCTTCATATGGATATCCAGGACTCAAAAACAACCTCAACCGGCTCAGCAGTAACTGAAAAGCACAGGGATTCATAAGACATGAACATATATAAGAAACAAACACAGTGAGTTGTCTTGGGGACTGACCTGAGCACCAGCAAGCTTATTGTCCCAGCTAAATACACCATAGTACGGGCCACCCCAGAATGCACCAGCATGCTTGGCCATAGTTGGTTTCGTGATAAGATCGAGATAAGTTACGTTTCCTGTGGCATAATACAACCAAGCACCACCCCAAATAAACTCATCCCAGTACATGCTTGAATTGTAGAACTTGGCTGATTCCGCAGTGCCTGCACTGTATCTGCCTCTCCTGGTCCTCCCAAACTGATACACCGTCTTAGCACCATGTACAAGCTTCTTAGAATACTCCCTGTTGTCCTTGAAGACAATGGATGCAGAAGCCAGAGCAGCGGCCATCTCGGCAGCAAGATCCGAGCATCCACCATTACAGGTAGTCACAGGCCTTTTATAGTCCATGTCCTCAGGCCGCATCCAGCAGTAATGGTCATTAGGATCCGTACTTCCGTCGTCGGTATTTCCAGATCCAACCTAATGTCACATGAGGAACTCAGTCAAAAGATATACATGAAAGAAAAGCTAAGATCTTCTTCTACCAAGTTTACCTGTGAGACAAGATCATCGATGGAATCAGCAGTGCTATTAAAGGTCTTGAGAAAGTAATCAGTTCCCCACTTGATGAGCTCCTTAACATGGACAAGCTCTCCTGCAGCTTCGTACTTAGCACTGTATTCAATCACACTCCAGCTCAACATGGTCATAGCATAAGCCATGGGGAAGTTGAATTTGATTGCATCTCCGGCATCGTAATAACCTCCGACCAAATCTTTATAGAAGCTTCCGGAATCACCTTTCCCATCTTGAAGACCAGAGTTACCTCTCCACGACACATTATTGTGCCTCGGCAATTTCCCAGCTGCATCATCAAAAACCAGTTTTGCATTTATCAGATCAGATCGTGAAGACAGAAAGTAAAATCGGGACTCTTACATTTCTGAGCATTGAAGAACTTGAGGGCTTTGTGAAGAGCGACGGTGTAGTTATCCGGCGGTGGATTCTTTTGGTGGTGACGCGGCACAGTTTTGACGATCAAGGTGATGAATCCGGCGAGTAAAGCGGCGGCGACGATAGTGCCGACAGTCCACACGAAGATCTTGCGGCTGACGATTATGCATCCGAGATCGACATACTTCTTCTTCTTCTGCTCCGTGGGACCAAGAAGCCAGCTCTGCTGCGTCTCGTCGAGTGGCCGCGAGAGAGCCGCGCGGTCGATATCGTTCAAATTCCGGCTACGATCGTCGTCGGTGGCGGAATCCGTCGCGTGGATCTCGAGCGGACCTCCCCAGGGATCTCGGCCGTACATAGTGAAGGATGGAAGCAGAGGAGTGAATCAAAGCTGGTTCGAGGATCAGATCTGAGAGTTTGTTGGGAGTGTGAGAGGAAATGAAGATGTGATGTGAGGTAAGCTAGTCAATTATGGACCAAGACGAGACACCCACATGTGCCTTCTTTTTAAAAAAAAATTTTCTCACTTCAATTATTATTTTCCTTATTATATTTGCCTGTCGGTTTATCTCTCCATGTTACGTTACAGCTGCGCACTCATTTTGGACTTATTCGCCAACCATGATTGAGCTTTCTCGCCAACGCGTAAATTTGGTGAATGAAAACCAAACCAAAACAAACTTTTACGAAACAGCTTTCGTTAAGGGAAATAGGATCGTATAACCATGTAAAAAACAGTAATTCACAAAGTAGCTATTTAACCTAATGTTTCTATACACACTGTTATAATTACATATTAATACGTTAATATCCTTAAAACATCACCGGCCCAACCTGCTGCAAGGAAAATCTTTTAACTTCTGTAATAAATTTGTAGCAGTCGAAAGGTCTCCGACACTGAATTCCTCATACGCCTCGACTCTGCATGCAATCGACAGAGTTTCCATCTCCTTCGTCCTCCATTATCACTCGTTTTCGGCGTTGGGAGTCTTCGTTAGGGTTTAAGCGGCGGTTAGTAGCACACTCTTTCTACCGAACTTCTCCAACTCGATTCTTCTCGGATCTCTGAAACTCCCTTAAGTTCTTCGTGTTTTCTATTGATTCTCTTCACCGTCTTCTCGTCCCTGCTTATTTTCTTTCAACTTGAGGCTCCTCTCAGAATTAGGGTACAGAAGGTGTTGTATATAAATGGAATAGTACAGATGTCTGTCCGTATAGTATAGTAATTGTGAGATTGTTGATGAAATTTTCTATGTTGATGGCGAAGAATTGTAGAGTTTCAAAGACTCTTATGGTGAGAGACAAGACTTTTGCAGTGGCGATCACCTCTATCTCTATAATCGAAACCAAAATATTTATTTATGCATATATAATAGAAATGTAAAACAATATGTATTTTCATATTTTGTTACTATACTATTCTATCATGTTCCATTCTATTTGACAGTTACTAAAAAGTAATTTTTTTTTGTTTATAAATATAGTTTGTATTTTTCTTAAGTTCTAACTATGGCTACATGTTTTTGAATCTGTGAAAAACATATTATGATTGACATTGTATAATTTAATATTACATATATAGTATTATGTATTTTTTAGATTTTGATATGTGGGTTTAGGGTTTATACTTGGGTTAGGGTTTAGTAATTAGAGTTTAGGGTTTAGTCTTTAAAAGCTGAGATGGTATGGTTAGGGTCATCGTTAACTTCTTTCCATGCAATTATATACATTTTATAATTTTACCAATATGTATTGTGTTATTTATTTTGTTTCATTCTATTTGGATTTAGAAATTATATTTGGGTTTAAGGTTTAGGGTTTAGTCAATACAACTTTGTGTGAGATCTTTTATGCATAATCTATTTGAAATAGAATATGAAAAATTATATGTTCAAACTATTCTATTTTAGATGAAATCTATTGACAAACTATTCTACTTGAGATGAAATTGCAACGAATGCGCTACCGTTCTTCATCATCGTAATGTTTGAAATATAAAAAGTTCATTTCTATATAAAATACAATGGATTACTCTGTTATAACCATGTTTCCAGAGGTTATCATTTGAGAAGTATTGAGTACTTACAACACATATATCTTGGCCTGTAATACGTGAACTATGCTATTTATCTATATGGAATAACAATTTCAATAACATCAAATATCCATTACGTTTACGTATGTTCTGTTACACAGACAAATATTATTCTCTAATGTCGATGCATATTCTTTCATCATGTGTTAAATATATATCTGATGTACGCCTTCAGTACAGTTCTGTGAGTGTTAATAAGCCACAAAAAAATAACCACGTCATCTACTTTAGACAATGCAACTCGAAACTTGTTGCTGGAAAGCGTATAACCGGTTAGATTGGGTGCAAAAAGACTGACATTTAATTAAGTCAAAATCATGACTACTTACTTAATTTGACACTCATATATGGCTATCTCGCCAATAAGCCATTTCTTTAAGCCAAATCCTGCAACATTTTGCGAAACAATATTTACAAAACTAAATTCGACAACGATATGATGTACAAAATAACTTTTGTAAAATTAAACTCCACAATATTTTATGAAACAATTTTCGTAGAATTAAATTTGACAAACTAAAAAACAGGTTTTGTAAGATTAATTTCGACAACTTTTTATAAAAATTAATTTCGACAATATTTTACGAAACATATTTCATAAAATTAAATTTGATAATATTTTATGAAACAATTTCGTAGGATAATGTGATAACGTTTTACGAAACAACTTACAAAATTAAAATCAAAACAATTTATCAACCTTTAGAAAATTATACAAAGTCATCCAAAGACGTTAATTAGAGGACTGAAGAAACGAGAGGAGCCAACAAAAGACTCTCTCTCTCTCTCTCTCTCTCTCTCTCTCTCTCTCTCTCTCTCTGCTTTCTGACCTCGCCCACCTGTGAAGGTGAAGTAGTCACCCACTTCCCGAGCTCCTAAGGACATCGCCCACTTCCCGAGCTCTCAAGGACATCTCCCACTTCTCCTTCCTCTAGCCATCGTTGTCCACTTCCCATTAGCTAGGATTTGTCGCCTATTTCTCAGGCTCCTAAAGACATTGCCCACTTCACTCTCTTCGCTTGGTTTTGATTCTTACATTCCATTGATACGAAAAATGTAATCAAGTTTTACAATAATCTGCCATGAAGAGTCGAAACAACTACCCATAAATATTCGAAAAAGTTTTTGATAATATATGAAGCGTACTTGATAATTTTCGTAAAACGAATGGTACAAAGAAAACTAAAACTAAAACTTGGATCGAAGGATTGCAATCTCTTCCTCTCTTCGATGTTTTCGTCAAAGTTTCGTTGACAACTGAATCACACAAGAATTTGGATTGAGCTTTACAAAGTTCCGCTATATTGACTCGAAAACAACTATTATTAAACGCCTTTTAAGTTTTTGATGAAATACAAAGTACGAAAAACACTATTTTGGAAGGTTTTTACGAAAAAAACACTAAAACTGAACAGTTTACGATTATTTTTTTTTCGTAAAACTAACTTTGAAAATTTTAATGGAACCTATTTTCTAAAAAACAAAACATTTTTTTTTACAAAAAAAAAATTCCTTAGAACTAGCTTGGAATGTTTTTGGGGAACATCTTTCATAAAAATTTTTAAAAAAACAGTTTCACAAAATAAACGTCCATAAAAATAACTTCAGAAAGCTTTTTATCAGCATCTTTCAAAACAAAACAGAACAAATTTTACGAAACAAAATTAATTCTGTAAAATTAACTTCGGAATTTTTTTTTGTGAAACATATTTCGTAAATCAAAACAAACAGTTTTTTACGAAAAAACTTTTGTAAAATCAATGTAACTCAACGATTTACGAAAAAAATCTTGGGGAAGGCACATGACACTAGAACGAAAAAGACAGGAGAAGAGCTGAGTGTGACTAATCGCCTACACTCTCTATCCTCCTCCACATCACCCAATCCCCTCTCCTCCTGCACATCGCCCACTCTCTGTCCTCCTCCACATCGCCCACTCTCTGTCCTCTTCCACGTCGCACACTTCCTATCCCGAAAGAACGTAACCCACTTTTTTCTCTCCTTAAAGGATGCCAAACACTTCTTCCTTCCACTCATAGACTTTACTTGCTTCTCCATGCACTGTTTTCTCGTCTATATCTCGTCTAAAACTTTCTTTGTTTCTTCACAATTTAAGATATGGTTAAGATATTTTGTAGAAAAAGTGAGAAATCCTCTGTTTCCACAAAAGTAACCAATTGAGTGAAAAATAGTTAAACGTAAATTCCGTATATGTTTTGACAAAATGATTTTTCTCATTACTGTAAACTAACAGCATAAAAACGCAACTTGGACCAGAACGATAATATTTTCAGGAAAAGTAAAAAAAACTCCTAATTCGTAAAGCAATCCGAAACAGCCTAAGACAGGAAAATGGCCTGGACAACTTAACTCATAAAGAAGCTCAAACCAGTCACGGTCTACTTTGTTTGGAGAAATATCAAGAAAAATTGGATAGATAATAGATATGAATCTTCAGAAAAATGGGAAGATGGCCAACCTTGGGATACATATATAAACAAGGATCGAGACAGAGAAGATGGGACATTGATCAAAAAGTTCTTAGACCCTCCGCATCTGTATTTATATTTAGAGAACCTAGTTCTAGGTGTTTTTATTATATCAAACCTAAGTTAGAGGTTTTTCCATTGTTTTGTCGCTATAATGCTTGTATCCAATTTACTAGGAAAACTTCGCAAAAGAAGTTTGATCTCTTGTACACAACTCTTTTTAAACGAACTCTGTTCGGCTTGTTCCTAGAAAAGGGTATGTAGGCAGCCTTTTATAAGGCTCAATTCAAAATATATGAAACTCTTTTACGTGTTTTTCACCTTTTTGATCTGTATGTTTTGTCGTGATTATCGCAGAAACTCTGGTTCCCCGAAAAATACATTTTTTATTACAAATTTTAATTGTGCGAGTTTCAGATCCCACAGTGATGGCGGTGATAATGCATCATTGAGGAAGGCCGAGATGGCCAAAATGGCACCTCTAATTCTCTTTTAGACAAAGCAACTAGGTTTTGAAGAAAGGGGGGAGGTGGACGCTTATACACATATACACACACAAAAAGAATGGGCTTTTAATGGACCATGGTTTTAGTCACTATAAAACGTTTCGCTAATAGGAATTCTTCCTCTGATTCAAATCTTGACCCTCTGTTTGGTATGATCCTCTAAAATTCATGGATAGTTTATCCTCATTTGAGACTCGGTCTCCCATGTTTCCTATTGTATCCAAACTATTTCCCAACAAACCGTTACCATTTAAGACGGGTGTTACATGTGGAGAGGCTTATAATTGATTTTGCGACATATATTTCCCAAGTGAACTTATCTAAGAAAAACGAAAGGGTTAAGTATGCTTGAAGTAAAGTAGTGAAATGATGAGTGCTTATTGGTAAATGATTCGATATACCACATGATTGAGGTCAAAACATGTGGAAAGATTACACTGTACTTGTAGGATCAGTAAAGAAATCTTTTGAGATTTCTAAAACTTAACGCAATAACCGTCACATGGTGTGGAGCATACATACCGAGTCACCAGATGTGAAGATCCATTGTTTTTTTTTTGGCAACGAACAACTATTATATTACTCAAACTTGAGGTGGTCTGGGTAACCAGACCGGAATAGAACAACCAACAAAACAAAGTTCTCTATAGAAAGACCTCGCAGTCCTAGCTAAAGAATTTGAAATATGATTTTGCGCTCGTGGAATATAAATGATCTTGAAGTCCGGGAAGCATATTTGCAGAGTCTCTATCCTCTCCAATTTTGTACCAAAACTTGGCCAAGCATGAGGCTCCTTAATCATGGTGATTAAATCATTGCAATCCATCCCGAAGCTCTGACATGTCGAATGCTGAAGCATACTCTCGATCGCCTATCGCAGTGCTTCCACTTCTAAATGTAAGGCAGACTCTTGTCGTGGAAAATTTTGTGTCTCCATAAGTTGAACCTTTTCTAAGCTGTTCATCCAAATCCATCTACACCCGCTGAACTGAGTGGTGGATGTCCATGATGCATCTATCATGCAAATATTACCCACGCTTAAATTTTTGATGTCCATTGTTACAAAGTATATTCTATTCTTTTTGAATTTTACAAAATATCTTTTGAACATATTTGACATAGCTTATTTAGTTATACTAGTTTTTCTGTCAACACATAGTTATGTTATTTCCTATGCAGTTAAAAAAATGAATATCTTTTTTATAAAACAGATTTTGATTTCCTTAACAAGTCATTTAACCAATATCTTTCTCTTTTTTAGAGAGAGAAGTTCTCACTCATCTCTATCGTGTTCCGAACTTTAATTTTTTAGAGGATATGAGATTATTAAATCTTTTTGTTGTAACATAATTTGATAAATCGATCAATTTATCATTTATGCCCTTCGGATTTTTCCTTCCGTCGTCTTAACGATCTTTTTTTTTCTTTCAATCTTAAATCGGATCTGTTCTTCAAGTTTCTTCTTGTTATGTCTAATTTAGGATTGACGCTAATAAAGGTTTCGATGGAGATTGCAGAGTAGCTCTCTTTAACTTCATATCAATTCCAGCCAATTTCCTCTTAGTTGGAAACAATTATTCTTGAGTGGGTAATGTTATGATTGCCAAACTTTCAATCTTTAATGGACGGAAAGATCTCCAGCTTGAATATACCAGAGACGTCAAGGCATTACATTCAGATACTTGATGAAGATTGAAAAAATAGAAGAAGGTGATCAAAGGGAAGCTACTCGATTTGGTATCAGAGATTGAAGCACGGTTGCCCTTATCGACGGGACACCAACCTTTGTATGACAGAGATAAGAGATAACATGGAAGCGATTTCGTAAGGACTGCGGTGGTGAAGCTTCTTGACAACCAAATCTGCCGCCTCATGCATGAAGAACATGTGTAACACACTTGTTTCGTGACATGAGGTGAATACAAATCGTTTCCCAAACGATTTTATTTAATACTCTATCTGTTTCAAAATACATGAAGTTTTAAGATTGTTCACAACTATTAAGAAACTTGTTTTTTATCTTAAAAATATCATTAAAATATAAATTAAAAGTTATTCTACCAATCACAAAACAGACTACAAAATATCATTGGTACACAGTTTTTGATAAATTGAAAAAAACGCATTGATATAAAAAAACATTATCTATTTTGATATATCAAAAACTCTCTAAAATATCATCTATTTTAAAACAGACGGAGTATTTAAGTCTTGTTTTGTTGAGCTTTGTTTCGTAAGCCTGATACCATGTAATTTCCCTTTGGGCTTGGTAATAGAATGTTTGCCGACAAGAAAATAAAAAGCACACTTTAAATTCATACTTTTTTTACCAGTGAAGCAATTGGCTGAGGTTGGGTGGATGACAAAGACACGTCTCCTAACTCGACAAATACACTGTCGGTGGGAGGCATATTTTATATTTGATTCTATTTCGACGTTATGGTGGGCTCTATATTCATTGAATTAATAAACATTGTCGAGGGGAATTACGTAAAACACACATATACTTAAAAATGAAATCTTACCTCAAATTTCATTTCTTTTATTATTTACCGATGTTCCCTGTTAGAACTTTAAAAAAAAAAAAAATTAATAGATAAATTCTTATATATTAAAACAGAAGTCACAATCTTGATTCATGTGTGATTTTTTTAAAAAATGATTCTCACTAAAAATCAGTTATCATTCATTTATTACTAATAATATGGATTAATAACATATCATTCCTAATATAACATCGACTCCTAAAAGTCCGGATTGGTTAACAAATTCACATTGATTCATGTGTGATATTTTTATTTGGATCATCATTTAAATTTTTTATTAAATATATTTCCTTAATGATAATATGTAATCTTTTAACTACTTAAATAATAATATAATTTGATATCTTTTAATTTAAAATATAAATATATATTTAATTTTCTTAACAAATGTGTTGAAAAACATTATAACAATATCTTAATTATCAAAAATTGTATATAAATATTTTCACTAATTTTTTAATTAGTAACGAAATTAATGTTATTATACATTAATATATATATATACTCAGTTATTTTTATAAAATGAAAAAATTATATCAAATTTGACTATTTTATAGTTATATCTATCATTTTAAAATAAAACATTGTATTTAACTAAATATGATAAAATTATTTTAAACTGATAAATTAATATATTTTATTTTCACAAACATTAAAAATTTATGCTAGAAATATAATATGTTGGTAGAACGGGTTAACATTAGTAAATTAGATAATTCATGTATAAAATTAACTTATCTTAAACTTTTATATATATATATATATATAGTTATTATCTTAAATGAATAAACATAAAAAAATATTGATAAAGAAAATCTAGCGCTTTGAATTACGGATCAGGATCATAATAATTGAATAATAATAATTTTAAAATATAGATAATAAAAAATACCAAATATATGTGATGATTTGAAATAATCAATTAACTTACAGCATGAAAACTATCAAATTGTTATATTTAAAATAATTATATATAAAAATTTAAATATATAAGTAACTTTAAAAATATATTCTAATTATGTAAAATATATATAAACATGAAAATTAATACCCGCACGGTTGTGCGGGTCCAAATCTAGTAATCTATTAAAACTGTATGTAATATTACTCAAACTAGATGTAGAAGGTCAACATAAATGATTATTGAAGAATAGGGGTTATAATCCAAAATCTATCTGATTTAATTGTACGGAATAAATGAATTATAATTTGGATTATAATAAAAAGCTTATTGGTTAAGAAATATTAATAAGAAAAAAAAATTAATACCTAAACAATTAGAAAAATTCGGTAAATGTGTTAGTTGATCAAAATACGCATATATCTTCAAGTATCTACTAAATATGATATATGGTTATAAACTTTTGTAAGTTTTAGATATTTTGAGTTGAGATATATAATTAGCCCAATACTCATTTAATATCAACTGTTCTGGGCTAATTAAGATGGACTTCTGAATACAACATGTGTGTTTATCAAGCTTCCGCATGCTAAACAATTAGTTAAATGGCGTTCACAATTCTCAGCACAGCTCCTACAAACGAAAACCAAAGAAAAATCTTCTATTTCTCTTTTGTGAATACCTAATTCAATTAACGGTGGATTCAACATATTCCGGTCCAAGCATACAGAAGTCGTCTAGAATGTGATTCTCTTCAACTCTCATTGACTCGATTCATCTCTGACGAAGCTCGTATCAAGTACAATGATCTTTGCATGAGATGATTTCTAGCTCAAGGTATCATGTCAACAACAGAGGCTAATCTTCACGAAATTCGTGAAATCATAGCTAGTGTTGATTGGATGAACACGGTGACGAATCTTAGAGCATTCTCTCCTAGAATAGTTAGAGATGTATTGCAAATTTGTTTGGATATGGTAATGGAGTCATGATTAGAGGTGACACGTTTGAGCTTTCTTCCATTTTAATAAAAAGTGTGTTTGGGACTCCGAATATTGATCATGATCATGTGTGGAAATTATAAAATTTAGATCAGACTGTTGCGTATTTGACCGTATGTCATAAGCATAGATGGGAAAGTTTTCGTCTTGGTGATCTTAGTCCAATATATCATGTTTTGTAATATATATGCATGACAAATTGGATTCCAGGTACAAATGTTATGTACCTTGTGAAAAAACATCTCCGGTTTTAATATGCACTTGTTCAGAATAAGCCAATAGATTTTGGTCGTTTAGTATACAATCAAATAATGGATATGTCAAGACAATCAAATGGACGGCAACCAATTGGATTTCCTAACCTGATTCATCTGGTCCTTTCTCAACAATGTGCGATATGACCACTTGTAAGAGATGAGGAGTTAATTGGTAGACCAATGTATTTGTGGAGAATTCGGGAAGCTTCTGTTACACGTGATGTTTCACCTCAGCAGGTGATGTATCACAACATTGATCAAGCTATCGCAAAGTTGCTTATCGTCCACATGAGCACGATTTTAGGATTAAATTTTTGATTCAAGGAGACATCATATGCTTCAATTCCATTATCACAACTCTTTCAACTCCGCAATCAGAGGTTTAAGGAAGATATCTAGACTAGCTAGCGGGTGATTTGGCCTAGAATTCAAAATTGTGAGAAACAAGTACTTTGTATTCATGCACATACTACGGGGTATATTATATGAAGTCAACATCACTGGCCATAACGAATGATTATTAGACATCCCAAATGGATTTAAATCCATCTATACATAAACCAAGATAAACATTACGAGGTTCTTCAGCAAAACGGGATGTAAATCTTGAAACTGTTTCCACGAGCCGCACTTGACGATAACATATTTAACCCGGATCCAACGACACCCGGCCCGAGGATCCGGATGCCCAGGCTTAGTATGGAAAGCCTAAATTGCACATCAACCTTTCTGTCTCGTAATGTGAGCTGGTTGATTGGTTTCCAGCTGGTAAATAGTATGTCAACATTTGACATAACGAACCTACACACTTTTCACTGATTTTTTAATCTTCCTTAGTTTGCAGGACTCAGAGAGCTAAGGATAACTGTGAGTGACCTTCATGACAGCCATCATACAAATGATTTTTCGCTCCTTCTAACAATTCGTAGAATATCTTTGAATGGTTGCATATCGGATCTACTACATTTTCATAACTACCATCTTACTGATAGTTATGATAACTCACATTATCACCAAATGCATCATTCATCATTTCTACATATCTACTCTACAATATCACTTAAATGTGTCAGATCAACATAACTCGTTCCTAATGCCATGTCGACCTCTATCCATGTTTGCACCAAACATAATAGTCTTGCATAAATCTTTTAATATATATATGTTTCAAAATTCATTACCCCGAGAAAAATTTATCGTTTTTGCAAACACTGCAAGGAAAAAAGAACTGACTATTTTCTCTGCGCTAAAGGCTGACTATTTGCAAACGTCATAAATTGCTCTACCCCTGCTTTTAACTCTCCCGAGAAGTTTCTCGTTTCTTCACGATCCTCTTGTACATCCAATCTCGGAAATTAGTATAGTTTGTAATTTCCCGCCATTATATCAGGTCACAATTTTTTTTTTCTTTTTTGTTCTTCCACGACTGATGACGATATAAGAAAGGTGACAATTTCTTCTATATATAAAATATTTACCGATGGTTTTTCTACTTATTTACGACTGATTTTAAGACTAATATAATCAGTCGTAAAAACCGGTATACCAACTTAAGAACGACTTGTACGTGTTTTGTACCCGTATTCTGCGACTTCGAAGCAACGATTTCACTATTGATTTTGCGACTAATATAATTATTAGTAAAAAAACAGGTACACCAACATTAGAGTGATTTCCACGTGTTTTATACCTTGTTCGGAAACTCGCTAGGCGCTACGCGTGCGGCACACACGGGCCTAGCAATTTATTGGAAAAGCAGGAAAAAATCGGAGAGTACGCGGGGCGAAAATTTTTGTACTTTTATATGTAAAATATCACATTTTAAACATATAATACAAAAATTTATATAATAAATATTTATTAAAGTCATACATTTTATACATATAATACACAATTTATACGTAAAATACAAAAAAAATGTATAATACGTGTTTATGAAGAATACATTAGTACTAAAAGTTATAGATTTATAAATAATACCAATTAGATCACAGAATATAATTGTACTTCTTTTAGTTCACATCCATTACAAATAGTTTAATATATTTTAACTATATTTATCTCTAAATTATCAAAATTAAAATAATTTTACAATAATTTATATAATATAATTTTTAATATAAAATAATACATGCAAAACATAATAATTAAGTGTATGAAAAAATATAATTAGAATTAATTGTATAATTGGGGCTTATGGTTGATTGGGCTTGTGAGAAATAAAGAAATAAATAAAATAAAAATGTTGGAGCACGTGGTTTTCTTTTTCGTTTGCTAATCATCCAACCCAGCCATCGAAAAGGTCTGAAATCACCATCGTTTACACGCCGGGTTCTCCACTTCCACGGTCCAGACGGACACAAATCGGACCACTGCGTAACATCACCGATATGCATGAACTCGCCACGCTCCATCTCTGATTACCGTTTTCTCGGCCGTGTAATCGGTGATGCGGCCGAGTTTTAGAACAAGGGTTTTATATCCGTTTGTTGCGACTACAAATAACCTGTTTTACCACCAAATCATACGGTCGTTAAACGGTCGCTAAATTTGCGACTGATAATTGACCCGTTTACTGACCTCAAATAAGTACCAAATAGTCGTAAATTCGAGACCAATTTGCAACGTTTTTTCGTAGTCGCAAATTAGCTACTAAATAGCGACTTATTTTGTGTCGTAAATCAGTCGCTAATCCGTCGGTAAACAGTCGCCACTTTTAGCGACTGCGTTAGTAGTTGCCAAAATCAGTCGGAAAATACATGTTTTGTTGTAGTGGAAAACACCAATTGATACTTATAATTTATATATACAAAATACTTAAATCAGGATAAAATTTAATATTTTAATTTTAGAATTGACCTAATTATATATTCACTGTACACGCCAAACTATAATAAGAAAATTTAATATCATTTACGTTTTGTGAGCAAAACGGAAGAATATCTTAATTTTAATGAATGTAATCGCAAATGAATAATTATAAATGCTAAGTTCTAATTATGAAAAGAAAGAAATCAAATCATGAATTTTGTTGTGTGTAAAATGTACTTTTATCACTTTAACATATGTCACTTTTATCAACATATATTTTTTATCAACTTTACATATCTCGGTTTAATCAACTTAAGATATATTACTTTTTAGTAAAAAAAAGTATTTTAAAATGATATTATCCATGAACTAAATTGTCAATTCCAAGCGTACTCCAGAAATACATTATATAAGCATTTGAGCAACGATGTATATATTATTCAAATTTTATCAAAACATATTTACAAGCCGTAAACCATTCCTCATATCACAAAACTTTCAGGCAAAAAAGAAAAACATGGCGGAATCAAAAAAAATCTTCATCGTTTTTATTATTTGTCTCTTATGTTAGTTACTCTCTTAATGATATTTTTTTATCCACTGATTGAACAGATTTAATAGAACTACTTTGCTTTGATATATGTTTGCACTTGATAGGCACATTGTTGGTGAGCGTCTCTGGAATACAGGCCAATCCATCATGCACGACATCGATAGAATGTGAGTTGGTGTGTTTTAGAAGAACAGGGGGAAGAGATGGTGTATGTGAGGGTGGAATGTGCGCTTGTCTGTCCCCAAAACCCAAGACGGAGCTGACCAAGACCATACTGTGCAAGAAGGACCGTGACTGTCCCAGTTCTAGTGAATGCCCTAAAGACTTCTATTACTCTTGTCTTCATGGAGAATGTACTTGCATTGCAGTATAAATCGATTAAAATATATCTAATATATATATACTGCTTATCTTTTTTTTTTTTGAACACAATATATACTTTTTTTTTTGATCAATAACACAATATATACTGCTTATCAAAAAAAAATATATACTGCTTATCCTACTGGATAATATGCATCTTTGGTGACGCGAAATTTATATTCATCACCCTATTATCATCGTAAAATAATAATATTAGTAAAACCAAACCATATTCTGGTTCGATTAATTAGAACTAAAAATAAAAATAAATGAAATATTAAATTGTTTTCTTCGTATCTTAGTGCAATTAAAGATTATAAGTAATATTTTATCTCTGTAAACATTACAAAATCAAGGGCTTGAAAATATACACAAATATAATGATAGAAGTCATGGCTGTCAGGTATTACTTCAGAAACAAACAATATATCAATCTTTATATCACTTATGAACCATAGTTTACAAACTTTTAGCACGAGCCGATCTTTTTGGTTGAAACAGTTGGAGTTCCATGTCCGCCCATCGGTTAGTTTGATGTGCTTTGGGAATTCAGCTGCATAACATCATCACCTAGGAAAGAGATTGTGATGCTCAAGCTATTGGTTTCCAAGCCATTTCTCTCGGTTCCAAGCAGTGTTTTTAAAACCGAACCGGAAGTTGAACGGGAATTTTTTTGGGTCACGGTTCAATATGGTTCGACCGGGTCAAACTTGGTTCAATACTTTGGTTTAATATATTTTTAGTATATAAATTTTAAAGCAATGTTATTAAATATGATACATATTTAAAATATAAATAAATTTTAAACATAATACATTATAAATATAGCCTAGTTTTATGTTTAATGGATGGTTTATAGATTTTGATAGTTTTAGTGGCTTTTATCGGTTTAATAACTTTGAAATTTAATCCATCTACGTGGCCGGTTCATGGTCAAACCAATTACTAGACCCAACCTGGCTATATAACCGGTTCATGGTTGAACCCGGTCCAACCATCGGATCGGTCTGGTTTTAAAAACACTAGTTCCAAGCTATAGTTTATCTACTCTTTAATCTGTAATGCTGCAATGTCATAAATAACTTGATGTTTTAGTCAGAAAGGGTGAGTTTAGGCTTTGATTTTAGATTCCAAGAAATATATCATGTGGGACACATACATTTCTAAAAGAAAGATAGGCAAACATTATAGTTGACACAGAACAAATATTTAATAGAAAACCGAAATAGATATCGTTGTTCTACACTATTAATTAAATTTCACTTCCTTTTTCTATAAAAAGTTTCAGTTTTTTCAAAATAGATTAATATTTATAGGATACCGATGCAGAAATTCCGTGCATGAACTTAATTATGTGCACGAAGTTTAGAAATGCAAAGTCGAGAGTGACTTCTTTATATAATTATTTGGAAAAATAATATATATATATATATAGATTTGCGAGAAAGTAGATTCATTTGTGCTTAAATATAGTTAGTTCAATTGGCTGGAAATATTGTTTGATCTACACCAAAATCCACACATGAGGACATATATTCTAATATTATAAAGTCTCTCATATTTCTCTTCTTTTGGTTAAATTTTGTTTGGTTCATTCTAACTTAGTCGAAGTAATTTATTTAATATGATAGGGTATGAAACTCAAGTAAAGTTCTGCTAAAAATGTAATAATTTATAACACTATTTATCTATAAAAATATTTTCAAATAGCATGAGCAAAATTTACAACAAATATATTTTTATAAAACAGTTAAACAAATGCTAAAATAATTTACAAAACATAAAATAGTAAAACACTAAAAATTAAAGAGAATTCCATTATAAATTGAAAAGTTAATATAAACTGAAACAAGCATATGCTATAAAAACATCATTTATTGTTATATAATATATACTAAGACATTATTGAAACTATTTATATATTAATTTAAATATATCTTTTTATAGTTTTATCACATTACATTTGATTTTCAATGTATCTAGCTTGGAGGTGGGTGTATAAATTTACTATGGTGAGACATTAGTTATTGTAATAATATAAAAATCTGATACTCATAGAATAAAAAGATATTAATCATTATTACTTTAGATTTTCTTAACTATATCAAGCTGAAATTGAAATCAAATAGAAAAAATAAATCATTACATTTTCCTTAATTTTCTGATTTAATAATTTTGTGTTCTCTAACAAAAAAAAATGTTAGTGGTCTTTATCAACTCAGACCAACAAAATTTGATTTACAATATAAACTTAAAATGGAAAAGATTACACTTATTATCTCAGTTTAAAATAAATTTTCAAATGTTTTAATATATTTTAATATAAAATAGTTTTAGTGTAAATTTACCGCCCGGACCAACCCTAGAAATAGTTTTAGTCTATCCCCATCTTTAACAGCCACCTGTGACTGGTTCCATTTTCATAGCAGTGTGTGGTTTTCAGAAGATGATCATTTCCAACAATCATCCTCAGCTTCTTCCAGAATCCCTCTCGAGATATCTTCTTCTCCTGCCAAGATCACACAGATTGGGTAAAAAAATAATGACATATGGGTAAAAATAAAAGCAAGGACTCACTAGATACCCTAAGTTGTTGGTAATAAGCAGTGATCAAGTCCATGTCTTTCTGAGCAATTTTGTTTGAGATTGCCTTGAAGAGCAGAGGGTAAGGTATCAAAGTAGATACACTGCAATCTTATAAATTCATCTACGCCTACTCCGATTAGTAAAAATTCTCTGTACATAACCTACCTTGGTGAATGTGATGGCTATTATTCCATGCAGCCGTTGACTCTGGCTAGCTTGGAAGCACCCACTGATATAAGGAGAAGCTGATTAAAGAATAAAACTGATCAATTGATATGATCCACCCATTGATATAAGGAGAAGCTGATTAAAGAATAAAACTGAACAAGTGATATGATTTCTGTAGAGAAAGTATTTAATGAAAGTCAATGTCCTTTCTTCAGTTTCGTACTAATAAATAAGATTAAATGCTGACATTTCAGTTTTTTTGTCATTAACGAGTAAATGTTAGAGTTCAATATGGTATAGCAAGTCCAGAAATTTTTTAAAATATTATGGTCAAAATATAGATGAGAACACACTCAAAGGAAATAAGTTATGGAATATATATGTGTAGTATGTTCTCCACTATTTTTACCTTTTATTAACTTAAATGGATTTAGAAATCTCTTATGATTATGAATACCAGGAACTTGCTTGAAGAAATTATGTTTACAAGTAAATATCTTACTCTCATCACTTCAATTGGTTTTGATATGCATCAATGAAAATATGTTTTCGCTAAAATTCACAATTTTTTTTTTTTGTAACACGAAGAAAACAATTTTAACTGCAAAATTAATGTATAAACAGAAATTAGTCTCAGCATTTGTAAATATCTATCAAATATGTAAATTTAAACCCTAAACCTCAATCTGGCTCTGCAGGGCACCACCCCTTACTCCTCACATGTGAGCCCTCACTGACTTCCCCATGTAGGTTATTGGTGCGCTTGACGTTCTTCGAACCCAAGACCTCACCCTTTAACAAACTATCCCACAAGACAAGCTTCCGACCAACATTCCACTGTGAAGCAAATGATTTTACCTTTTGAAATAACAACTACAACTTACTCATACAGGAAACAGTTTCCAAAAACAAAGCTAACCCCATAAACTTAGAGAAAACCCTTTATTTTTGGCAAAAAAAACAAACTTAGACAAAACCTTTTAAAACAAAGTTTACAAAACCTTTTAAAACTAAATTTGACATTAATTTTTAATTTTGTTTACTACTAAGATCAAATCTACTAAGACATTTAGCCATCATTTTCTCTCAATAGTATTTAATTTTCAATTCAAACAAATTTTTAATATCGTTTTGAGTCAGCAGATGATAATATAGTGAAATTACATAATCTCCGCAAAATAGTTCACTACAAGAAAAACGCGTTTTTATAGCGGACGAATAATGCTATCTAACGATAGGATAGCGGTTTGTTAAGCGCTGTATCATCGCCCGTCATAATAGGTCGAGGACATTAAATAGCGGTATTTCGTTGTGCCATCTTTTCTTCCGCTACGATAGCGCTTTTATTTCTGCAATTAAATATTATTTAATAGCGTCTTTTTACTGCTAATACTAATTTTATAAATAGCATTTTCTGTTTGTTTTAGTTAATTCTACTATAGCAGTTAAAATAAAAAATTAAAAAATTAAAATATAAATCGAAATTGCAACTTATAATTAAATTTTATTTATAAATCAAAATTTATTTATAAATTATAAAATTGTATTACAGAAGACTACACCAAAAAAAAATTAAAAAGCCTAAACCCAAATTAAAAAAAAAAAACCTAGATCTAATTTTCTCAGCCGCCTGTTTGTCTTCTCCGTCAAAGCTGGCGAGGTGAGCAGCGGAAGCGTCGGAGGCGTGACTGGAGTCGCAGTGGAGAGAGCTCGGATCTGCCAACAATGTCTTCCTCTTCCTCTGTCTTCTCCGTGTCAGCGGAGAGAAGCTCGGGATTGTCCTTTACCTCAGGCGCTGCTCTGCTACGGCTACTGGATCTGTTTACCATACAAGCAAATTGACAAAGGCCATTTTGTAGAAACCATATGTTATTTATAGCTAGAGTCCGTCGAAGTACCATACCTTCAATCCACCGTCCTCGGCTCAGCCCACAATTGTCATATATCGTTATCCTCCTCAAGAACCGTCTGATTTGACTTTCCCTTAAAGAGGATGAGGTCTGACCTCGATTGGATCATTTAATCGATTCGCTTGTTGATGTCGTCGCCGGAAGGGTGAGATTCATCGCCGCAGGTAGAAGAGGAGGAGTAAGAGCAAGGCTTGATAAGCGTGGAGGGAGTAGCCGTGGCGGAGGAGAAGTCGGAATCGTTGTGAGTGGTGAAGAAGGAGAAAACGTCGTAGAGAGGATCTGGAAAGACTTGATCTGTTTCGTAAAGGAGAAGATAAATGAGAAAGAGAGAGATTGAATTGTGGCCATTTGATTATATTTCATCAATGGCTAAAAATTGCGATCCTCGAAAAAAAAAGTCAACCAATAAAAGAGAAGGTTGAAAATTGATAAAAAAATAATTTTAACCTTTAGACTATACTCAATCAATGGCCATAAAAAAAGGGCAAAAAAAATTGTTTTACATTTCCTTTTAATTCTTTTAAAATTTTCCTAAATTTAAAGATTATGTAAATTAGATTTGAATTTTGTGGATTTATGATTTTTAAAATTTTCATGATAGGGTTTGAATAATTAGAGTTATGTTAAGTATTTTTTATATACAAACTTAAGAGTTATATTTTTGATTTTGAATTTATTATTTTGTTATATGCTTTAGAGTTTATATGTTTATGATTTAGAAGTTGGTGATTTAAAATTTTTACTGTTTGAAAGTTAAGATTTATGTTTATGATTTAAGGTTTAGTGTTGAGATTTTTTTTATTACTTGTAGAGTTTAGAATAAATGTATGAGTATATGGTTTAAAACTTAATGGTTTGGGATATTGATTTTAAGATTTGAGATAAATTTTTGGAAAAAGATTAATTTTTGAATTTATATCTAACATTTGAAGTTAAATTTATGATTTGATGTTAAAATAGAGTTTAAAGTTTGTATTTAGAGTTTAGGGCTTAAAAACTTGTTTTAGGGTTTAGGGATTCAAAAACCAAACATAGCATTTTTAATCATGTTTTGCTATTAAACACGAGTGTTACATATAAAAAACCATATGTTATCATAGCGTTTCCAAATATACCACTTTATCATAGCGTTTCTAAATATACAAACGCTATCTAAGACTAATGGGTATGTCAAACATAGCACAATCGTAAAAAACGCTATTTCGGTCTGCTATTAAAACCCATTTTTCTTGTAGTGGTTTGATATTTTTTCCCTAACAATTACATAATATATTTTGCCAATGATTTGAAAAGAGAAAGTGCAAAATTGTTGTTGATTTCCTAAAATTTAAAGTCTTTTAAACATTATTTACTAAATCAAGTAGAAGAACTCAAAGAATTTATAACCCTAAGAGCATACCGAAATGTTACAATTATTTCATGCTTTTATGAGACGAGAAAGTAAATTATCTTATTTTCTAATGACATTCAGTTTAATTTATCATATACACGTGATGTTTATTGTGTTTATATATAAGTAGGGAGTAACACGTGAAGCAACTTTACATGTTGTCATTTTTAAGGTAATACTTTTAGAGAGAAGCTGATTGGTTTGAGGTATATGATTTCAAATTATTCACATATGTAAAAAATAATTGTGTACATTAGTTGTGTTACATGAGTTTTAATGTTATTTTTATAGTAGAAAATTTATTACACAATCCGAATAATTTATAGGATAAAACATAGTAGCGGATTTATGTTCATAAAAATAACTCTTCTTTGACAATAATTCTTCCATGTCATTTTCTTCAACATATATATATATATATATATATATATATATATATATATATATGTGCACATTTATTTAATAATAAAAAAATGATTACTATATATTATAAAACTAAACATTTGAAACTAAAATAAATATTAAAAATATAATGCTATTTATCAAAAAACAGTGAAGGTTACCATCGTTATAATTCAAAACAAATTATTTATTATTATGATCTCATAATGTTTTCATTATTTGTTTGTTTGTAATAATTTTTAGACACTTCATAAATAAATATAAAATAATTTTTATTATAATTTTTCATCCGTAGGGCAGGCCGACTCTTGTAAGTTAGTTACCGATAATTGTTCAGTAATACCAATGGAATGGACTTCAAATTATGTAAGTAAATATAAAAGCAACAGAATGGACTGGAATTTCTAAGTGAAAAGAAAAAAGAAGTTCGTAAGTAAATGTTGACTTGTGTTAATTTGCGAAGGAGGGTAGTAAATGTAATTTTGTGACATAAGAAAAGGCACATAACTGAGTGAGGGAGAAGGAGCCACATATTCTTCAGACGCTTGGCTCTGCTTTGCTCTTCCATGGCCGTTGTTGCACTTTCTTACTGCAAACCTTCGCTTCATCCTCTTCGATTTCATCCTCACTGCGTGAGTTTCCTTCGTAGGATCTTCTGATTCTGATTCCGGTTTCAGATTAATTCCATTTTCCCTCTCTCTCTCTCTGCAGGGGAATTTGTGGAAGAGAGAAAATGTCCGGAGGAGGTCAAGAGGAGCATCCACAGTTACTGCTATGTTCTGGAGGTCCGACAAATCTCCGCAAGTACGAGAGTTCGATATTTCACTTGCCAATTACCCTTTAACCGGATCAGACACCACCCAGGTTTGTTTGTTTGTTTTTTTTTTTTTTTTTAAATTTAAAAGCATCTCTCCTTCCTTGATACGAAATGATGATATTTGTAAAACATGGTAACAGTGATTTCATTTCTGAGTTTTAGGAAGGGCAAAATGTGATTTCACTTTCAGTAGTTTCTTCAATCTCAGAGATAACACCATCTGAATGGGATGCTTGTGCCTTGGATTCTTCGCAACCTCAAAGCTATAATCCTTTTCTTATGCATGGCTTTCTCTCCAGTTTAGAAGACACTGGCTGTGCCACTCGGGTCCGTCGTTCACATATTAAAAAAAAAAAAAAACATTTTCTCTCTTCTTCTTCTGATATTTATTATAAACATATATTATCTATCTTTTCTTTCTTCCCAGGAAACAGGTTGGATGCCATTACACATTGTTGCAAAAGATGAATCTGGTCATGTTTTGGGAGTTTCTCCCCTTTATCTCAAAAGGTTTTCTTTTTTTAAGAACTTCCTTCTGGTTGGGATATTATTCCCATCAATCACTGTCTTCTCATGTGTTGTGTCACAGCCACTCGTACGGTGAATTTGTTTTTGATCACTCTTGGGCTGATGCATACCGAAGTTTTGGTGGAAGATATTATCCTAAGCTCCAGTCTTGTGTTCCTTTCACCCCTGTCACTGGACCTAGGATTCTCACCCGTGACACTCCTTTCAGAGACCAAGTTTTCGATGCTCTTGTTTCTGCCATGACTCAATTGGCTGCTAAGGTATGTTGATGTTAGCTACAAGTTTTTACTCTCTCCTGTCAGATTTATTTCTACTGTCTGCACTTTTGGTAGCTACAAGTTTCATCTTTGCACATTACCTTTCCCTCTGGAGCTGAGTGGAACAAGTTGAAGGAGAAAGGCTTCTCTCAGAGGATTGGAATGCAGTACCACTGGAAGAATCGTGACTATAAAAAGTAATTTAATTTTTTCTTTAACAATGATCATTGTTTAATGTTGTGGATATGTGTTAGAGGGTTTGGTGATGCTATTGATATATGACTGATTTTAACTTTGTTCAACTTTATGATGCTTTTCAGTTTCGATGAGTTCTTGATGGATATGAAGCAAAGCAAAAGGAAAAACATCCGGCAGGAACGCAAAAAGGTTTGTTGCTTTTCCACTTTCCATGTCATCTTAGTGATCAATGAAATGAATCTAGTTCGTAAATAGCAAGAAACAGATGCGCACAAAGAGGGTCAGCAAATGACTTGCCATAAAACTTTTCAAGCAGAATCTTGTTTATTTATCCTTTCCTTGTGAAGCTCGATGCTGACTTCTAATGCTCTCTTTTCCTCTAGTAGATTGGTACCCAAAACTTGAAAATGAGACGTTTGCGAGGAGACGAAATAAAGGTACTCAATTGATTAGTGTCTTTTCATTTTAATGGGCTATGATCAACCCTGGGATCTCAATGATGAGACGCACTATAATGTTTATTGCAGGCTAGGCACTGGGATTCATTCTATGATTTCTACAGGAACACGACTGATAACAAGTTAAGTAATGCCATGCAATCATCTTTCGTCTTCATCTCAAAATGCTGATAATACACCCCTACTTTCACATGCTAAGCGTAGATTTTATTTTTTCTGTAGATGGGGAACACCTTATCTAACAAGAGAGTTCTTCCACTACATGGCATCAAAACTGGGAGATGGAGTATTGCTTGTTCTTGCTGAAGAAAACGAAGAACCTGTTGCAGGAGCATTGAATCTAATTGGTGGAGATACTCTATTTGGGCGACTATGGGGATGTCGTCCTGCCTCCTATTATCCTAGTCTCCATTTTGAAGCGTGCTATTACCAGGTTTGTCTCAATGTTATAAAGTCTCTTATCCTAGTCTGTTCCTCAATCTACCAATTTCTTCAAGTGTATATTTAGGAGTCTCCTTAGTTAGCATGATGTTTATGTGATACAAAAATGGCCATAGCAATTAACTTTTAATTCCCAAACATTGGTATGTTTCATTAGATATATGATTGTGAAGTCATGTTTTACTGTGACGGTCACAGGCAATCGAAGCAGCAATAGAGCTTAATCTGAAAACGGTAGAAGCAGGAGCTCAGGGGGAGCATAAGATTCAGCGGGGCTACCTTCCAGTTAAAACATATAGTTGCCATTACATAATTGATGAAGGCTTCAGGCAAGCCATAGACGAGTTTTTAGTGCGTGAATCGAATCAGGTACGTTTGGAGTTATGATGATTTGGTAAAGTACAAGTAAATAAATGATTCTTTGCTTTAAGCAATGTAACTTTGGACATCGCAGGTGGATTATGTCATCAAGCTGTTGCATGAATCTGGACCCTTCAAAGAGACAATAGAATAGACTTTACCAAATGTTATTGTATATCTTATTCTTATTTACATATATCGTATAAGACTTTGGTTTATTTGTGGTACATTTTTCTTGGTTCTTCATCTCATATAGATTCGGTTGCTTTTTTCCTCTGTTCTATGACCACAATAAATCAAATTTTTATTTAGGGATTTTTGCTAAAGTAAAAAAAAATCTAGCATTTTTCATTTAGGATATCCTAATCAATTTTGTCCTCTAAGTATATTTTTTATAACATCATTTAATTTTTGTCCTCTAATCATTTGTTTATAATATCATTTTAACGTTATAACTTTACATATCAATTTTTTTTATATAAAAAATTATTATATTCGTTATTATACATTATCTATCATTATAATGTTGTTGTTCATATGCTTTATTCAAAATTATAACTATATATTTTTGTGTTTTTGATAATTGTATTTTGTCTTCGTCTTTAATCAATATCAATATCAACTATAAATAAGTTTAACCAAGTGGTGGGGCAATCTCTTGGGGTTTGGTGTATGTAAGTTCGATTCCCTCTGAAAATTAAATTATTACTACTTAGCTAGTCTGCGCTTGGGTTTCGGTCCAAGTGGTTTACATGGTGGACCGTAACAGATGATCGGTCCACCCAATGGCATTAGTCGGGAAATATTTCAAACTCGGATCAGACAGTCTGGTACACTTCCGGACTAGTCCACTCTGTAGCACTAAGTGCGTTCCTCCCGAGCCGACCGGATCAGCCGATAGGACTTATAAAAAAAATAAGCATTCTAAAAATGGGTCTAAACGATGGTATACCTACGTAAAATCAGTGATTTATATGTTTTACCACTCACCAACTAATCTAATGTGCATAATACAACAATTGAATTGTATGTCAATGTAGTATTGTAAGATCAAATTCAAAGAGGCCAATGTTATACAACGAGTATACAAGAGAAGAGTTAAGTTTTGTTTTTCTAAACCTATTCAGAAATGTAAATGTGCAGAAACGTGTAAGGTAAGAGAAGCTTTGGGTATCAGGGAAATCACATGGATCCAAGCAAGCAGAAGGATGGAACGAAAGGAACGGTCATCGAGAAACGTTCACGATCAATCTTCTCTTAAAGTATTAATGCTTATGCTAGTCATGCATTAATACATCAAGTCCTGTTGGTCAACTATTTTCAGACATGCATTATGATCAAATTTGATTGGATTCAAAAAGCTCCCTAACGTTAGTTCTTGTCGGCTAAAACCATTTTGTTCATCTAAATTTTCTCTCAGGAAGTTTATTAAACACCTTTCGGACTTGAAACAACCTAAATCTAAGTTCATAAGCTAGATAGCTAATCAAGTTTTAGCAATAAGAACAACCATATATTAAGAACTTCAAGATAAATCCCTAAATTACCAACCTTAAATCAATAAACCATGAAATCCCTTTAGAAACTCTAAAATCTAATTGTGCAGATATTCAAACATTGAAGAGAAAAACAGAAAGAGGAAGAACGCATCATTATATACAAAAGGAAACAAACAAATTTTTAAAAGATTAGCCATAAAAACAAGAGCTTGTGTATAATGACATGTACGAAGAACTGACACATGTCCATGAGAAGACAGGTTTGGCCAGTAATATTCATACCATCCTGAAAAAAGTGCAAGCGTTTAATGAGTACGGGAAGGTTAATAAGGGGTTAAAGTGAATGCGAGTTGCTCGATTCGTCTATTAAAGCAACCAATCGCCTGAAATTGGCCAAAGTGCATCCAAATCGATTGGCCTGAATCTATGTGGTTTGGAAAACCACAAGGAAGCCTAAATATAAGGTAGTATAAGAAGGAATGAAAACTAATGGAAAGGAATTATGTGTAGCCCGTTCGGATAGTCTATCGGTACGTTCAACATATTTCAAGGACCAAAATGACCTATAAAGGTCAACTAAGAGTTGTGATTTGGGAAAGGATTTAGAAGGGTTTAAGAAGGTTATGTAACCATGAGAAGTGAGTTTGGATAAAAAGGAAGAGAGTTGGTTTTTGTAGAATCCTAGATAAGTCTTATGAGTATATGTGAGAATTGTTTAAGTAAAAAGACCATTCTACTTGGTTCAAATTGAATGTGAGCATCATGATGATCTTCAGAGGAGCCATTGAGACAAGGAAGTTAAGGATTCAATGTGGAAATTCTTGTTGGGCTAATCAAAACGTTTAGTTAGATGTTTTAGTTTATTGGTTAACTGGACATAGTTGAGCTGGTTGGTAGATGTCCTGCTTCAACAGCTTATTATGCTTCACATACTTGCATACCTGCTTTATTAATGTTTACCAGTGTATTAAAACCATACCTGCAAGATTAAATATTTGGTTTTGAGACCAGACCAAACCGAACTTTTAAGTAACTCACTTCATTGCACAATCCCATTATTCTTCATACCAAATAATTTTAGTAAATATATAATTCTGGACAATGAGAGCAAATAGAATTGCAAATCTGTTTTCGATTTTGATATGCACATGTTCATCACAATGAGAATAAAATGAAAACAATCTATTAGACTTTTTCTCAATTCCTCATCACCTGAAAAGGAAATGTTTTATTACATGAAACAAAAAAAAAAGAAGTAATACCAGATGCAAGCAACAAGGAAAGACTAAACGGCTAACCAGGTTTCACTTGAGAGGATCAATGTGAGGGTAGAGTCCTAGGACATGTTCCGGCATGAAATCATGCCTTGTAAGTATCCCAACAATAGGCGGTCTCTGCGATACGAAGACACGGCTTATAAACGTAAACAAATCTCTACAGAGAAAGACAAAGGAAGAGAGAGAGAGAGACTGACCCCTGGTGTTTTGGGCACCACACACAAGTGGCGAAGGCCAAGTTGGCGGAAAAGAATGGCCGCTTTAGCCAGAGACAAAGTCTCAAGCACAGTGTATGGAGATGTGTTAGTGATGGGATGAAGATCAACATACATCTCCATCTCCTCACCACTTATAACCAAATCTTCAATCTTGAGCCCTTTCCCTAACCCTGCTTTCGCAAAGTCGCGAGCTTTGCAGCTTCTAAGAATTTGAGAACCGAACGTCGTTTTCTGCTTTGAGAATCTCTTCCCTTGGAGAAGCACAAGCAGATGGGATCTCAAGGCAATCCCACAAAGCTCAGAAGCTTCAGTAAAAGGTGGCTCATCAATCACAGGGAAACCATTATGACTAGTCATCTTTAAAGCCTGCCATATTACCCCAACCTTTTCAACTCTCGAAAAGGATAACAAAGGTCCAGCAACAACATCCTTTGCCACCAAATTGCGCATGTACGGCTCTGCATGGTCCTCCATGTACGGCAGTCCTTTCATTGTCACAATCTGGTCATACACCCCTTTGTTGAAACAATCGGCAACGGTTTTCGAGATTAAGAGCACAAGCATCACCAGCGGCAGCATCAGGAGATTATTTGTAAGTTCAAGAAGTATGACGCATAGAGAAACCGTCATTCTCATTGTGCCTCCAAGGAAAGAAGCAGCTCCGAGCAGAGAAAACAGACCTACGTCAAGCTGAGATACTGGACCAAGGAGTCTACCAACAAGCCGTCCATAAGAAGCTCCAGCGAGAATCACGGGAATGAAAAGCCCAGAGGGTATAGCTATGCCATATGTTATGATGCCAAGGAAGTAGACAAAGAAAAAGAATATGGCAAGGGTGGCGATTTGAAACTCATTCTCGGACCTTGATGTGAAGAGACTGCGGATTGCATCATCATTGGTGTTGAGAAGGAGTGAGGAAAGGTCATTGTAATGGTTTGGAGGACACTGGAAACTCTTATAGATTCCGGCTCGACCTACGCTTGGGCACTTGCCCTCTGTTCCAACAGGACATGGGGTACAAGGTGAAAGCCATGGGAGACCAAATGCGCAACACGAGCTCAAGATGGAGACTGCCATAACAAGCATTACTTTAAATCCCGGTCCTCTCCTGCAAGTTTTTGGATACAACAAAAATCAAACTTCAACTAACAATTAGAGACAAAGGATATGATTTTACTCTGACGTACTCGTTTATTAAGGCATATGTGCGGAGGACTTTGTCGACAAGGTAGTTGTAAAGGCTTCCGAGAACACCACCAACAACTCCAAGGAAGACTACAGCTAGCAAATCTGGTGTGCTGTAAAGCACTGGTCCCGAGTTTACGTCGAACATTATGAGACCTCCTTTGCCGAATAGTCCACATCTCCCAGATCGACAGAGCTCAATCAAACTTCGCAACACCACGGCTACAACTGCGGTAGTGAAGAAGGTCCTCCAAAGAAGAGCACTCCTCCACCTAACAAACAATGTCCAACAAAGTCAGCCATCGTCCTGCCAGGTTGGATAAAAACAAATATACCACTAACTTACCAAGAAGCAGCTTCCTCAAGGGCGAAAAGGACTCCGCCAACTGGAGCACGGAAAGCAGCAGCGACACCAGCAGCAGCGCCGCAAGTGATGAGGTCTCTTCTGTCTCTATCGTTTTTGAAGAACCTGAGCCACTTCCAAGTCAATTTGTACTTTCGAGAACCGCCTTGTCCAAGTAAATTAGCAATGCAAGCACCAGTATGCACCATAGGTCCTTCTTTTCCAACTACGAATCCGGCAGCAACTCCAAATATAGATCCAAAGATCTGCCAAAGTACATTAGAAACCAAATATGCTTTGATCGATTCAAGATAAATCAAAGATATTACATGTGCTTTGAGACTCTCTTTACCTTAACAAAGAGTGTGCTCGGAGCTAATATTGAATAAGCATCTATACCATTGAGATATGCTTTAACCTCAGGTATGCCGGAACCTGCTGCTGCCGGAGCAATGAAAGCACAGAGCGAAGCAGCAGCAGTTGCCAAGATCAAGTTACAACCAGCAAATGCAAAGAATGCCTGAAAGTATCTGCAAGTTTTTCAAAGAAAGATTCAGCTGTCTGTTATCGTTTTCTAGATTCAAAAACACTAGACTTACTTTTCCTTGAGCATGAGATTGCCGGTGAGCAAGAGTTTGAATCCAGCTATATTCTCAACAGCAAGGTTATTCAAAAAGCCAACGAGGCCAGTGGATAAACCGATAAGGAAAGCAAGCGCCCATTTGAGGATGGTATACTGAAGTATCTCAATCTTCTTCCTAGACCTCCAGTCCTGCTTGAATAGATCATTCTCAAAGATCCTGCCAAAAAAATAAGTATCCTCAACATGTTACATATGATAACAACACACACCAAAACTATCCTATCGAATTAGGCAAATAGTAGGAGACACACATAAAAAGAGTCAATTCAGTTTCATAATAAGAAAAACATTGCACTTTTTCTCAATATAAATAGACTGTGTGACACTTTAGGCTCAACTGGTATGATGTCCCAAAAGCTAGAATAAAAAAATGCAGTATGGTTAAAAGTAGATGGGACCCAACCACGTTACAACACAATCCAACAATCTTATCTCCCCATCTATGTTACCCAAAAATAACAAGTCAGGAAATGAAAAACTCCATAGATGAAGAAATGTTAGTGTTCCAGAAAGTAGTCGAAAACATTTATGCACTACTAGAAAGGAATAAAGAAAAAAAGAGAATAAAGAAAAAGAGAATACTCGTAATCAAGGCTTTCGATGGGACAAGTGTTGGCTCCGACGATTGCGATCTGCGAAGTGGTGTTCTTTCGGTTCCTAGCGAGCAGAGGCTGTTGGAATCCGACAGATCCATCATCTAGAATCCCAGATATCTTCCTCTCGTACGCGTAGTTCCCTCCTTCGACCTCTATATCATGGTTTTCGCTCCGATCATCCATCTCTTATTTCCACCAACACACACAATTTCGATCCGGATCAGATGAATTTCGAGAGGGTCGTATTTTACTATTGGTGTAAGATCTCTGAGTCTCCGGGAATCAAGAACCTCTCGCGCTCAGGCAAATGTTAAAGTCTATTTGTTTATTGCTTTTTTTTTTTTTTTGGTTTTTTGCTTTAGGGATGAAAGGTCATGAGGAAGTTTTGTCGTTATCTTTTTGACATGATTTTTGTTGTTTTCCTTCTCTTTTTTTTTTACATGATTTTTGTTGTGGGAGATTGCATCCTTTTTTTTTGTGCATCCTATAACTAAAAAAATAAAGTGTGATTAAAAATCCAACTGAAAACAAAAATTTTAATATTTCTAAATTCTTACTTACCCGTAGAGAAAAGAACAAACAAAATTTCTTTCATTATCAATCACCACACCACCACCATATTCTTCACATCAACCACCACTCTTCCTCTGCAACCACCATCTTCTTTTCGTAATCACCATCACCTCATCCATAATCACATTTATCACTCGGCCACCATTGCCACCACCATCACGAAAAGACAATTAATTGATCTTGAAAAAGAAAGCTTTTTTTTTTTTTGCTAAATTTTGTTAAAAAAGAAAGCTGGTCGCTAATTGTCGAAAATCTAAAGTTGCCTTCCTCGATGTTGACAACTGAAAAAGATAAAGATCCAGGTGAATCATGTGAGCATTTATATGTTAGTTCAACAAGTGATAATGAAGATGGGGATCAAAATTGTAGAAAATTAACAGTGATATTATGTAGTATGTTCTAGACAAATTCTCTAGGAAGGCACTAAAGAGTTTTATTATAAATATAGTACATAAGGGTCAAAACAACCAAAATATATTAGATTACAGTAGAAGTTACAACTTAATATGTGATTTTCTAAGTTGGACCTATTTTAGAAAGTCAGTTATCATTAACACTAATATGCCTTAGTATATCACTCCATATACTAGGGTTCGTCAACCTCGCGCAAGCGCGGAGTACTTGCGCGGGGTACGTGGGTGTTGTATATCCCAATAATATTGATTTCTAAGATTCTCAATAGAAATGCTCTCATAACTTGTACATATACCGGTGAAGATCACATCACTGGAGAAAAATATGTAGTCGATTAACTCCTATGAAAATTGTTTTTAGAAGGAACACCAAACATTGGCTCCAGAAAAGTTATCAATAGCTTCATCACTTTCGATTACTGTTCAGAAAAACATACCTCTTCGGAAAAAAACTTGATTAGTTGATATAGGTCAGTATGAACACGTGCATTAAAAATTTAGAAAACTGAACTCCACGTTTGGGGTGAAAGAGGGCTTAGTTTCTGACATCAAAGGCATGGAGTAGTCTATGTTATTGCAACTTTACTTTTCCTTTTCAGTTATGGCTTCATTTCTAAAGGATGTATTTATTTTCACTTACTAAAATATTTATTAGTATATTTAGTAATGCTTGTTATATTTCTATGTACGGATTGATGAGATGAATGTACTCGAAAACATTATATATTCACTCTGATGATAACAAAAAAAGGTTATGGATATATAATTTATATAAAGAATAATCATACGATTACTTAATCTATGTAAACCTATGTATATGGAAGAAGATCGGTGGAATTGAAAACCAAGATAGGAGGAATCAAGCAATGACATATTGAGCATAGGATTCTTGTCGCATAGATCCCCAAATGCCATAACAGGTTAAGGATTCCTACGTGGATTGTCGAGCTACTGGAACATCAAAAGTCACTAAATCTTTAGTTCGAGTGTATATCGATCTATGTATTGGGTCACAAGTAAAGGATTCTTGAGTTAGTGTGATTCCGTATTTTAGTAGGACGTTGGTAAGTTGATTTTAAATGTATTCTTCAAAATAAAAAAATGATTCTTTTGTTCTAAATTGTTGTATTTCTGCTGAAGTAGATCATAGTGTGATAATTTCTTTTCTTGCACGATCTTCTTGGCTTCTCATAGTTTCATGGGCAATGATGGTGGAGATGTAGGAGTTGGCGTTGGGAGCCAAGGGAATCGTTTGTTGTCGTATTACTAAAGGACACTTTGATACGATTATGAAGTCTTCAACACACACAAAAATAATTAACACTAAAGTTATCGCTGATTTTCCGGCTTAGTTTTTCTTAGTATTTACTAAAACACGTTTTTCAGAAAAGCAGTGAGATGGTTTTAGGTGCATACGTAGACACTGTCTTCTTTTTTCTTTGTTATCAGTGATTTGCAGTTTATATACAAAATTCACAAAAAAAATTCTAATTAAAAACAGGTGGAGTACTCCAACAAATGTTCTCAATTCCGGTTGATCATCAAACGTAAGAATAACCAGCTTTCGAAAATGAACAATATAACGTGATGTTTTGCAGATCCAACAGTTACATTATGAAATTTAAGATTTAGAGCAAACATCATCAACTAAGTCCATGTGTGTGTCGAACAAAAAAAAGGTCCATGTGTGTAACACGGACATTGTAAATGATTTAGATACGGTAATATACCCCTGTAGCCTACTCCAAACACACCATCCAACTAAAAAGCTCACTGATCTCCAAATCCACCTTCCTCTACCTGAAAAATCCCAATGGTTTATGAAACCTTAGGTGGCAATGTGTAGATCTCTGTAATGATGACAAATTCAACTTCCACTTCTTACATATTCCATTAATTTTTATCTTCTCTGGCTAAAAGCCAAACGCCAGTACACTCACAGTTCCTGATAAAACACAGCGGTAGAGTAGTGGTATGTTTTAGAGACACTAATACGATGTGGCATTTGTAACTAAGACATCCCCGGCTTAATTTTTCTGAGGATGCCAATAATATATTTCCTCTATGAAGAAGGAGAGAGCAAGTTGCTGAACAACAAAGACTTCACACGGCAAAGCAAAAGGACTAATGAAAATTGAATCTTCACTAATAAGCAGTGTGAATTCGTTGCTTTTCACCTTAGCATAACATAAAAAAAAAATTTCCAAAGATGACCATTATACTATACAGAAGTAACAAAACATTGGAGTCAAAATGTAAAAACTCTGCTACTAAATATTATCATCACTCACCAAAAGATTTCATGCCAAAAAATATAATACCCAAATACTATATACAAACCAAACAAATCTCCTAACTTATCGGGATATCATCGACGATCGCTTTACTCCCTTGTGCACGATGCTGCTAACACCGAGTCGGCTCCTTTGCCCCTAGCTATGCCCTGCGTGGTCCACCGGTATGGTAAAGACTCGGTTGCCCTCTTTCCTCTGCTGCTGAAGGCTTTCCGTTGCCCTCTTTCTTAATTCGATCATGAATGAAAATAAAAGTTGCAAAATCTAAGAATGAGAATTGTGCAGATGGAGTGATGATTTGTGTCATCTGTGGGCATATATTTAAAGGATTAGACTGAGAAGTTTCTGAAACAGCTGGAGAGGGCGATTGATGAACCGTTAGGTGTAGTAATTAGATTGAAACTGGATATGAGGATTGAATATTTTCGCTAACTAAAACGTAGATCTAAAGGCGGATGGCTGCCTTCTATAACGTAGGGTTTATTTGTGTGGCTGCCAGAGAAACCAGAAGGCGGGAAGAGGAAGAGACTATTGAGAGTTAGCATTGACAAATTTTATAGGCTTAATTTTGTTATGTAAACTCGTTTGTACTTTTTTAAGTCCATTCAAAGAAAAAAAAAAAGTAGATGACGTGGATAGCTTTAGGAGTGAGTAAAAACTGATATATTATAATATAGATTCCTATCCATGCCTAATAATACGGTTTGGTTAACAAACGTATATTTGCTTCCTTGTTGAATTAAATATGTGGAATCAATGTATATACCTATGTTTAAAAATACACTATCCTCGAACCTAATTTTACCAACTTTCAAAAGATCTAAATAGAGAACTTATGCTTTTAAATATGATTTAAATACAATATATATACCAATTCAGTTGAACTTTACATATATTAAATCGTTTAATAATTAAACGCAAATCCAATGAAATAAATATAATAAGAATCTACAAATATACGTGACGGTTGGAAACTATTAATAAGATGACAAACATGTAAACTATAAAATTATTCAAAAAATTATATAAACAATTGTAATATGGTCAATGTTAAAAATATTTGTTACTAATGATATAAAAACAAGATTTTTACATTTATAAAATTGAAAATAAATACATGCGCAATCGCGCGGATGAAGATCTAATTTTATGTTAAAGGTAAATAGACATTTATTTAACTAATCGAAGACTTAGAATTAAGATTTGAGGGATGAGGTTTTGGGGGATGGGGTTTAGGATTTTATAAATTAATAAATACATACTTAAAATTTCAGATAAAAATTTAAAATATAAAGATTCAAAAAATTATAAAATAATCAATAAAATAATAATAATAACTAATTTATATTTTATTGAAATAATCATTTATATTTTTATATATGTAAAGTAAGGGTAAAATGGTATTTTATCACTTTAATAAATAAAAATTTAGTCATTTTCCTCTTTATGTGCTATTTTGGTAAATAAACTATTTTAAAGTATTTTAAGAGAATTGTACTGTTATATATTAGTTTTATACATAGAATATAAATGTAACTTTAAAAGATATCTCTCTATCTCCATATGTCCTTCCTTTATATCTTCTTCTTCTTCCCTCCTCCTTGTACTCCTACTCTTCCTTTTCCTCTTCATCTTCATGATCTTCATCTTGAAATAATTTTTCTCTTTTATAGTAATTATTAAAGATAATGTAGTTACTATTCTAATTTATTGTCCAAATATAGTATACTATTTCTATTTTGTTGTATTCAATTATATTTACGAGTCATTAAACAAAAATTACTTTATAATAGAGAAATTGAACTCGGTAACTACCACCATTAGTACCATTTCTTCTTCCATAATCACCACCGCCTCCTTTGTAATCACTATCAAATATGCTATTCCGTCACTCGACCACCATCACTGTAGTTACCACTACCATGAGCACCATTAAATCTGTAATTTCATTTTATTTACCCTCGTGTTCTCCTCAACTACCATCATATCCTAGTGTTATGACCGTCAAATTTATTTCTATACTATTTTGTAAAATTGAAACATACATGGTATAGTATTCTAAATCATTTTATAATTTTAGTAATATGTATTATACCATTTAATTTGGTATATTCTATATATACTTTCATTTGTATGTTTTCATAGGATGAAAAGTAATTTTCGCATAAACGTTTATAATTTAGTTTTCTTGTTGTTTAATATTCAATAAGATACATATGATCATTGAAATCAGTCATTGATGTCGAGGAGGTGAACACAATTCATTTTTGAGTATACTATTCTACTTAATAATTGTACTAATACTTGATATACCAACTAGTTTTTTCTATAATTTTTTTTATATATGTTAGAACAGACCATTGGTTCATATATTTCCACAGACCCATTTTTAGACGTGTGAGATATATTATTTTTTGAAATTCATTGAAAACTTATCACGATTTTCTTTGAAATTGTAATATATCTAGTATTTTAAGAACATTTAAAAATCATTAATGGTTCACAACTGAAAATTAAAAATATATATTTATTGTGTAAAGACATTCAAATTTAAATTTTTACATAATTTAAATGATAAAATTTAGTTAAAATCTTGTTAATATAAATTTGTACATAATATTTATAAGACTTAATTTGATATCTTAGAAAATTTGTGATAAAAATATAATATAATATTTTTTTTTGTATCCATATTTTTGTATAGCAATAGTAACAAAAAATAATCATTTTAGATTATAAGATATACGCTCATACATGCATAATTGATATAGTTTAAGAAATCTGCTTTCTTTCTTACATAAACTATAAATATATCTAATAAATAAATACATATTTGAATTGAACATATATTTTAAAATCTGTTTTCATGGTATAAAGAAATGGGAAAATTTAGAGTATTTAAATATATATTATTACACACATATTTGATATGATTTAGGGAATCTGATTCCTTTGTTATAAAAATTGCTAACATATAAGATATTAATATAAGAGAAACATATATTCAAATTTAAAAATGTATACTTTTAAAATTTGTTTGCTTTGGTATATAAATATTATTATCTAATTTGATTCGAGAAAATCAGGCTAATTAATAAGAATCTAACCAATCAAATATTAGTCTAAAACTTTTTAAGAAATTGATTGACTATTATTTATATATATTTTAACTAATATTATTAGTATCAATTTTGATTGGACCATTGAAAATTTTTGATGGTAAAAAATTGGTAAAAAAACTTTATTTTAATAGAGTAGATATATTATATAAAATCGGTTTTAACCAGACCAACAAAAATCATGAAAAAAACTAGCCTAAAACGCTGCGTTTGAGTTGTCTCTAGCCCTCCCGCCATATACAGTACAAGTTCTTCTCCACCACCAGCAATAACAGGTATCTCGAGATCTATCTGGGCCGATTCAGTCACTCTACAGCAACAGCACATGAGTGTTTGGAAGCACAACCCATAAAAGATCAATACGGATCTCGCCTGAGCTGAAGCGATCATCAGGGTGGGCGCCGGCTGCATCCCTGCCACAATCGGTGCCGGTTGCACTTTTCTTGGGCGTTATTGTATCCTCTTTGGTGGCACTGCCTCCGCCACAGTTGATGGTTGCATCATCTCGACTTATGTGGCACATGCTAAATACAGAAAATTGGGCATGTGCCACAGAAGCTGAGATGATGAAACCATCGACTGTGGCGGAGGTAGTGCCGCCAAAGAGGATAAGAGAACGCCTAAGAAAAATGCAATGGTTCTTTGATGAAAAAAATATAGAAGAGAGAAAACCATAGGTTTAATCCTAATAGGTCGTGGAGCTGGCAGACTTTCCCTTTAAAACAATAGATTAAAAAGGACGATGGAATAGGGTGTTACATGATGAACAGAAGCCATTGTTGGAAGATTTCTATTATTTCTGGCTTCAAATGGTAATCGACGAAACTGCACCGCACTGTAGTTTTTCCACGTGTTACTATTTGGACTATCAGAAAGCTGTTCGCAACAGTATATGGTTGTTGCTGATGCTTCATTTGAACTTTGGGCAGGTATACAATCAAATTTAGTCGTTTTTCACATCACGGGATAAATCTGTTGCGTTGTAAGCATTATAGGGTTAGCTTTTTTTACAATACAACAAGGACTTAATAAAAAAAACAAATAAGTTTTGGAAACAATGTGTGTAGTCATTGGTTGCATGATAACTGCAAAATGAATCTATGACATCATTCTCCGGCAAGCATACTCGAACAACGTCTGAACTGTGCCTTTTGCTGATGCTTCATTTGGTAGGTTAAGAAGCCTAGAAACCCTGGAGAAACCGATATCATGTTTCATTATGGAACTAGGCTCTGGTTCTAGTTCAGGTTCCAGACCAAATTGTTTCTGTTTGTTGTTACTGGTTCTTGTCAGTGCCCATTGCATAGACCATATGGCAAGGGGACGCATGTAAGTCAGTGCTCTATACTGATCATTTGTGTTCCAAGCTTCAGGCGTTTGAAACGAGTAACTGTTCAAACACATACAAACGTTTGTATCAAACACTTGAAGGAACATATGGAAACGCCTGAGAGTGATATCAACATAAAGCTTACCCCAGTCCAGTTTCCGACCAGGCAGCTTCATATATACCACTTGCAGTCTGAAACGCCTTGTCAACTAAACCTTCTTGGATCATTGTTGCAGACAGCGCGTAAGTAACACCAGACCATATCTCTCGTGATTGCATCGATGCTGTATCAACTTTCCCATCAGGGTGCATCCCGTTTACTGCCCCTCGTTTTCCATCTTTAATCTTCATCACATTGAAGTTGTAAACTTTCTCCAAAGCCATTCTGGCCTTGTCTTCATCTACAATAGGCATAAGACCTGATGCTCTGGCGTACCTACACTCTTACCATATTATATTTCTAACTAATAAAATAACTTCTTATAGAAAAGAGGAGGGGAACAAACAAACCATTGACCAGCTAGTTGATCAGCTTGTATAGACGAGCTATATCGACTTCCACTGGTATCATAATTAAAATATGATCCATTCCACAACTTCTTCTCGTACACAACCTTCGCCTTCTCAAACTTTGACCAAAAATAGTCCTGAGAGTTCTTGTCACCAACTTCACGAGCCAATGCGGATGCAGCTTGCAGTGCAGCCACCCAAAGTCCACCACAGTAAGCGCTAACACCAGATGCGGACCATGTATCGTACGTCTGATCAGGAAACCCTTCGTTCTCAATCATTCCATCGCCATCTTTGTCAAACTGAGCCATATACGCCATTGCAACATACACTGATGGCCATACCGCTAATGCAAACTTTTTGTCTCCTGTAGCAACTACGTCCCTGTAGACCTGGAGGACGAATTTGGGGTTTAAATCTTTCCACCGATCAGTATTGTGAAGATTGTACCCATTAACCTCAAACCAAGGATCGTTGATCCCCAAGTCATGAGGAACTGCACCAAGAACTTTCCTCTGTACCCATTGTCCTTCACTAAGAGTTTTCACTTTAGTGGGATCGTGTAGCATGACCGCAGCGGCAAAGTCTCTCTGGATACTAAGTTCTAGTTTTGGAAAAAGCATCACCAGCGCGAAAGACGCATAGAAATGAACATCGTAGGTGTTCCACATACGGTACTCGATTCCTTCTAGGTAGAGAAAGTGCCCAATGTTCTCTTCTCCTTCTTCTAGTAGCTTTGTGCCAAATGCAGAGTTTGATGCTGTTGATGCATGAAGTTGCTCAAGCGTTGAAGCCATTTTTTCAAGAACCGAGACAGCTGTATCATTCTGCTGCTGTGGTACATCTATGATGCTCTTCAGACCCGACTGAGATTTATCAAGTGAGAACTTCTTTTCTCTGACTCCTGCCAAGCTGTGTAGTGGAGATGATCCATCTGCCATGACAACAGAACATGAGAAGCTTGCGTGATAATGCCATGCTGAAAGTAAAATAGTATCTACCTGTCCAAAGAGTTCCTCCAGAATTAAGATAATAAAGCTCATTGAAGAGAGTGATAGGGTACCATGCAGGCAGCCTTTTATCTTCAAGTATTGGTCTCTGCCAGTCTTCTATCCAAGACTCCCATTGACTATGTCCTGTGCCATAATAAGAGTGTCAGTGTAAGAGCACCTTTTTCTACCTATTGGAATTCTAAACTTTCATATACAGTATGTGTATATATATATTATATATGTCTATATAATTGTGGAGTCCATTATTTTACGGGAAAACCAACCCAAAGTTTCTAAACTTTCATGTTTTAAGAAACTTTGGACTGGGTTTCCCATGAACTAATATGGATCCCACAATTACAGTGCATATGAGGTAGAACTCCAGTGGGTAGAATCTCCATTGGAGGTGCTCTAAGCTTCATTCTCAAAAGAATAATATTATATTATAGGACTTTTACCAAGAATAGCATCATAAGCAATTTGTGGTGCGGCATCGCCATGAGTGCCATAAAACTTTGTGTAACGCCTGAAAAAATAATTATGTTTTAGAAGGCCATGATCACCATTAGGTAAAGTTACTTAGAAAATCTTTACCTTGAATATATTTTACCACTAGGAAATTGCACTTCAGGGCAGTCCCAAGCCAAAGAAAATGTGATAATGCGTGACTCTCCCGGTAAGACTGTCGCGGAAGCAGCTACTGCTGCCCCGATCGATGATCCGTGTTCAGATTGCATCGACGCCTCAGAAGCATCAAGGTGATCAAAAGAGCCATGCTGTAACAAAATATCATCTTGTTGAATCATACAAATCATATGCAAGAATAAAATGTAAGAATTATCCCAACCTCTTTGATAATCTCCCACATATCTTTTGCTGTGATTCCATTTTGCTTTCCAGATACTGTGAAGAAAGGGCAGACTGAGACACTTACACCTTCGGTCTCCTGAGCTGAAACCGCATATGACAGAGATGGTAATCCGTTTGCTGTTCTGTGTCAGAGAAAAAATGCTTGAAACATTCAGAGCCTGATAATTAACCACAAAAAAAAATAATATATGATGCTTTACGCAAAGAATATGGAAGAACTTACTTATGGTGTAAGAGCACACCCTTGACTCCATCATTCATCCTATCACATTCATCAACATTGAGTAAGTATAAACACATACACAAAGTTGAAGAGTAAAGCCAGAAGAAAGATGGGTGAGCAGGAGTAAAAGTATATTTTATTTGTACATTATCTTGGAGTTGTAGTGGCCACCTGAGAACTCTGAGTCTCCTCCAACAGAATTCTAAACCAAGGAAAATTTATCATTGACTTTTGTTTAGGGAAAGCCAAACAAAACGAATGCATTCAAAAGCTTATCTCACCGCCCAAGTAAAGAGCAATGTCGCATCCGCAGTAGTGTCTCCGAGATTATGAATCTGATGAATAATGAGTCCAAACTCATCAGTAACATATATGGTAGCTCTACATCATAAACAAAAAAAAAAAAGAGAAGAAACTGGACATACGGTGAAAGTGAAAACAGAAACAGGAAAACTGCTTTCTTTGTAGTTGTGAGGTATAAAAGGTGAAACTTGACGACAAACAATTCTAAGCTCTGGATCAGGTTCACCTGTACATCCAAGTTTTTAGCCTCATACAGCAATATCTACGAGGGTGAAACTATTATTGTTAAGCATATTACCCTCATATATTGTCCAAGACCTAGGATATAAAGCATGATATGTAGCCTTGTCTCCTTTCATATTCCAGTCCCATGAACCAATTCCAGATTCCGACTCTTGTCTGTTTCCAATATATAAATATTTGAGTCATCTGAGGAAAAGAATATTATCTGCATGCAAGCCAACAATCAGCAGAGAGTACTTGAATAGATTACTTTGCCAGCTTTGGGTTCCTTGGACATAACACGCTTGAGTACTTTTTACCATTGGCCCTAGAAACAAATGCCTGCATCAGACAAATTCACCCATTTAGTAAACCATGATTGAATATCCCAGATGTTGTTATCATCATCATATGCATCCTGCAACTATCTTCAACCAGTTTTCTCCTGCAAAGTCTAATATATTTTGTAACTTACTGAGAACTGATTTGCGAGAACTGGTTCATCTTCACATTTTGGAGGGAATAGCTGCCATCGCTGGAATTCACCTTTAAAACTCCTTCCTATGCTACCAGAACTGCAATGTAATCATAGATTAAATAAAATACCTAAATAAAGTAATACATATGCAATTGTGATCAGGAAGATGGAACTTATGATTACCAAAATACGTTCAAAATGAGTGATAAAAAAAGGAAAACATACCCAATACCTCCAAGTGGAACACCATGGGAAGACGTTACAGAGTGCTTAGAAAATGGGTCTATGAAGGCCAACTGCAATTAAATAAGATTGTTACAATATGTACAGAAAAAAAAAGAAAACGAAAACGCATCTGTGGAGATGTCTAAATTCTTTTACCCTTCCCTTGGCAGCTTCTTCTCTGACAAGAAACCATAACCGAATGCCAACAGGAGCCTACAGAAATGTAACATTCATAAAAGGCACATTATGCGGTTGCAGGTTTCACAATTTTCACATAATTCTAATTTGCATCACAATGAAATGCCAACAGTAATATTTTGAAACGTTTTACAATCATAAGGTACCATCTGGAGAATCTCTTTAGCAGTCAGAGCGAATTCCCGGGGAGCCTTTGCGTTACTGTCTATCTTTCTTTGCCATGTCAAAGATGCAGGTATTGCCGGATCAACCTGCTTATTGCATAAGTACGAGAAACAATAAAGTTACCAACACAAAATTCTTGTAAGAAAAGCAATATTGATAAGTTTACAATAATATCCCACTGGTTGTCCTGTCTTAGGTCATAAGCATCATTTACAATGATTATCAACAAGAAAACATCTCCAAACAATCAAAAACTCAGAGATGAATGTAACTAAAAACTTTGTCTGATGCAGATCACATACTTGAGGAGTCTAAGAACTAACTATAACAGAATCCAGCAGTTTAAGAAGAATCCAAATTAACTCAAAAGCTTACTTTTGTAGCAGAAGACTTGACATCTTCACCACCATTATCCATGAAGTTTTCCTCAGACATTTATTCCTGAAACACAAACACATCGTTGTGGTTACTTGTACAACTGAACAATCCTAACTCTTCTTCATCTACTCTTTTTCTCTCATTAATCGGCTAACTGATTAAAGAATATTTTTTCACATCTTAAAAACCCAATATGAAGAGTTCTTGTTTGCTTGTTAAATCCAACATGGGGAGGTTAAGCAATACACAACAATATAATTCTGCATTACGATTATTTCATTAAGATAAAAGTTAACAAAACGATTACTCTGAATTTTGATGCAGGAGAAGGATGAGAGGGTTGAATCGAACAAGCGACTGGATCAATAGAAGCAAATTAATGTGGCAAACAAAAAATAAAATCCGGAGAATTGTTTTGTCAGTGACGATCGAGACGAAGAATATTGATTGATCAAAATAAAAACTTTTTATAAATTGAAGGACTTTTTCAACAGAATGTGTAGGAGGCTTGTTTGATGTGTGTAGTTGTGACTTGTGGACAATAGGTTTTGATAAAATATCTCCTGCATAATTGGATAATGGCCCCATGTACAGTTTTCAAACTTGGACTATTTTTTAATATATTTTCTTATATGGTACTCCCTCTGTCTCATAATACTTGATGTTTTGTATTAGTGCACAAAGATTAAAAAAATTACATTTCTCTAAAAAAGCATTTTAAATATATAATTTTAAAATCAGTTAACAAATTATAAAATAGACAGTAAAATCTAATTGGTTGAACAATTTCCGATAAAATTAAAATTAACTTTAAAATCTCAAAATTTCATATAAATTGAAATAAAATAGTCCTTCTAAAACATCATTTATATTAAAACGGATGGAGTATTAAAATTAATCATAATTCTATGAATTCTTATATTAAACTTCATCTCTTTAGCGGTAACAATTCAATTGACAAAAACGTAATAGAAGCAACGTAGAGATTTATTGTTACTAAATGCTAGGATTCGCAAACTAAATGAGATAAATTGTTCAGTCAAAAAAGGAAAGAAATTGTCAAAGAGTATTTTATTTGCAATTAATCATATTTAAAAAAATCTTATACACGACACACAACAGCGTAATTATAGTTAGAAACAAATAATAATAATAATAATAATAATAATAGTTGACTTAAATGATAAATAGATTAATGGAAGTTTATTAAATAGAAGTTTTAGACAGTTAAAAGTTTGTCAGCTAATTTTGTTGCAACCTACACTAACTTTTCAACAAATTTTAGTAAAAATATTTAATTAAAGAAAAAAGAGAGATTTTGTAAATCATCCGATATTACCTTCTTTCTTAATGTAACACTTTTTTGCAACTAATGCTAGGACTGTGAATAGAATCCGTAGACAAAAAAAATTAATAAATAAAGTAAGTCGTAAATAATATACTATTTATATATTACTTATTTTGAATTTTCTACATATTATAAAATAATAAATAAATATTGAATAATTGAAAAAAGTAATTTTTACATATATAATTAAATTGGCACAAACACAAATCAAAATAATCATTTTTTTTATTTACAATATGTTTATGAGAAATAAAACAAAACAATCATATTTACCTATTTTATATGGCATATTGTTAAATTTAAATAATATCAACATACATATATAATTTTTAATTATCTAATAAATAAGACTTCGTACAAAAACGATTTTATGATCATTTGTATTTTTTATAACAAACATTTTAAACTGGTGAAAACAAAATTTTAATGTGGATTTTTAAATTTTAAGTAATTTGTAATTGTATTTAGAATTCAATGGAAAATTAAAATATTAAGTTTTCAATGTTTGTTCAATACAAATTTAAGAACTAAAATATTTATTTTATATGGTATGTAATCTAGTTTAAACAGTATTAAATATATGTACATTTAATATGAATATCTATTAAATGAGAATTTATATTTTAATAGTTTTATAATCATTTGTATCTTGTTATAACAAAAATTTAAACCATTGATAAAAAAAATTTAATGTGAGACTCTTAACAATTTTAGTAATTTAAAGTCGTTTTAAAAAAAATCAAATATAAATATACGAAAAAACTAAAATTTTATTATATTGTGAATATAATTTTTTAATTTATTTTATTAATATGTAAATTAAACAAAAATAATGAAGGATATAAAAGTTGTTACCAAATCATTATTATTTTAAATCATTAATTGCAATATATATGTTAATTGTAATATATTTTAATCATATTTTAACCTAGGTAGTTATTGTTAGAAACAAATAATAATAATAACAATAATAATAATAATTGACTTAAATGATAAGTAAATTAATGGAAGTTTATTAAATAGAAGTTTTAGACAGTCAAAAGTTTGTCGGCTAATTTTGTTGCAAACTAGACTAATTTTTCAACAAATCAAAGTAAAAATATTTAATTAAAGAAAACAGAGAGATTTTGTAATTCATCCGATCTTTTTTTGTAATCCGATATTACCTTCTTTCTCAAGCAATGTAACACGTTTTGCAACTAATGCTAGGACTAGGAATAGGATCCGTAGACAAAAATAATAGGAGTAATAAATAATGTATGTCCTTTTGACTGGCAAAGTAGTATTTAACACAAACCGTGTGGAATGGTGTTGTTTTAGAACAAGAAGTAACAAAGCAGCAAAGACAATGTCTACACGTTACTTGCACATTTTCTATCATCATGTTTAATATGCAGCTGGACCTATGAAAACTCAGGACCTCCACGATTGCATCATTTTTACATTTAAAACCCAAATTAAGTAATGTGAACAAAGTAACGTACCGACACGACTTGAAAATAAGCATCAAGACAAAAAAAATCTCATCAAGACACAACAATCTTATTTAACACATAATATCACAATATTCTTATAAACACATAATATCATAGTATATATTCTTAGCTTTAGTTAAAATTTTATTTAGAGCAAATAAAACGGGAAATTTGGGATCATTCCATAGTAGAATAAAAACTAAGTGTATAACCATAACAAAAAATAGGTTATGATATTTGAATATCATTTGCCATATTACCCTTTCTCATTTTCACCTCTCTTTTTAATTAACTTTATAAGTTTGAAAAATTATAATTCGAATTTCTTATATACTTATAAAAAACATAGATTTTTTTTCGTATATGACATGTTTTGAATTTTGTAAAACTAACATATATTTATAAAATTGAATATATACACAGTAATAATAAAATTTTGTTAGAATAAAGTTAAATAGAATAGCAGCGATAAAATTCATATTTCCTCAATCTCTCCTTCAATCTCTCTCTCCAATCTCCATCCACATTTTCCTTCTCCCTCTCTCTTTCACTTCTTTTTCCCTACTCTCTCTCTCTGATATATAATGTTCAAATATTATATTGTTGTATTCTATTCTATTTATAAAGTATAAAATAGAATTGAAATTACATTTTTTTTCTCTCTGTCATTTTTCCCCTCGCCAGATTCTTTCTCTCTCTTCACTTCTTCCCCTACCCCGCCTCTTCTCTCCTCTTACTTCCCTCTCTCTCTCCATTTTCTTCTTTGTACTCCTTTCCTTTTTTTTTTTTCATCATCCACGTCTTGTTCTTTATAATCTTCTATTTATTAGACATTTTACCTATTTCCAGCTTCCTCTATAAACTATCTTTTCATTTTTTTTCATCATCCTCGTCTTTGCTTTTCTTCCTCTCCACGTACTCTCCATTTTTTTTTATATATATGTTCACATGCTATACTACATGGTCATCAAATATAGAATGTTATATGTTTATTTTGTAATATATTAGCTAAATATGTTCTTTCACATAATTTATTTTACACTAAACACTTGTCATACAAATAAATATGCTTGTTCATATTGTCCACTGCTTAAATTGCATTGAACCCTATAAATAAATACTACTAAAGAAATTATATTATTTTCCCTTATTACATTTATGTTTGAAATAATCTATTCTATACTGACGATATAAATAGAATAGTATTTGGTTGTAGTGTGTGATATACACACATTCACGCGCTTGTAAAAGACTATAATGTCTAATAATGTGGCAAATTGACACATTTTTCAAGACATGACTATATTCTTCATTCTTTTCTCAATATGGTTATACAGCAAAAGCACCCCAAATAAAATATAAATTTATAGCATTATTATTATCTAATTTTTTTGGGAGATTTGCCAAATATAATAAAAAATTGTTTAAAATGTAAAAGTAAACCATATATTCAATCAAATGCAAAATCTACCCAAATGGTTAGCAAAATTACCATTTACTCCTTAAGACCAAACAAAAAAAATTATTTTCAAATTATATTCTTTCCAAGTTTATATTTAACAGAAATAAGTCTACTAGATAGAGACTTCCGAAGAAGTCTACTAGATAGAGACTTCCGAAGAAATCTACTTAGGAACTCTTCTTCGTAATTTGATTTACAATTTTATTTTATTACATTTGTGTAAAATTGTTGTAAATCATCAATATATGGATCAATCAGAGCTATACAAATTAAAATTTAATTTATATAGAACCATTTGCAAGAATATATATTGGTTTGCTAACTATGTTTGTACAATGCTTATGGTTTAGTAACAATATGTTGAAATATGTATGTACTGTTAACATTAGATATTAGATTCAGATTTTTTTGTTTAATTGAATTACATTTATATATAAATTTTGAGTAGTTTATATTTAACAATGTTTTCATATTTGCTATAATGATTAATTAAGAGTTTTTGGTGATATTAGAGTTTAGGGTTTAGAGTTTGGGGTTTGTGGTTTAGGGTTTGGTAGACATCAAATAAAGTCTACTTGATTTTAGGGTGTAGTAGACTTATTACGTAGTCTACTAAATTTTAAGATTACAAAATTAAATTAATTTTAAATTATATGTATTTTTAGGAATAAATATTTTTTTTAAAAAAATAATATATTAAAACTATTAAAAAAGAAAAGAAATGGTTAAATCATATATTAAAATTACCAAAACAATAAAAAATATTGTAACCACACTGGTAACAGTTTAACCTAAACGGATTTAATCAAATTAATTTTAATCTAACCAAATTTTAACAAAAAAAAAAATCATAGTAAACATCCAAAGAAATCTACTAAACCATAACCAATTTAACTCGACCGGATTCAACCAAACTAATTTAACCTGACCAAATTCAAACAAAGTATTTTAACCTAACCAAATCAGTTACCTGACATATAAATATTATTTTTATTGTGATATTTGGTAAAACAAACCCTAGCTTTACGCCATTTCTCTCAGCCGGTTTTTGATATATCATGGTTTTTATGGGTTTTGACAAATGTTATAGGCCTGGTTTTATAGTCTATATTAGATGTTTCGAGTCTGTTTTAGAGTTTTTGCAGGTCCGTGTACACTTTGGAGCATTTTAGAGTTTTGAGAGAAGTGATGCTGAAACGTTGAAGTCGGAGTCGGTCTTTCACCATGGTGTCAATCGACACTCATCCTGGTGTCAGTTGACACCCCTCTCAAGTTAACAAACCAACGCACTTTGTTGATGTTTCAATAAATCAAACTTTGCCTCAAAAGTTTTCCTTATTTGCAAAGAAGCCCATAGACGTGTTTTACCTTATATTATATTTTCACAAGCATTTTTAGACTATGCTTAATTTACTTTTATAGATTTTTGGGGAGAAATATCAGCACTCATTCAGAGATTGCTTTGGAACTTCAGTATTCATCTTTATCTTAGTGCAATTTATTCAAGACTATTATTATGTTTTCTTTGATCATGTTTCCTCGTTAGATTTAGAGATTTTTAAGGTTTAAGATGAATTATTAAGTTGATAGAATCCCTAGGGTTATCCATTTTTTTCTATCACTGATTGCTCTTAATGCTAAGTTCTAGACTAATTAACTAGAATCTTTTTCATAGGATAATTGGTTAGATGCGACAACATGATTGATTATCTTTGATGAACTAAATTACCATTCACAAAGAGATTTGGTTTAGGAATTTAGTGAACTTATCAGACTGTTCTTAATGCTTGTCTTAGTTGTATGAATTCGCAAAGAAAATTGGGATTCTAGGATCTAGACATAGATTAGTATCTGCAGCTAAAGCTGGGTGATTGATAATTGTTATCTGAGTTCGAGAACAGTTCTTCATTAACCCATGGCATTCTATTACTGCAATTATCACTTACTTGAATCTAGCGATTTTTTCATATGTCTTACAAACCGATTTACTGTTTTCTTTATTGTTTTCTATTTTTGATCTTGCTTAATCTTAAACTGATAATCTATTGTGTGAAATATTGAGTTTCTGTGGATTTGATCCTTAAGTACTGCACTGCACCTCTGAAATTTCAGAGTTTCTCAAGAGTAAATTTGAGCATATCAAATATCTAGCCCCGTTGCGGGGGACTCTGATCACCATTAGACTAGGTGTAATATTATGACTAGATTTTTTTTTATATAATTTAAGTTTTCTCACTTTCTTTTCTTGGTTTTCAGGTGCATTCCTTAAAGTACAAGAAGCAACAAGGAAAATGAGCTTTTGGACCTTTCGAACCAGAAGCTAAGTTGAAACTCTCAATCCGTAAGACAAAGAATCTAGTGTCGAACGACACCACTGAGGTATTTGGACTGCATGTATAATCTGCATTTTATATTATTATTATTCTAGTTGGTCTTATTATATGTCAAATAAGAATATTGATTTCTTCCATAATATGAATTATTGGTTTAGGTGTGTTTCTGCACATGAAACTACCTGGAGAATACTCGCTTTTCCCACTCATTATCGTATATTAGCTGTAGAAAAACTATGCTTCCATCTACTGAATCAAGACATTCATATTCATGACGAATTCGAACCCTTGGAAAGTATTCTTCAGTGTACAAGTGTGAGTGTGTCTCAGTTTTTAGGTTGATTTGAAGCGTGTAAGAATTATCCAAAAGCGAGGGACATAACGTATGCTTAAATTTCTACTATCTTTACGTTGAATAAAAAAAGAGAGACTATGGAAACCGAAGAAACTCTCTACTAAAATTGCACATTTCAGTAATAAAATCAAAGATCTGTAATTTTTACAGGTTCTACTAATTGTGTAAAAGGTCATGAATGCTTTAAATATATTTGGACTGTTAGATGGCATAGCGTATGCAACATTCAAAGAGGCATGTGAAGTATTAGGGGTGTTTGATAATGATAAAGAATACATTTTAGTGTTGAGGAAGCGAGTGTATGGTCTACTGTTTTTTTGTTATTATGTCACTAAGTGAGTATCTTACACGACCAGAACTTGTTTGGAAATCGATATGAGAATATATAACAGAAGACATTTTGTATTACCAGAGAAAAAAAACAAAATACTACCATTAATATATATATGTTAGATAATTTTAACACAACCTTAATGTTATGTACAATTAGTTTTTATATTTTAATTTTCCAATAGTCATCTTGAAACATGTTTTTCATAATTAATGTTTTCTGAGGATCGATGTTTTAGTTTTTGGAGAACTAGATGAATACGCCTAAACCAGATGATTTCCAGAGTTACAATGGGAACCATCTTGTTGACGATGAGCTCAAGTATAGCCAAGAAAAAAAAAAGTGTAATATCCCGATTTGTGGTATATGTGAAAGGCTTAATAAAATTGATTTGAATACCTATGTCACCAAAATGTATTTACATATTCGGTCACACATCTGTTTAGAAGTCCAGAGTTGCGTGCTTGAGCTGGAATAGTAGAATGATAAGTGACCTATCAAGAAGTGATTCGCGATATCGTGCGAGTGAGGTCAAAGCACGGAGAAAAGTTATGTGGTGATTGCAAGGTTAGTAAACAAGATTTTTCCGAAGTTAAAGGGCCGGCTGTTGCACAAAATGGGACCGATGGGCCGAGTGAGCGGTCATGGGAGACTTATTAGGCGTGGGCGGTCGTGGCGTTACAAGTGGTATCAGAGCCAAACCCAGAAGAGTGTGGAGTCCAGTGAGGGATCACACTGACATGGGTAACGATATTGGGGCGCAATTGTAAGAACCAAGCTTAGCTAAATGAAGCATAATGTGATTTTGGGCAGCAAACAAATGGTAAGAGTCAAACATTGTCCTTGAACAAATAAGTAATTCTTTTCAGCTTTACAAAACATGTACAATAAAAACCGAATCTCTTGGAGCCTTTGGTAAACTTCGTCTGCAGCCATATTGCAGGCGCAGAGAACACTGCGTACAGATGTCGAAACTGTAAAACAACAAAACAAAAGACCATATATATACACAGATGGTTGCAAATGTTAAGCAGGAATATCAGAGACGAAATCCATGGTTCCTAGGACTATGAGGAACACTGCTTGCTCTCCCCCAGAACCTACGTTCCTCATTGCACCCGTACTTTCCGTTACCCCCACCCTGTGGATCCCCCCAGCCTGCGCCTCTAGGGAAATCTAACGGCGGAGGTGGTGGTGGGCGCAGCCTACAAGTCAAGTAATTAGGTGGCTGAAAGTAAGCACTGTGGTGGTGATAGTTATGCGGCTGCTGCGACTGCTGTGAGATGTTAGGACTGCTCCGTACTCTATGCATCGGGTAAAGCCGGCTCAACTGGTAGCTACCCATCTCAGGCTGCTCGTTACCGTTACCGTACCCATCTGGTGACGATTCAGATTTGGGAGAGGAGGAAGCAGAGAGGGTGAAAGAAGGCCGTGTTTTGCGAAGAATGCCGTTGATGGCTTCGATGTAGCGCTGCTCTATCGTCTGTGGCTCGATAGGAGAACCTAATTGAACCGCTGGAAACAAGAAGGTTCTGAGCTTCGGAGTCTCCTGGTGACGGTTGTATTCGTCCATCATGTGTTTCAGATCTTCGTCCGACTTTACCGAGACCAACGCGTCGAGATCTTCTGGGATGATTTGGTATTTGAGCACCATGTCGCTCTCTGTCATCTCCGTGAGCTTCTTGGTGAGTTCTGGTAAGACGGAACAAGAAGATTAAATATTCGATTTGGTGATAATGCAAGAGTTCATTAAATTTTACCGACGAAGGTGATGTCTGGAGAGACGGCGATGACGCGAGTTTCGCCGCCGACGTATTTGAGAAGGCCGTCGGAAGGTCGAGGGAGGATTTTGCCGCCGAAACTGCACATGAACTTCACTTTACTCCTCCCTCCGATTGACATTTTTGCCGCCCACGATCTTTTTTTAAGGTTTCTTGTAAAATTAAATATTAATATATAGAAAGAAAAAAAATGGATGCCCTAGCCTCTTCCTTCTTCGGGCGATTGTTAGAGAGACTAATGCAATTAGTTTTCTTATGAAGAAGAAAGAGGAAGAGAAAAGGTTTGATCAAATTGAATTTTCCTGACTTGTTTCTACAAAGGAAAACAAAAAATGAGGACAAAAGGTTTTTTAACAAAGCAGCAAAATAGGAATCGTTGCCGTTGAATTCTCTTTATTTTGAGATTGACGCCTATTTATGGATTTGTATCGGAAATACCCAAACAATATGCAAAAATTGTGATTTCTTCGGAGAATCTTCGGAGAATCTTTCCTAAATGCCTTGAGAATTTTTCAACTTTCATTTTTCTGAATATTTTTAAAACTAGATTTTAGATAATATATTTTTTTCTAAAAATATAATATAATTACTGAAATAAAATTTTAATATTTACAAATGTATTAGGGGTGGTCAATTACTGATTTTAATTTTTATTATTAAGATTTTATAATCTAAGATTTAACAATTGATGTCATCTAAAATGAATTTATGAGCGTGAATTCTAAAATTTTCACGATTTATTTTGGATTTAGTCTTAAATAATTTACTCATAAAAATATGCGGGACTTCATTTCATATGAGTCCATATGCAAAGAATTTCAAAATCAAATTGGTTTTAAAATTTATGATGCATGATTTATAAATACAAGAACTAATAACATAATTTAAAATCATTAATTAAATAACAAGAGATTATGATTGAATTTAAACTCTTTTAAAATCCATAACTGAATAACACCCCTTTAAAGTATTTCATAGTTTTTTTTATAAATTCTCATTTAAAATTATTTTATTATTCTACTTTTTACCTTTTTAATGTTGAGATATTTGGTTCGGCTTAGCTTCATTTTATTCAATTTTGTTAGTATTTTGGTTTATAAAAAGTAACTACCATACTAAAGTCATATATACTTTAGTTTGGATCGGTTTATGTACTTTCAATTTTTTGGTGTATTCGATAAAAAACATAACTATATTTATCTTTTATTGTATTTTTTTTGAATTTGAGTTTATATGAATAGAAATCAGATTTATTAAAACATTAATATATTTCCAGTATTGTATCTTATAAACATTAATACAATTTCATAAAATAGAAACAAGAAAACGTTAGTAATACTATAATGTAATTAATTAACTAAATTTCAGCACAAATGTTATATTTTATTTAACTTTATGAAAATAAATATAGAAACAAATTTTAACTTAAAAAAAAATAACAAATTAGTAAAATCAAGTTTTTAAATATTAAGATCATATCAATAAATGAATATGTATATATATTATCAATTATATATAATAATATATTTTAATATAGATATTTTCGGTTTGATCGGTTTAGATACCAATACATGTCTATATACTACCGTTAGGATTGGCAAAAAAGCCTGAGCCAAACCGAACTAAGCCAAACAGATTCAACTGAAGCAAACCGAAACAAGCCAAACAAAACCAACTGAACCGATCAATTAACTAAATTTCAGCACAAATGATATATTTTATTTTATTTTATTTTATGAAAATAAATATAGAAAGAAATTTTAACTTAAAACAAAATAACAAATTAGTAAAATCAAAATTTTAAATATTAAGATCATATCAATAAATGAATATGTATATATATATATTATCAATTATATATAATAATATATTTTAATATAGATATTTTTGGTTTGATCGTTTTAGATACCAATACATGTCTATATACTACCGTTAGGATTGGCAAAAAAGCCCAAGCCAAACCGAACTAAGCCAAACAGAACCAACTGAACCAAATCGAAACAAACCAAACATAACCAACTGAACCGATCGAAACCAAAGTATTGTCCCAACCATTATGTTGAAGTTTCTATCAAACCAAACAGTTTGATTTGGTTCTGTTTAAACCAAAAACCAAAGTGTTTATTTAGTTAAATTAACTAATTATATAATATTAAGATAGTTTACCATCTAACTTACACAATCTAATATGATTTTATACATTTTACTTATAAAAACACACAACTAATAACAAAATAAATGAACATGATTCATGTACACTATCATCAAAATCGAAAAGCTAACTTGCTAGTTACTAACTAGTAGGTTTGAAGATAAATTATTTAGAATTATTGAATTACTTGTTTTACATTTTTTGTTGTGATATTTATTTTTACGTTTAAGTATACATAAATTAATTAGTTTTTATTAGATGATGATTTGTTTATGATTTATAACTATATATTTAACCGAAATAGAACAAAATTAAAATCCAACTCGATTAAATTGAACCAACTGAACCGAACACATATCACATTAATTTCGGTTTAATCCGATTAAAATTTCCTTATAACTAAATAAACCAAAACAAATTAATCTAAAACCAAACCTAAATTTAAACAGATATGTCCATTCCTAAATGCAATTTTTTTAAAGCAACACTTATTCAATTTATTTGGTATTACTAAATCAAGACCATTTTTTTTCAGTTCGGTTTTTAGTTTAGGTTGGTTTTAGTTAATTCGAGTTTATCGGATTGAACGCCCTTTTAAGTGTGTGATGAAGTGTGAACCAATGCAAAAAATTCCACCAGCAAATCTTGGATAGGACGAATATTCTTATTTTCGGAATAACATTTTATAATAAACTTCAACAACAAAAGTTCTCCAGTGAACACAAAACGCAACTAATCATTCCTTGAAAGATAACAAAAGAAAAAATAAAACCTAGCCATGGTGTTTCCCGCTTTTCTTGCCCTTCTTCTGTTTCTGCTTCAATTGCGTCAACCCCGCTGCTGTGATCTTCACATTCCCTACAAGAGCAGCCATCAGCTCCGGATCCGTACAAGCCTTCATCAGCTCTTTCTCCCTGACACTCGCTTCCGACATATGTGTGAACAGATTCATTGCGGTTTTTGCAGCTGCCCAAACACATAAACAATCATCAGATAAAATAATCCAAAACCTCTACGTTAAGGTTAAGATAATAGGGAAAAAGTGTTTATTACCCTTTCCTTTCTTCATGCTCCCTGGGATCGCTTTGACTCTGTATTTATATGACTGGAGAGCGTTGTAGGGGCCGCACACAGGGACCGCATATAAGAGAACGTCAGTTGGTAATGGGTTACCAGTTAGGTAATCGACATCAATCAGTTTTTCTTTCTCTTCCTCCCCAAGCTCATGAATATCATCTTCTTCCATTACCACTTTGTCCATTTCTTTCCCATGGCAGTCCCTAGCAAGATGTCCAACCTTCTTACACCTATAACATATTTTCACAGCATCTTCTGTCTCTGCACACAACAACCATCAGTATCATATGCATGGCGACTCTAATGAAAATATGTATGTGAAGAAACAATTTCAGCAGGTCGTATAAATTTACCTTCTGAAGGTTTCTTCTCTTCAGTGACTGTGGGCTTCGTACTCTGTGCTTCAGCATCATTCTTCTGTGGCTTTCCAGAAGACTGCACATGGAAGAGTATTAAATTTTTCCCCAAATTTCATGGTCATTTGAAAGAAAGAAAACGGAGAATGCAACTGAGTTATTCAGAAAGTACTTACTGCCAACAACGCCATTCGAATTTTTCTTTCTTCTTCGTCTTGATCAGCATATTTCTCCTTCATTTTCTTAAGTTTACCCCTTTGCCCACGGCTAACTTTTTCCCCAGCTGGCTTGTTCTCAGGTATGGTCTTGTTGGCTTGCCTTGAAGAAGCATTTTTTGCCTTGCTTTGCTGCTTTTCTTTCTCAGTGTTACCATCTGCGGCTTTGTTACCGCTAGAAACACTTTTTTCCTTCCGCTCCGGCTTTTCTTGGCCAGTGTTATCATCTGCGGCTGTGTTACCGCTTTCGCCCATCTTAAGCTTTCTTCTTTGAGCTTTTGATATGTAAGGCTTATCTCTCACTACTGATTTCTTCTCCTGCTCTTGCGATTCATCCTTTGATGTCTCTATTGTATGGTTCTTGCCTGCCACCGTTGCAGTACCAAGACCAAGGGTTCTATCAAGAAGATCTTCAAGCTGTGACGTAGCTGCTGCAACGTTTTCTCCATCAATTCCAGATGAATTCATGTCCAAAGAAGAAGCATCTTGGCTCAATGCTGTATTTGATTCCTGTAAATTCTTTTCTCCTGCTGCAGAAACCTCTTCATTCTCTGCTTCGTTCTCTGACTCAGCATCTGAATGCTCATCAGGAGCATGCGTTTCCATGCCAACATCATTCATTCCTTCCTCTTCACCTCTTACCCTTCTTTCATTCAAATGAGCTCCCAAGGAACTCTCGTCCAAACGAAACAACAGTCCAAAACCCATTATAAGTGGGTGTGGGGGAAGGAAGTTTTTCTTACCTCGTATCATGAAACTTCCAACTGTGAGGTATTCTCCAGTAGGAGCTGTTTTACTGACCTGATGAGGATAAACCCACCATGCACTAGTGACAATCTTGGAATCCCAGGCCTGACTATGACAAACCTGCATCAACGAATTACATTTAAAGGTCTGTCCTTAACACATTCCACATCATAGTCACACAATTCAACCCAACTTAAGTTGTGGATAAAACCGCTTACCGTAAAACATCCAGCTTGGTTTAAAGTGAGAGGCGGTACACTTTGTTCAGGTTTATGATTCTTTATCACAGTACTAGATGCTCCATGAAGCTCTGCATGCACATACCTAAAAAAGCATGGTGAAAAGAAACTTATGATAACAGTTGAAAATATAATACCAACACAAAGACTAAGAAAAGAACTCTATACATGAAAACTTACAGGTCTCCTTTTGACATGTAACGTTTAACTATCATCTCATTTTGCTGAGCATCACGACCACTGATGACCAAGTAGTTCTCACTGCTAATGAACCAATTGAATTTCTCAAACCAGTGAATCTTTCTCATGTGTGAAATAGTTGCAACCACTTTCTCCTATTAGATAGAAGAATGCAAATGATTAGTTGACTGCGAGCAAGAACAACGGCGATGAAGATGAAAGATTACCTGAGAAAGCTGGTGGCGTGTCTTTTTCTCGGCTGCTTTAAAAGCCTTTTCATGAGCAGAAACAGTCTTCTCCTGCTTGGTTTCTTGCTTCTTCTTCATTTCATACCAGCGCCTGGCATTACCGTGCGCAGAAAGTGATAGGTCAACCTCCACCTACGGAAACCACAAATCATGCCCCATATGTCAGAACAAGAAAGAAGATGAGCTTATCTTATTCAATGTAGGGCGATATCAACACCTTTTCCACAGGGAGCGTCTTCTCATCATCATCCATTTCATCGAGATTGTTACACAACAACAATGTCATGCAATTCTTCTCCAGGTTAAGTTTGTCAATTACTCCAGCAACCGGATTTCCTAGTTTTTTTTCCTCCTTGACCATACGAGCTAGATCGTCCCAGCCCATACCCTTTGCAAGCGCTACACGAACAGCTAATATGGCAGCATCTACATCTTCTAAGTTGTACTCAATCAATTCAGCCATATTAACACAACGGTCGACTTCTTTCTTCAGAATTTGAACACGGTTTTCCTACAACATGATTACAGAAACATTGCACTTACATTTACAATGGAGAGAAGTTGTACAGGGGGTATACGGAGATGGGAATACCACAAACCTGATCCTGGCGAATCTTATTGAGTTTCTGACTGGCAGAATCTTCTTTTGCCTTTTGTTGGAATTCAGATCTTTGGCTCTCAATTTTGCTGTAGAACTCGTCTAAAGCCGCATCAAAAGTTTCAAACTTTTCATACACTCTTGATTTGAATTGGTTTAATAAGATTGGACAGAACTCATCATACATCTGCAGACAACCAGGCAAAAGAAAATCAAATATATATTTTATTGCCCTTTTAGAAAAGAAAAAAATAGAAGACAGAGTTAAATATTGACCTTCGTAACACCGCCCTGAGAAGACGTGTCATTCACCAACAACTGTTTCTGCATTAGAATATAACCTTCCGGAACTTTTTGACCATATATAATGTCTTCAAGCCAATCTTCAAATACGATGACAGCTTGAACCAATAGCTGAATCTCATTATCATCTAACTTCTTCTCTTCTGAAAGTTTGGTACTTGGAACTAGACCAGCATCCAGAATTATGTGCTCAGAGAGCTGTGGCCCGTACCCCAAAGCATCACCAAGAATATTCTTCAAGGTAAATTGTTTAGCTTCATTCGACTTGCCACCCTTCTTGCCACCATTCTGCTCCTTTGGCTCATTATCTTTTGCTTCATGATCCTTTAGCGAGAAAGCAGTAAGCGATTCCTGCAGCTTCGAAGCTGTGGTCCTCTCAAAGAGTCTACATATCTCTATAGGATAACGGTGGCGAGACATGATAGCAAAACCCTTATTGTCATCTCTACAAGAATTGCAATTAAACAATTCACTACAAAGGCCACATTCAAAGCAGAAGGTTTTAATGGAAGGAATTGAAAAAGTAACCTATGTGAGCGGAGGAGAGTCATAATCATATACTCGGAATCCGTGAGGATTATGTTTCCTTGAGCATACAGCTCTAATATAACATAGTGTGCATTAGCTCCCAGCCCAAACTGGAAGACAATGATCTGGAACCAATAGCAAAAAGCATCTTTTAACGAAAACAGAATGGAATCAATCAAACTAAAAAAATACACATAAAGTTCAACTTCCATTACCCTGTCATAACCAAGCTGCCGCACATCCTCAAGCCTCCTAGTCCGAATATGCTTTCTTAACTTCAAAGTAAACCCAGAAGGAGTATTGCTCTTATCCCTACAAGAAAATCAAACCTTCACTAGTGCTAAAAAGAATCGGAAAAGTATCATCAGATTGAATAGATGAGTACTGTTGTATACCTGACATAAGCAGTGGTATGCAAACGAACACCACTTTCCATCAAGAGTAAGACCTTCTCGCTCTCACCAGATTCAGTGATGCCGCTACTATTCAAGAGCTTGAACATATACGTCTGCAATCAATCAAACAAACAAAGAGTGTATCGTGGATAAACCCTAACGGAAATCAAATCAAATCGGATTACAAGGAGTGCGTAGCGTAGAGATTTGTACCTTGGGAGATATATCATAGACGTTGGAGCATCTCATGCCGATCAACCGCTTCAAGCACTTGACCTCTGCGGCCACGTCGGCCGTGTTCATTCGCACCTTCACCATATCTCTTAACCTCGATTCACTGTGTTGATGATCTCAGAACCTAAAATGAGATGATCGAATTTCTAGAACGACAAGAAGAGGGCTGAGCGTAGAAGAAGAAGAAGACAAAAGAAACTTGTGAGCTTTTTATGTGGGTTAGGCCGAGTTATGGGCCTGCAAAGTCCCTACTTAAGGCATAGAAGAAAAAGAGAAACTTCTGAGTTTTTTTGTTATAAGGTAAAATGATTAAACATATTATTTACAATTTGATATTTTATAGATAAATTCTCTATGATAATCATTTTTAGTTTATTTTCACAAAAATAGCTTCTAATGAAGAAAATGACTAAAAAAAACTTTTATTAAAGGGTAAAACTACATTTATACATTTGGTTTAACTAATCTAAACTTAGGGTTTAGAGTTATGAAGTGAGATTTTGAGGAAAGGGTTTCAAATTTTAAAAAAATTAAAAAAAAAATTTAAAATTTTCAAAATAAAAAGAACTATTTTGGTTATTTTCCTATTTGAAAACTATTTTTGTGACAACAATTTTTAAAAAAGTTATTTAAGTGAATTGCCCATTTTTATATTGGTAAATTTGTAACAATATTGTTCTTTTGTTTGACATAATAGTGTATAATAATATATGTTTGTATACATAATTTACATTGTTAAGTTCTATTAATAAATATTAATATATATTTTTGTATTTAAATTTTTAATTTAAAATAATTAAGTAGACAAACATTGTATAAATGATTTATTTAATTTAAGACACCTTCTGGCAATCTAACACTAAAAAAACTTCGGTGGACCATATATATGTACCAAAATATTCAGCAATTCATTTGGCGAGCCATTTCAAAAACTAATCTTACTATTTAGAGATTCCAAAATCGATGTATAGAAGTAAATATAACTTTCCAAAGGTGTTGTTTAGCGCAGAGAAAACTATCAATCACATTCTCTTTGAGTGTATACATTCACATGCGGTTTGGATCGAGGGCTAGTGATATTCAACAATTTACACCATTTCTATCGGATTTTGATTATAACATATGTAAGTGCTTCCAGATAGTTTTCAATAATAACCTTCATCTTGATATCAGACATCGGGCTCTCTGGATCATGTGGTATTTGTGGAAATCCAGAAATAAATGTTGATTAGAACGAAAGAGTTTATATCAGTCGGAAGGCCCTAGACGTGCAATACAAGCTGTGTGAGAATGGATAAAAGCACAAGATACCAACAAATCTGAAACAAGTAAACAAAGTGAAGGTCATCCAACCACTTACGCCGGCGACTAAAATCTTCTAAATGGGAACGGAACATCCTTCGATGGGTTGACTGAAATGCAACTTTGATGGAAGTTTTTCAAATTAATTTCAGTGGCAAAATCATGATGGATTGTTCGAGATCTTTGTGTTTTCAACGTTTTGGTGACTTCTCTAAGGAAATTATGTGTACAAAACAACAACCAAGGCTAATATTTATATAGAAACTAAATCAACTGCTTTCCCAAATGAAAATGTGTCTTTTGGTAACTGAATGGATACTTGTCCATATGTGCCTTTTCGGCCAGAAATTGCTTCTAACCGCTTTGCATTCTTGCCACACGTGCTAAGGCTTTGTCTCCTAAGTCTGAACCCCTTCATGATCGAACCCCTTCATGATCGAACCATGCTCGACCATCGGTCCATAACTACCCTGAACCCGACTAACCGGCCTAACTGCCAAACACACTTCCCAGCTGAATTGAGCATCTTGACAGCTGATCAACCTAGCTGAGCTCGAACTGCCAGTGCCAGCTGATCCAGCTGACCTAACTAGAATGAGCTTGGACTTAAGTTTATTCCAGCTCATCCAGCTAGTTTCACTCTTTTTTAGCTCGGTCCTGCTTATTTTCTTCACTTCCTTTCGTTTTCTTGGTTAAGTCTCGATCTTTTCTAGACTTAACCCTTTTACTCAGATCATGAAATGCGTGTCTTAATTTTTCTTGACTGGCTGAACGTTTTCTCTTCCCTTGGTCCGGTCTGACGGTTCTATCTAGAATCGGGGACATGACAATTTCTATCGGATCTTGATTGTAACATATATAAGTGCCTCCATATAGCTTTCAATAATAACTTTCATCTTGAGCTCAGACGATCTTGAGCTCAGACGTCGGCTTCTCTAGATCATGTGGTGTATGTAAAGTCTAGAAATAAATTTTAATTTGAACAAAAAAATTTACATCAATCGAAAAGATGCGAGACGTGCAATACAAGCTATGTAGGAATGAATAAAAACACAAGATACCAACAAATCTGAAACAAGTATACAAAGTGAAGGTCATCCAACAAACTTACTCCAACAACTACAATCTTCTAAATGTGAATAACCTTTAGTGGGTTGGCTGAAATGCAATTTTGATGGAAGCCTTTTCAAATCGATTTGAGTGGCAGAAGCAAAATGGATTGTTCAAGATCATTTGGGAAATCAAATCCACTCAGGGGCAATAAATTGTCTTGATTAAGGACTCCACTTCAACCAGAAGCATTTGGTTTCCTCCATTCATTACAACTAGGATAAGACCCGCGCCTTGCGCGGAATTAAGTTATTATTTTTATTATATTTTAGAGAATGAAACAATAGTTTGGCTTCATTTGGATTAGGGGTGTTCAATCCAGATATCGTGTTGGTTTCGATTCGGTTCGGTTTTTTTCGGTATTTTGGTTAGTAAAATATAACTACTATTCTAAATCCATATTTACTTTAACTTTAGTCTTTCACATACTTTTGAAAGATTTCAATTGGACAACTAAATTGATCAGCCAATCTTGTTGCTTTAAATCATTAGTATATATATATATATTATTTAGTTTGAATATTTATTAAATAAAAATTCATATGCGTTATATTTTATGATCATTTGTAACTTATTATAACAAAAAAATAATCTATTGATCACAAAATTTTCAGAGTGAGAATCTTCAAATTTCTAATAATATATAGACGTTTTGAAAAATTCAAAATATAACATATAAGAAAAAATATAAATGTTTTTATTATATATTTAATGTGATTTTTTAAATATCTTTTAATAATATAAAATTAAAAAAAGAACTAAGATACCAAAATTGTTATCAAATATTTATTATTCATAATAATTAATTTTCATATATACGTTAATCATATTAGGTAATTTCGTAGCTTCTAATTAAGGAAAGTGCAAAAACAATATTTGGTAGATTATTTATCAATTCGAATATTCGATAGTTAGTTTAATAAAAAATATAATGTAAGTTAAGATGGACCAACCTATTTTTTTAAGAATAGTATATTTTATATAGTCATTTATTAAATGAGAATTTATAATCATACACTTCTATGATCATTCATATCGTTTTATAACTGAATATTTAAATCATCGATAACAAAATTTTCAATGTGAAATATTTAATAAAGTTTATAATTTATAAATGTTTTTGAAAATTCATTGAAAGTTTTAATATTAAAATATTTATGTAATCTTATGGTATATAGTTTAATCTATATATATATATATATGTTTTATTATTAAATGATATTTTTTACTCATATGGTTTTAAAATCATGTGTATCTTCTTATAATATTAAATAAAAGTTCATATTAATACAATTTTATGATCATTTGTAACTTATTATGAAAAAAAAATAATCTATTGATCACAAAATTTTAAGAGTGGCGATCTTCAAATTTTTAATAATTTATAGACGTTTTGAAAAATTCAAAATATAACATATAAAAAAATATAAATGTTTTTTATTATATATTTAATGTGATTTTTAATATCTTTTAATAATATAAAATTTTTAAAAAGAACTAAGATACAAAAATTGTTATCAAATATTTATTATTCATAATAATTAATTTTCACATATATGTTAATCATATTAGGTAATTTCGTAGCTTTTATTTAAGGAAAGTGTAAAACATTTTTTGGTACGTTATTTATCAATTCGATAGTTAGTTTAATAAAAAGTGTAATATAAGTTAAGATGGACCAACCTATTTTTCTAAGAATAGTATATTTTATATAGTTATTTATTAAATAAGAATTTATAATCATACGGTTCTATGATCATTCATATCATTTTATAACAAAATATTTAAATCATCGATAACAAAATTTTCAATCTGAAATCTTTAATAAGTTTATAATTTATAAATGTTCTTGAAAATTCATTGAAACTTTTAATATTAAAATATTTATGTAATCCTATGGTATATAGTGTTTAATCTATATATATATATATATATATATTTATTTTATTATTAAATGATATTTTTTACTCATATGGTTTTAAAATCATGTGTATCTTCTTATAATAAAAATGTTAAACCATTGATCATTAATTTTTAACCTAATAATTTTAATAGTTTTAGTCATTTGTTGTCGTTTTTAAAAATTCAAAATATAACATATACGAAAAAATCTAAATTTTACTTTTATAGCTAATTTGATTGTTTAATTTATTTTAATAATATAAAATTAAACAAAAAATGATGGATGAGATATAAATTGTTATCAAATCTTTATTATTAAAATCATTAATTGTCATATATATATTAGTCATTTATGGTAATTCCGTAGGTTTGATTTAAGGAAAGAAAATAACATATCATATCATTATATCATATAGTTTGACCAACTTATGTATCTAACAACATATAAAAATCGAATGTGGACCTACTTATTTTTCAATTGAATGTAATTGACTACCTAATTGAGTGCCACCTATGCATTGGGGCCTATTTTAATTAATACAAAATTGAGGTTACATCTTTTCAAATGTTCCTCAATTAATATATAGGGGATATGAACCATAACTTTCTTATTGTGTTTCTTTTGTCAGCTTAATTTATTTTACACTTAAACATTAGACATATACATAACAAACATATATGTACATATAGAAAAAAAAAACATTGGAAAAGGGAGCCCCGCCAAGTGGGGGCCCCATTCAAATGTTTCACGATACTATGCACAAGTCCTTCTCTGGCTATCTCTATATTAATATCATCCTCTGCATTGTCCTCTTTTTTTTTTAACCTTCTCTCGTGATGTTTTCTGATTATTAAGACATGTGTTTATGGTGATTTCGTGATGCGTAAGAAGCTGGATTCATATTCGTATGTTTTATTAAACTTTTGCTAATGAATCTACAATTCTCTTTGCTCTGTATTCGTAGCGTTCATACAGTTTTTTAGTTAAGAGTTTGCCGGGTCGAATCGTTGGGAGTATTTTGGGCAATGTTGTCCTTTTGACCCGAAAAAAAAAGAAAGATACGATGTTGTCCTATGCATTGGGGTCTATTTTAATTAATACAAAATTGAGGTTACATCTTTTCAAATGTTCCTCAATTAATATATAGGGGATTTGTTTGTTCTCAAGGATGGATACGGTTCAAAAGTGAATCTCAGATGTTCTTATTAATTGTAGTGAACACAATCAAGATTTAGGAACTTTACTTTTTGATATCAAACCTTAGATGTAAGACTATCAGAATGCTCATTGGATTTTTTTTAATAAAGAAAAAAACGAGACATCGAATAATTTCTAAAATTCTCATGATAATTCTATTTGTTATATTAATTTATTTTTTTCTCCGCCAACATATATGGCTTCGTGAATATTTTCATTAATCAGTTCACAAAAAATATAAAATAATATTATTTTCTTAAAAAAATTACTTTTAAAATTTTAGTAACTAAAATAATATAATTTACTAAATTAGAATATTATTAAATTTACATATAATATAATTCTATATAACTTTTTATATATATGTATATATACTCATATAATGAATCCATTCTTAGAAATATTATTTTTTTAATTTTTTTCGTTCATATATATTACATATTAATATCTGTTTTTGTACAGATATGAGTATTTTTGCAAATCGAACGGATGTATTAAAATTTTATTGCTATTTTGCGAAGTCCTACGTAGGCCCATGGAGATAACCTCAACAAAACATGGGTGGGCCCCTACCGAAGTGTTTAGCGATAAAAAGGAATCTCCGTCCTAAAATTCCAGAATCGATTAGGTTTTTTTCCGACCAGAAAACGCTGAGAGATGCAATTGGTGGCGCTAAATCCGGCATCCATTCCCAGGTCGGCGACACACACCCTAGCCCTAGAGCCTTCCTCCTCTCGTCTTCTTTCTTCTGCTCAGGTAATTTTTTGAATTTTCGATATACTTTTTGTTCTTCTCTACGTTTGTTCGTATCCAATCTCTGACCTAAATTTTTGGCAGAGTTTGAGCTCCCAACGCTCTTCACGTCTCGTAGCTAGGTCTCGTAATCGATTCCCACGATTCTCTCAAAATCTATCGACTCGACGATCCCAAGGTCAGAATACTTCTATTTCTCTCTCTATCTCCTCTTAGAAAAGATGACTCTGTCATTGTTATTGTGTCCTTATAAGCAACTAGTTTAACCAAAACTTGTATAACAACTCTTGGACCAAGCCGAGAGCACTCAGAAAAATCTATCACTTATATAAATCAACTCTGGATTTTACAGTTGTAAAGGCAGTGGCAACCCCAGACCCAGTCTTGGAAGTACCCTTGACAGAGGAAAATGTTGAAAGCGTCTTGGACGAAATCAGACCATACCTTATGTCTGATGGTGGGAATGTCGCACTGCATGAGATCGATGGCAATATTGTTCGAGTGAAACTGCAGGGAGCTTGCGGTTCATGCCCAAGTTCTGTTACGACAATGAAGATGGGTATTGAGCGTCGCCTTATGGAAAAGATCCCTGAGATAGTGGCTGTTGAATCTGTTCCAGATGAAGAGACTGGCCTTGAACTCAATGACGAAAACATTGAAAACGTATATGCTCTTCTTGGTTGCATTAAGTTCTATGGATATGTACTTGTCTGGTGAAGGTGAAACCGGAACTAGAAGCAAAGCAAACGGGATTCTCTTGTGTTTTTTCGAATCATGAACAAGTAGAGATCTTTACGTCTTAATCTTGAGCCCACGTTTGATGTTAAAGCATTTTGTGTTTTGTTTAGGTGCTAGAAGAAATCAGGCCTTACTTGATCGGAACAGCAGATGGCTCCCTCGAATTGGTGGAGATTGAAGAACCGATCGTGAAGATAAGAATCACAGGACCTGCTGCTGGAGTCATGACCGTACGAGTAGCAGTAACTCAGAAACTCAGAGAGAAAATTCCTTCAATTGCAGCTGTTCAACTAATATGAACTTGTCTCTTTCTTTGTATAGTTATTATATGATGTACAGATACTGTGTTTGACATTTGATTTTTCTGCCCACATGTTTTATTTTAACTTTGAGGGTGGATATGGCCTTGGTTGCATGGCGAGGTGAGGCGATGAGTGTATTGCGAGCGCTTTGTGTGTGAAGCAAAAACTATAGTGCAATAATTAAGGTATAGATAGAATAGAACTTTAGAACCAAAGTGCAAAACAGAGTACTTACTAGTGAATAAAAAGATCAGGAGCAACGTCAAACATGTGAGATAGAGAGAAGAACAATAGCACCTGGAACCCTAACTTTAAACTTAGTTACGGTATATAAGACTAACTTAGGGTTTGCAAAGTGCTACGCCTATGATGTGTTACAAATCTAACTCTGTTTAGCAGTTTAAATTTAGCAAACCAATTCGGTTTGACTTTAGATCAAATAACGTGTCGCTTTAGGAGCCTTAGGTTTAGTAAGAAAGCGTAGAACGTGCTCGTTTTGTGTAAGTCGCCACGCCTTGAGATGCTGAGGCGATGAAGACATCGCCAGACCTCGCCTAGCGCCATGGTGCCAAAAGCGAGCGCTTTTTTAAACCAAGGATATGGCTCCGGTTCGAAAATCCTGCTCTCCACATGTTCATAACAATCACTTTTAGTCTTAGGCCAATTGTTTGAATGCCTCTTATAATTCAACAAAAATTGTACTATCCAATTTAATCTAAAACAAATCTCCTAAATAACTTTTTTTTTTTTTAGTTTTTGTTCCTTAAATAGCTATCAAGAATAAAAGTTTCAAAACTAATTTTCATTATGGGTAAAAACTAAAAAGACAATTTTATCTTTATTTACAATTGTTTTTAATTATTTATTAGATACAAAAAATATTTAAAAAAATTGAAAATAAGAAACAGAAATAATTTTTCAATTTTTTCTTTTGGAAAAAAAAATTCAAAAAATAAATAAATTAGGAAATGATTTTCCTTAAAAACGTTTATGAGACGAGTTTGTAAAATAAAATTCTCAAAAATTTAAGAATACTTTCATAAATGTGTAATTAGATTTCTGATGTAACTTGTATGTGTATTTTAAAAAAACTTCTTGAATGTAACATGCATATATATTTTAAAAAATTCTTCTTAATGTATATAACATCTCCATGAATTTGACTTATAAACATATTTAGGAAAACATTATTGATCTTTCTAAAATTTATGAATATATTTCTAAATATGTATAATAACTTTATAGAATTTACATACCAAATTCAGGAAGGTATTACTATAACTTTAGGAAAATATAATAAATATTCAAGTATATCATAGTAATATATATAATTCAAATTCATTAAGATATTCATAAATTTATATTCATGAAAATTTTCCTAAATACACATTTATCAAAACTTTCCTAAATTTATGAAGATGTTATACATATTTATCCATATCTTTCTAAATTTTAAGAAGATATTACATATAGTTAGTAATATTTTTCTAAATATACATATAACTCAAATTTAGGAAGATATCTGATATACTCAAATTGGATCTTTTCTACTGCAAATTAATAATGGTTATTGTAAATCTTTAAATTCAATTCTAGAAAACCGTTTTCACACTTTGTTTCTTGAGATTAATATAGATCCAAAACATAGAAATTTGAAATTTGATAGAAATTTGATCGCTTAAACCATAGAAATTTTAAATAATCAATAGAAAGTCAAAAAACTTCAATATTTCATAGGGGGCAGCTGCCCCTTCTTCATGCTCTCCCTCCGCCTCTGACAACTGAGTAGTTCGATGGTAAAAATAGTAACAAGCAAGAAATCAAGATGATTTATATTCATATTAAAAATGGAACTAGGTCAAGAGCGTTGAGTCGAAAAGCAAACGATCAAGCCACACACATATATATGTTCAAGGAACAAATCAAAACATGTCTTGAACTCGAACAAAATAGCAACATTGATCCATTTTCTAAGCATTTATCCTTTTATAATGCGTTCATGATATCTAAGCTTTTGTTTGAATCAAGGAAATGTAATAAACATTAATGATTAGATTCGATAAGTTCACAGTTTGCCTTTACCCCTACTTTGGATGGTCAAACATAAATCATCCATTCATGTTATTTTTAGCAATCTAAAGCATTTTTATGAGTAGATTAAACATAGAATCATGCACTAATTGATCAGGTTATTGCATATTTTATGTTTAACAATGAATGGAGACAATCAAAACATCAAATCCTTATTTGTGTTTAGCTCATGGATCTATGACTCTTAGTGCTCTAGACCTAACAAATTGAGTACTCAAGCATAGTCACAGAGAACACATAGATGATAGAAAACATGATAATCAATTGCAAAAAATAATAAAAAAGTTCATAATCTTTCAAGAGTATAAAGTTTTTTTCCCTTCAATCTTATAAATCACTAGTTCTCTCTAAAGTTTGTGTATAATAACTAACATGTCTGTAAAAAGAACAATATATTGCAGGTATGTGATAGCTCCATGTTAAAAATGAAGATCCTAGGTAAAATTTTGAAATATTGGAAACTTCTATAAAAATCTGGGTCTCTAGTGCATGCTTTTTCGTAATCCGGATGTTCCATTCTGAAGCAATTACTCCATGGAAAAATCTCCAAATGTACTCAATTCAGCTTGTTTTGCTCCAAATGATCTTCCTTCTATGTAAAGTTTACTCAAGATCTGTAATGACTTAAAAAAAACAAAAAGAATCGATAAAAATCTGAACACTTTACCAAAAAGACACATTCTTACCAAAACCCCCCACCAGCGTTTTTTCAAACCTGCTATATACTTGTTATTTTTTTCATCCAAAAACCTTTTACATTCAACTAACAGTTGCATGAGCATTTTTCATCACTGCTAATCTTTTTATAGACTCAAACCAGTTATTAGACTCAATTAAGCTATATAACCGATTCACGGTTCGACCGTGTCCAACCATTGGGTTGCTCCAGTGTTCAAAACACTGCCATATACATCGTCCCGAAAACAAAGTATCAGAAGATTACATTACGAGTGTTAGATCTTAACCTCAAAATGACCCCCCGATCTTTCTTCTGCTTAACTCTCATTTTATGCCTTTCCTTTCACCTCCATCTTCTCTCCGCTTCTCAATTCGAAGGATTTGATGCTGAAGACGACGATGCTTCCGACGATTCCTCTGATCTCCACCACTCTCTCCCTCCGCCTACCATCACCCAGTCGCACTCATCACTTCCCGATCCACAACCATCTCCCGACGACCTTACCTCCGATTTCATCCCCGAATCAGACCCCGAGCCTCAGTCGGATCCCTCCTCCACGCCCTTCGATTTCTGGGATGAAGACGAGTTCGAAGGTCTGCCAGAGACGATTGACTCTCCACCGACCGCAGAAAACGCCACAGAGACGGCAGATCCGGAGACTGCCTCCACAGCTCAAGACGCCACTCCTCCGAGTAAGAAGAAGAAGGAGAAGAAGTCGTACGCAATCGAGATCGCGTGCGTCTGTTTCTTAATGGCTCTCGGAATCAACTACTTCGTCGGTAAACGTGAGAACGAGCGCCTCGCTTTGGCTTGGGCCGCCAAATTCGCTTCCAAGGACACTATATTCCACAAGAATTTCAGCTTGCTAGGAGTTGGTGACGGAGTGGAGTCGCCGTTGCTGCTTAAAGAGGCGTTGAATGTGTTCAAATTCTACGCGAGCGGACGCAGGTACTGCCATGGATTGCTTGCCACCATGGAGCTTAAGAGCAGGCACGATCTGATCTCCAGGGTTTTTAACTTGGTGGTGCCTTGTAAAGATGAGATCACCTTTGAGGTTTACATGAACGAAGAGGCGATGGATCATGTCGTGTTTGCGATGGCTAAGAAGAAGGCGGCTAAAACTATGCAAAAGGAGGTGAAGGATCTGCAGAGATTCGCCGGGATTGTGTCTCCTCCCGCCGGGAGGAAGTGGGTTTCGGAGGAGCTGAGTGTCATCTCTGAATCCAAGGAAGTTGCTGGGGATATGATCACTGACACTGTGCTTGATCAGGTGAGAAATGTTCTCAGATTTTACAGTTGAACCGTGTCTGTGTGTTTTAGTTTGCAAAAATAACTTCTTAAGCCGTAGTTAGGAGCTTACCAACTAGTAGTCACAGTTTGGCTCATATTACTTGAATAGGCCTTGTTGCTTGGAAGAAAGGTTTAGTAAAGAACTAAGCATAATGAGCTTAATAATTCAGTGATGGAGTTTGGTCCATGGCTCTATCTCTGTTTCTATCTGTATAAGCGGGAAAATAAGGGAAAGCAATCGCCTTCAATATGAACCTTAATTCGATTCAACATAAAATTTTGTTTTGATTAATGTTACACATTATGCATCTCTAACATATCTTTGCTGCACTAACCACTTACGGGCATGCGATGTAACTCTGTAGGTTTTTGGTGACAAGGCTATGGAGAAGTATGGGAAGAACTTCATGTCGATGCATATCTCTGACCAACACCCTGGCAAACACAGGAAGATGATGCTTTTCAAGTTTTCCTTACCAGATGCTAAACACATGGATGATATCGTCCGGCTAGTGGCACTAATTCCATACTACATCGACTTGGTAGGACGGTACAGACTCAGTACCCAGGTAAGGGGAAAACTTATTATTTATAGCCTCCTAGTCCAGAGTTAAATTGCATTGCAAGGCTGAATATAGTATATGTTTCTTGATTTAATGAAGGCAAGGAATAAAACTGAGACCGGTAGGCAAAAGGCAGCAGAGGAAGCCTACAAGGAACTTCAGAACGCGAGGCAAGAGGCATTGCAGAAGAAGAAGGCAGAGAGGAAGAAACTGATGGAGGAAGCGGAAGCAAAGCTGAGCGCAGAAGTGATTAGGAAGAAAGAGGTTAAAGAAAGAGCAAGGCAGGTGAAAAAGGCAATGCCCAAAGTTAAGATGAGTCGTGGTCACTAAGCTAAAAGTTCAATTTTTGTTTCGTTAAGACCACTCTTTATACTTAAAAAAGCATATCAAACATTATCACGTGTTTTACTCGGTAGCTTCTTCTTTTGCTTTTCATTCTCTTATATGCATTGTCATACCATTTTTGAATGATGTTGGAGTTTTTTGATGTTGACCATGTGAGAGCTTTGTGGAGTATATTAATGGCAAATGGCTTATGGCAGCCATGTATTCTGTTGAAATTTAGAAATACTGAACATTAGAGGATGAGAAAAGGATGACAAGAGTTTATGAAAGAGTAAAGTTGATGTTTCAAAAATGAAGCACAAGCAGAGTAAACCAAAGCTTCATGAGTGTTAGATGGTGAGAGATCTTTAACAAAAAAAACCAAATAGTATCACAAATAGTAACAAAAAATAGTTTGAAAACAAATGATTTTGATCGAAAATGCTATATCATCAGCCAAATAATTATTAACAGTTTATCTGGCTCATTTTTTGCCAATAAAATTAAATCAAATCAGCAAATAAAACCACTTAAACATCTTGGCAAATAACAATATGGTAGCAGATAATTTTAGATTTAAAAAAAAAAAAAACTTGGTCCAATTCGACATTAAATGTAAACTTAGAACCGAACAAAATGGTAAGTATCTAAATATTTTTGGTTGGCAATATTTCTGAAAATCAAATATGTAACCTGAAATTGCAGAGAACCCAAAATCGAACCGAACCATTTAAACCAACGTCCAGCCCTTCACGCCGTTGGACCCATAAAGTACAGATATGGATAACCGATCTAATAAGCGGCTTATTATTGGAGTTTGGGTCAGAATGTTGGGGCTAAATGAGGACTGTGATTAGGCGCAGAGTCACAAGAATGATATCTGCCTTCCTCTTCCAGCAACCACTCCCAATCTCTCCCAAACACCAATACTCTCTTCTTCCTTTAACCACCACCCAGCGATTCCTCACTGCAAGCCACGGTTTTCGAACTTTGTCTACCAAATCAATTCCAAACATGCAGGATTCAGCATCAGTATCTTACCTCTCGCAAAGAGAAGCCGCGGAGATTGATGAGACCTTGATGGGTCCTCTTGGCTTCTCCGTTGATCAGCTCATGGTCTCTCCCTTCCCTCTTCCGCTTTGGTTTTACCCGCCTGATCATGATCGGTTTTCTTATCCTTCTTGCAGGAACTGGCTGGTCTTAGCGTCGCTACTTCAGTTGCTGAGGTAAATTGAATCCCAATCTTTGTTTTGTTTTCGTGAGTGTTGTTGTAATCAAGACCTTATAAGAAAAACCTCAAAGCTTAAGTGAATACCCAAAAGAGGCTTTCTTTATTACAGCAACCCAAAACAGGATGGATACACAAACCTGTAATAAAATCGAATAACAAAAGTTCAAAATCTTCAATATATCCTCGCTAGCCTGTAGATTGGTTTTGAAGTCTGTAATATGTTTTTACAGGTTTATAAACCATGTGAATATAGTCGGGTTCTAGCAATCTGTGGTCCTGGAAACAATGGTGGTGATGGTCTAGTTGCAGCCAGGCATCTTCACCATTTTGGTTATAAACCCTCTATCTGTTATCCCAAACGTACTTCCAAATCACTTTATACCGGACTCGTCACTCAGGTTCGCCACCACACTACTGTTTATTTTTTTTTTATTATAGTGCTTGCTGACATGACTGTCTCTTTTGTAGTTGGAGTCACTATCTGTTCCTTTCGTCTCCGTTGAAGATCTGCCTGAAGACTTGTCAGTGGACTTTGATGTTATTATAGACGCAATCTTCGGGTTTTCATTTCATGGTAACTATTCTCCTATGATTGAAACACAACGTTGGTTGGTTCGTGTTGCTAATTGTTTTTTATGGAAGTCACCATTTTGTACATATAGGTGCTCCAAGGCCTCCTTTTGATGCCATCATCCGGCGATTGCAGACCCTCCAAAAACGCCCTGTCATCGTCTCTGTGGACATTCCCTCTGGTTGGCACGTTGAAGATGGAGACCATGAAGGTGGAGGCATTAAGCCTGATATGTTGGTATGCCTCTTTTAATCATATCTGTTACCATCATACTACTTTATCAATTGAATCTTTCAACTCTTATTAGGTATCTTTGACTGCCCCAAAGCTATGTGCCAAGAGCTTTTCTGGCCCTCATCACTTTTTAGGTGGGAGATTTGTACCACCTTCTGTTGCAGAAAAATACAAGCTCGAGCTTCCTAGTTACCCTGGTACATCCATGTGTGTTAGAATTGGTAAACCTCCAAAAGTTGACATATCTGCTATGAGAGTGAACTATGTCTCTCCTGAATTGCTTGAGGACCAGGTTGAAAGTGATCCTGTTTTACAGGTATTCAATGAGCAGAAACTTATATTGCTCCCAACTCATCTTGTTATACCACTCTTTCACTTTTGCTCAATTTTTATGCCTTTTAAGTTACTCGTTCTGCTAGATTACTCACTCGCTGGCTGCTTAGTTATCGTGCTTTCTTATGAGATATGAGAGACCCTCCTCTTTTTTTGTTTTTTTGTTTTTTTTGTTTTGCAGTTCCGTAAATGGTTTGATGAAGCAGTTGCTGCTGGATTGAGAGAAACAAATGCCATGGCTTTGTCTACCACAAACAAGGACAGAAAACCGTAAGTATACTTTGTTGTTCTAAGAGACTTCACTCCATGGAACAATATGCGGTTGAACCATGTTCCAAAAGCCCTTTTTTTATCTGCATAATTCTTATTTGTCAATTGTCAATATGTTTTCTAATGAGCCTAATTCTGCTGCAGATCATCAAGAATGGTTTTACTAAAAGGATTTGATGAGAATGGATTTGTGTGGTTAGTACATATCCTCTCCCTTTTCTTTTGAGAGTTTGGGATATGAAGATCCCTTTGATGTTAATTGCTTGAAATTGTAAAAATGAAGGTTCACAAACTACGAAAGTAAAAAGGGTTCTGATTTATCAGAAAACCCTTTTGCAGCACTTCTGTTTTACTGGGAGGACATGAATAGGCAGGTATGTGTTTTCATCTTGCCTTAACCTTTTGTTCTGCTAAGAGTTAATAACTTGGTTACTGAATATCTAATATCCGTTCTCCCTGTAACAAAACCAGGTAAGAATTGAAGGACCAGTGGAGAGAATGTCTGAGGAAGAATCTGAGAATTACTATCATAGTCGTCCTAGAGGAAGTCAGATTGGAGCTATTGTTAGCAAGCAGGTGCCTTATTAACTGTTGTTATATTTATCATTAATATGATGTTGGTTGGACTCTCATGCTTAAAATTTTGGTTTCTATCAGAGTTCTGTAGTACCTGGCAGGCATGTTCTATACGACGAATATGAAGAACTAACAAAAAAGTATTCAGATGGGTGAGTTATAAAATCTTTCAATCCTTCAAAAAAGAAAAAAAATTAAGTTTGATTTGATGTTCTTGATTGATTGATTACTTTTGTCTTCTTTCTTGCAGAAGTGTGATACCAAAGCCTAAAAACTGGGGAGGATTCAGACTTAAACCAAACCTTTTCGAGTTTTGGCAGGGACAGCCATCTCGTTTGCATGACAGGTACCTCTTTACTTATATTGCAGTTTCGTGGAGACCAATCAGGTCTCTGTCTGGGTCTAAGGACATGTTTCTAGCTTGAAATGGGTCTCTTAATTAGGCTTAAAAACGTAGAAATGTTTGCTGACATATGATTGTCGGGATTCGCAGGCTGCAGTATTCTCTACAAGAAGGGAATCCTGCGTGGATAATTCGTAGATTGGCCCCATGACTTCTAGTCACTTCTTCCCTGTGAAGAAGATGATGGCTGTTTTGGTTTTATATCAACCACTACACCGTGAGAATAAGATCTTTATATACAGTATATAGCATTGTAATGACTTTATTTCCATGTTTGTCACAAAAATAAAGTGCTTTCCAGTTTAGCACTCAATAATGTCGTTTATTTCTTCTCAATCTCTGCTCTCATGTCATCAAAGGCCCTTAAATTTGTGGTTTGGCATCTCTGTCATAGTTTCTATACTGATGTTTTAATTGTTCAATCTAGACTTAAGATTATGTCTTCCAAAAAAGACATCAGATTATTATTGTTTGTTTTTGTTTATCAAATTTAGAAACTGATCGAATTTGTTGCTCTATGTACTACTTTAGTTTGTTATCGAATTCTGCCCAGTATCGAAATTATCTTTTCCATATACGCTATTCATGATACATTTTCTGTTTTGACATATCTATACTACTACTTTTTTAGTTCAATCAAGGCTTCTTCAAAATCGTTCCGGCTAATGTCCGAGCCATGATATCTTGGGAGTGTACACACAGTGTGTAACACACTGCACAAAAGTGTATAGTAAGAAATTAGTTGTCTACCAACTGTTGTGTTCCAAACAATTCTATAATCTCTCGCGGATCAGCAATGAAGGTTTCATTAATCTTGACGAACGCATAAAAATGCTGCTAGTGGTGAATATTCATAGGACGGTCGAGGGAAAATGGACATTTAAATCTTTAACTATTCGAAATCAGCAAGTTTAATACTAAAGTATTCCTTGCACAATTTTATTCCCCAATTAGTGGTTGATTTGGCAAATTGGTGACTAAAAAAATCAACCATTAAGTCATAGACAATTTTCGCTAGGTTTTTATCAATTATCCTCAGCATTGAACCTGGAAAACTCGAAATTCCCAATTTCAAATCCTAATTTTGAGTGAAGACGATTTTCGACGAAGAAAAAAGGCGATTTCCAGTGATATTTGTTTCTGTGATTGGGCCGGATTTGCTTTCTTACCACCGAAAATCGCCTTTGTTGTCACCGAAAATCGTCATCATTCAAAGTTAGGGTTTGAATTTGGGAATTTCGATTTTTTCAAGTTCAATGACAAAGATAATTGATATAAAACTAAAGAGAATCTTTTATGACTTAACGTTGACTTTTTTAGTCACCAATTTGCCAAGTCAACTATTAGTTGGGGGAATAAAACCGTGCTAGCAATACTTCGATATTAAACATGCTGATTTCAAATAGTTTAAGATTTAAATGCCTATTTTCCCGGACGGTCAGTGATAATATTTTGCTCCGTCTTCATGCGAGCGAAGTAGAAACGAGAGTCAGAGCTGAACCCAAAAAACGTAATCTCTTCTAACATATGCGCACTCATCCAAGGGCACACTTAGCTGCCAAGACCATCAATGCTACCAACATTCTGATGGATGCTGTTGCTATTAAGAAAGTATAATTTTCCATCTTGTGCAGTGCAAGATCATCATGTGAGGAATCGGCAACCATAGTCTAGCTTCCTTGAACCACGACTCGTAGACCCAAAGGTATCCCACTGGAGGAATGTAAAGGCTGATGATATGGTTTTGGGATAAGAATAGTGAATTTGTCACCGATGGTGAACGGCTCCAATTTTGCTTGTGGTTTATGAAATCTTGACCTTTAATACTTGAGACTTGCCAGCCGGCTTGTGTGATTGCCTTTTGAAGAATAAATGCCACCTCCTTTGCTTACTGAGAGAAGATATTAACATCCTCGCCGCCGACTTCATCCTTGACGACATCATTTTCCTCCACATCTAGGTAATCAATGTTCTCATGATTCTTGGCATCCCCTTGTTCCAATTCTTCTGAGAACTGAACTAGCTGAATCTTAGCCTCGTCAAGATCAGCAGTCCCATTGAAGGTGGCAAAAGTTTTCTGATCAACACAACAACTGGCTTGATGATCCACTGAAGGTCGGGTATGGTTATATTAATTATGGGTGTAGCGTATTTAGGATCGGGGTTCTGATACGGGAAAATGGTTCATTCCCCTATGAACTAGTTGTTCCCGGCTTTTTCACACACGAACTTTTAAGCTTTGCCAAAAAACCACATGAACAACGGAAAAATAATTTATTCCTTTATGAACTAGTTGTTTCCGGCTATTTCACACACAAACTTTTAAGTCATGCGAAAAACCACATGAACAATTATATTTTTTGATTACATACACAAACTATCGATTTTAAACTAATTCTCCTAAAACCGTAAATGGTGTTGTTTAAACGTTAACTTGGTTTATGACAAATAGATAGTCGGTTTCATTTAGGTTGATAAAAATAGAATACTATGTCGTTTTGTTCTTCTTCTTTTTGTCAACTGCTCTTCTTCTTCAGAAATCGTTTTACTCTTCATCATCAATTGAGGATAAAAAATTTTATTCTGCATTTTCGAATTGTATGACATAGTAACTGGTTGGGTAGATATTTTCGAGTTATATGACATAAAGCATATAAAGAGATCATATGACATTAATTTCTGGATTGAAGAGAATATACAAATCCCTGCAGGACCGGAACCTGAGAGTAACATCCGCTTACGGAACCAATCAAGCGTACTAGACTACGCCAATTTTATAGTTCTTTGTGACAATACATGGAGATCGGTAAGTTAGTATTTGCTGCTCTTCTTTCTTTAAACCGTCTCTCTACCTATCATAAACCAAGTTAACGTTTAAATAACACCGTTACGGTTTTAGGGGAATTACTTTAAAATCGATAGTTTGTTCATGTGGTTTTTGGCATGGCTTAAAAGTTTGTGTGTGAAATAGTTGGGAACAACTAGTTCATAGGGGAATAAGTCATTTTTCCATTGTTCATGTGGTTTTTGGCATGACTTAAAAGTTCATGTGTGAAAAAGCCAGGAACTAGTTCATAGAGGAATAAGTCATTTTCCCGTTCTGATACCATGTAATAATTTGGAATAGAATGACTTGTTTATTATGATAGCAATAGCTCGGTATTTATACAATGTAATGTTACTAAGTTGATAAGTACGTATAATAAAGTTATCACTATCTTAAACTAACTAGGACTTATCTCTAATAAAAAAGATAAAAATATCAAAGTAGCTACCGTTTAAAGTTTAGATTTTTGCAGATACAACAAAAAAAGATGAATGTGTGCAATTACAAAAATGCTTTTTATAAAAAAGGTAAAATAAACAAAACCTTTTTCAAATTTGGCTTCGAACCAACACAAAACGGTTTCTAAAACCACTGTCTAACCACAAGACCAAGTTTGAATGTTTAATTATTAGAAGTATATGCGTATACAAATCTAATAATCGCTAAAAACTTTTTAGAACTCTCCGATACCGTTGATCTCCAAATTTTTTTGTTAGGTTTGAACCAACTGTTCCACTCTGGCTAAGCTAAATTCCGAACATGAATTTCAGTTAATCTTTCAAATCAATTTAGCGCCCATGAACACATTTCACTATTTTATTTATAATGCATTCAATATCGAAATAATTGTAACTATTTTAGTTATTACAATGTGACAATTATAAATTAACATTTTCACCAATTTTCTTGATAAATTATCATATTTATCCACAAAAAAGAGACATATATAAAGACAAATGGTTAACAAAAAAAAAGAGACAAATTAATTTTCTTGATAAATCATCGTATTTGGTCATATCATCTACGCCTAGTATAATTAACAAAAAAAAATTAAGGTAGAAACTATATTCTAGGGTTACAGGCCCCTCAGTGGTTAATTTTGAGCGTACAACTGAAGTTGAACAGAAGAGAGGGCTGGAGATAGCAAATTAGAAGAATCGTGACCGTAGGATGAGGAAGCAAAGTGATATAAATGATGGGAATATAAAACATTGGTGTTAAGTGGTTTAATGAGTAGGTATGATGATCACATCAAATGTGCCACCAATCCTAATTACTCTCTCTTAATCCACCACCATCATATCCTTTTTGTCACCATCCTCTGCATTATTTCAGTTTGGTTTATGACCTTTAAGAAAATAAATGATGTGTCCTGTCAGTTTGAAAAAAGCGCAGTCTTTTGGGGACAAAGATAGCTTCTCGGAAGGCAAAAGGAGAGGTCTTCCTTTGGATAAGAACCTCACCTCATCTCTCTCCACCACAACCGAACAAAGCCAAAATCAAGTAGAATCGAAATGATTTAACGGATTTAGATGAAATATCTCAAATAAATTGAAAATGGCAAGACGTCTCTTTAGTTCTAAACAACAACTAGAAAGATCCAAAAGTGCAGCTTATTAGAAACATAAGAACCAACTCATCTGTCTAACTAACATCGATGCTCCCCAAAACATACATCCATTGTTCCACCTAACCAACCAAGAACTTTTAAACCAAAAAAAAAAAAAAAACAGCAAGAAAAGAAAATAAATAATGGTACAACAATAATGCATTATGCCCTTCGCAACTATCATCATCATCATTATCAACCATCATGCATTGTGTCTCTGACACCACGATCATCATCTTCAGCGTTCCTACAACCTACCCATATTCATTCTCCCCTCTTTAAGCTCTCAGCAACACACGAAAATGCTCCTCCTTCCTATAAAATTTTGACAAACTGTGGTGCATCTTTCCTTGGACCATCAAGAGACCGATACATGTATAAAGGCTCAACAAACTCCCTGTTCTCATCATCATCATCGGAACCAATTACTTCCACAACTAGATTCGGCATTGCACGTGCAACATCCTTGCAGCATCCCATAGTCAAGCTACATGCCGACATCCAAACAAACCTCATGTTGTAATACCGATGCATGCCAGAGCGTAACGCAACATCCCCAAACGGACTGTCTCTTATCTCGAGTTTCTGTAGTCTAGGGCAACCTTCGAGGACATGTCTCAGAGCCATGTCACTGTCCCCTGCAAAAGCCACTGAGAGAGTACGGATCAGTTTCCCATACTCACCCATATACCTAAAAGCTTGATCCGTAAGCAACCCGGAGACGGCGAGCCGAGTTAGTTTCTTGCAGTTTTTAACAATGGCACCAAAGCCCTCGTCCATTGCCTTTCCTGTCACATGGTCAGGCCTATGTCGACCCATTATGCAGAGCCTAAACACAGTGAGCTCAGGACAGTTATGCGACATGGCTATGAGAGCGGCATTGGTCATGTGCTGGCAGAAGTAGAGAAGAGATTCGAGTTTTCTACAACCCTCGGAGATTGCTTGGAGGCCTAATTCAGAGACAGGACCTTCAGTGTCTTCCCGGGGATCAAAAGGGAAGATCCGGAGCTCACGGAGTTCCTTGCAAGTCGCAGCAACTGCCTGCAGTCCTTCATCACATATCGAATCCAGAGCCTGCATTGCACAAGTAAGTTCAAGATAACGCATTTACTGAAGAAGTGATGTCAAGAAAGAAGGACAAGGATACATACCCAGAAAATTTGGAGTTTGTGGCAATTGTGGATGATGGGCTTAAACATGTCAGGAGAAATGTTAGCATAACTGAAATTGAGTGAGGTAAGATTGGCGCAGACGGGTAAGATGGCAGGAAGGTACTCAGGCATTAACTCCCTGAATCCTGAGAGGCAGACTAAAGATTTACAAGCACGGAAAGCAGCTGCGTAATCGGGTGGTTCCTGCTGGCTCTGATCACCACGGCTAAAGGAGCCAGTGCCGAGACTCGTGAGCTGCGGGGCTCCAAGCAGCAGGAGGCGATGTACCTCCTCCAGAGACACAAACCTGTTCAGCCTAAGTTTCCTCAACAAGGGGGACCTACCAACAAGACCCTCAAGGGCCTTGAAGTTGATGGGAGCTTCCACACAGTCAAATGCTAAAGACTCCAAACAAGTTACATCCTCGGGGAAACAAGAAACCCAATCCACTTCATCGTCTGTGACCTCTGACTCGATCAGATCAAGCACTTTCAGCTTTCTGAAACAACAAATCGGCAGTCCATCACTAAAAGCACCAACTAGGAGATGGGTTAAAGATTTTACCTGCACTTGTTGGCAACGACTGCGATTCCACTGGTTCCAAAGCCTTCACAGCAAACCAAGATGAGCTCTTTGAACCCAGGGAAGGACTCAGCGAGAAGCGCTAGATCGTCATCAGTAACAAACATCCGCTTCAAATCCACCTTCTCGAGCCAAGGGTAAGCTTTGGCCATGGTGGAGACCCAAGGAGCGAAATTAGCTCCCCAATCAGGGGGCATGAGGTTGAAATCGGCGAATCTTGGTTTCCCTTTGAGCAGCAGAGACCTCACACGCTTGAATCTCTGAGTTAACCTAGCTGGAGACAGCGCGTAGCAGTTCCCGATGAAAACCTCCGATCGAGTCAAACCCTCCACTTTCCACCACAATTTGCACACCAGAGAAGCTGCGTTACGGTCGCATCTCGAATCCAGGAACTGTAGCACGTTCTCCAGGACGTTCTCCAGGACGTGGTCAGGGAACGTCTGGGAGGAGGAGATGCAGTTCCGAGATTTGTTGGGCGAGCAAGGTGCCTGCGAGCGTAGATCCGACGCTGGAGATTGGTCTTCCTCATCCTCAGACATTTCTCTTGTTTGATTTTGATCTCTTTCGATTCAGATTAGAAGAGGAACAAGCAGCAACTTTGTGTGTGTTGTGTGAGAGAGAGTGGAGCTTTTCTCTCTCCACTTCGTCTCCATTATTTGTGCCTTGTTTTTTTTTTTTTTGTCTTTTTATATATTCTACAAAAATTAAATAATACTTTTAATATATAGCAAAATGTAACTCCTTTTTCTTACTCCATCAACTTTTACATACTCGTCCTTTTATTTTATCCAGATCTGTATTTTCGAAACGTTATATAAATAAACACACAAAATAGTAAGAACATCAACATTATCCGTTTCAATTAGACACCGCTACTTGTTGGTTCCTTTTTGACGTAATAATTTCATTAATTTAACCATATACGTTAACTAGGCCAAAATACACATCTCTTTTTTTGTTTTTCTCCTCCATCTCTCTAGTCTTCTACCTTCCGCTTATGTCTTTGGTGCCGCTCCGCTGGCTTTCTTAAAACACCAGAACCCGTTTGCTCTTTTTTATAATTTGTTTTATCTTATTCTTATGATCTTATCTCGATGTACAAAAAAAATTGTCTTTCGCAAGAACTTGAGTGAATAAAAAAACTCAGAAAGCTTTGTGCTTTGTGCTTAGTGTCATTGATGTGTGTTAGCTGATGACATACTTGGTGAAGTACTTGCGGAAATTTGGAAGACTGAAATCTTGGCTCTATGGTTAGTTTTAGCTTTGGATTGAGTTATCGCAGAGAATTTCTTGTAATGGAAAAGAGCGGTATGTTAGGAGTGTTGTGCTTGATTTACACGTTACAAAACTGGTTGTAATTTGATTTCTTGTTTTAGTGAATTTGAAAAGAGAAACTTGTGTCTTGTTAATTTTTCACACTCTTCTAAATTCATCTGCACTTTCAATTGATATCAAAACGAGTTTTCAATAAAGATTTATTCTTGTTTCGAGTAGATCAAAAGGGTAAGAACAAAAACTGGTCCATGAGGAATGGCAAAATTTGGAATATGAATTGATGGAGGCATAGCTAGAAAGATGTCTATGACAAAACCACCACGTCTTGACTCATTCATTTATGAATATTGGAAGATATGTTTGCAAGATTTTATCATCAGTCTTGATGAGAATTGTTGAAATTCTGTTGAGGTTGGTTGGCGTCATCCGGTGATAATTGATGATAAGAAGTTGAAGTGCTTAAGCTAAGAGATCAATGGAGCACATCAAAGAATAAAGCATCAAGTAGCAATTATAAGGCCAAGACTTGCAATTTATAATGCTATTGATGCAAGCTACTTTAGTGTATTTCTCAATGTGCATAAGCTCATAAGACATTGAAGATATTGGAGAACATGTTTGAAAGTACTACAAATGTCAAACGAGTTAAGTTAGATATGATAGTATCTAAATTAGATAATCTAAGTATAGACGTAATGGCTCAGTTTAATGCTAAGTTGTGTGACATATCTAATGAATGTTTCGCGCTTGGAAAGCAGTACAAGGACAACTAAGTTGGTGAAGAAGCTGGAGAGATTGTTTCCATCAAAGCTTGATTCAAAACTGGAGAGATTGTTTCCATCAAAACCAAGATTATATCTATATGAGATAGCTTTTGAGACATTTGTTGGGATTTTTCAAGCTTTTTAGTTGAGCAAGTCATATGGAGATACTGATAAGATGGAAAAAAAACATATGGAATCGCTTCACAAGATTCATCTTCTGAAGTTCATATGGTAATGTTGTCAAGAAATTTTGCTAAGTACCTGAAGCAGAAGGAAAGAAAGAAGGAGAATGGAAGAGGGGGTGACTTGGGTAGTTCATGATCAAAGATACAATGCTTTGAGTGCAATGGATTTAGACATATTTGCTGTGAATTTGCGAATTTACAAAAGCAAATGTAGAAGAGAAACGTCAAGAATGATTATGGAAGTGATTCAGATGATGGTGAGGAGCTAAAGAATACTGTGGCGTTTACAACTTTGGAGCCGATCCAAAAACATTTGTGTCGGGATCTGCATCTGAAATGATGATAATATGGATGAGAGTATTGATGATGTTAAGTTTTCTGAGAATTATGAAAGATTTATATGTGAATTGGCTCAAGTTTTGTAACACCCTTGGCCCTGCATAGGACGAGCCGGATATCCTATGGATAGGCGTAGGTGAGGTTCGGAAGAACAATCAACCCAGACCAACAACATTATCCCGAGTGTTATAGAGTCTGAAGTTAGTCAAAGAAACAAATAAAACTGATAAAAACCAAGAAAATATGAAAACTTACATGTGTTTGCGATGTGTGTCGACCGACACTGAGGTGGTGTCGACGGACACTGCTTGTTCCACAAAACATACTTTTTGAATAAAACACTTACCAGTGGGTTGCCTCGCACCAAGCGTTTGTGTTAAGTCATTAGCTCGACTTTGAGGCCAGATTCAGTTCGAATGATAATGATAAATTCAGTCCGAATGAGAATGAAAACTTGGTCCAAAACAAGTCTCAATGTCAATATCTTGAGCTTCAACACACTGCTTATGAATCCTTTCACAACATCTTGTCCTTTGTCTTTTAATTCTGAAGTGAGAACAGCTCAAACTTTACAAAGGCTATACCTCTGGTTCACACTTTGTACTCAATCATACAATCAGAACAGCTCTGAGGAACCAATGCCAAGTGAGAATCACCTTTGACCCTTTTGCACTTTGTCTTCTTCTTAACTTTTTCCCTGAATTATGTGATTTAATACCAATGTCTCCATCCAATACTTATTTGACATCATTCTTATAAAAACAACTATAGGCAAATGAACATCAATTACACCAATGCAAGAAGCTAGATGCATACCTCTCTTTTGTTGCAGAATTTTATAGAAGACATTCTCATCAATGTTTGTAAAGAAATTTTTGCCTTTAGGCATGTCAACTACCGCTTCCACTGTCAACTACCGCTTCCACTGTAGCTAAAAAGGCTCTTCCCAAAATGAGAGGCATGTTTTAACCACTGTCCATTGCCAAGATCTGAAAGTGAATAGGAACAATGCAGTTCCCAACTCCAACTTCTAGGTTGTTGACAACATCATGTGGATATTTTGTGGCGAAGCCTACAAAAGTTAGAGTAATCTTTGGAGATTTTGTAGCAAGTCTTAGGGCCTGACTGGTTCAAACGCAGCGATTGCGGGAGTTTAAGGATGCGGGTGGTTGTGGTTTCTAGCGGTTTTAAGAGATTTGTACGACTGGTTCTGCGGTTAGAAATTTGTGCGTTTGCGGGATACTTATGACTGGTTAACTACCAAATGCAGCAGCAGTTAAATAATAAATTAACAATATTTACATTTTATATAATTATAAAAATATTAAAAATCATAATGTTATAATAAATATAAAAATTATATTTAGAAAGTTATAGTTTTAAATTTTTCAAAAATTATAAAAATATTTTTATTTTAAAATTTTATAATATTAACTAAAGTATAATAAATATATTTTAGTATTTTTATAATTTCAATTTAAAATTTTTATTGAATATTTTTATTTTTGTATTTATATTGTTTTAAAAAAAAAAGAAAAAAATGATCCTCCCGCAACCGCCCGCAACCGCAAACGCTAGCTGGAACCAACTTTTGAATTTATGAGGTTTAGAACGGTTTGAAGCGGTTTAGAACGGTTTGAAGCGGTTTGGAGCGGTTTGAGCGATTGTTGCTAAACGCCAACAACCGCTACCAACCGCAAAAACTGCGTTTGCGGGTGGTAGCGGGAAAACCAATCACACCCTTATTCTCTCAGCAATGTTCTCATGATATAGTGCAAGGTACCACAAACTTTCCAGGATTTTCCAACTTTTTCAGTTTCTTCACCCCTATAGATGCATACCTTCATCAAACAATGCTTTGACCTCTCCCATAGATTCTCTGGTATTTTTGAAGAACTGACTCAAGCGGAAAGCATCCCAAGCTTCCTCAATGGAGGTAGTATCATCATGAATCCTTTTCATCCTCTTGTAAAACCCAGCTAAAGTTTCAGAAATAGCATGATATGTCTGTGCAGGGTATCGACCGACTCTAGATGGGTGTTAACACCATTGTGTGGAGAGTAGTCAATTTTGTTTTATTGTAAGAGATCTTGACATGTTTCCCCATAGTGTGTCTATCAACAATAAGAGAGTGTCGGTCAACACTGAGAGGGTGTCGGTCGACACTAGTGTCTAGTGTTGACTTTTCTTTCGCAATGTCGAGTTTGATGTTCGATTTCTCTAAAAAAAAAGAATGATTTTTGAACTCAAATCACAATAATCAAATCAACGAACTTTCATTGCAAAGACTATCTAATAATATCTAGATCCTGAATTTCAAATCGCTTTACGAATTCTGTCAGTTCAGACAAATATATAATAAGTGTAGGTTTGATAAATTCACAAAATCTATAAACCAAATCTTTTTACAGATAGGTTCAATTATCCTAAGATCTGATTCGAGGTTGTCAGTCAAGAACTAGTATTAAGAACAATCCAGATGAAGAACCTAAGCTAACTCTAACTGTTCTATCAATCCAACAATTCATTATTCCTTTGAAGAACTCTACATCTAACAAATGATTTACTCATACATGATCAATGAAACACAAATCATAATCTGAATAAACTTCATTAATAAATCTAATAAATATATAAGGGAGTTCATAATCTTATTTCCGATAAGTTCCGATATGTCTCTCCAAAAAGCTCTCAAAGATAAAATAAAGTATAGCCTAAACACTGACATTTAAATAATTAATATAGGTCTAAACACGTCAAAGAATTTCTTGTAAATACTGGAAACTTTGGTAGATTTCACTTTTCAAATAATAGTATAGATTTGTTATGTTTTGATTTAAAATTTTAGATTTTACTTCAGGTATATCCGAATGGATCTGATATAATCCGAATGATATATAGTTACTTAATGGGTTTCAGGATGTGATACAAAACTGATCTGGAAACAATGTGTTATATCTGATTGTGCTTGGCCAGACATGTTTAGACCTATATTATGTGTGAAACTTGCATAAAAATCGTCAGTTGTGCTTGGTCGTGATGGTGTCGACCGACACCAAGGGTGTGTCTATCGACACCAGACTAGAATATGGTCTCCGACTTGCTTGCTCAGCTGCAACTCTCTCCATGCTTCAAAGTAGGCATGGAAGTTCAGGTATCTGTTTGGGTCCGGGTCGGGTTTTCGGATTTCGCTTCTATTATGTAACTCGTCAAGGGTTTCATACGAGTAAATTTGTAAGTATGGATCAAAATCGGATATAACACATTGTTTCCAGATCGGTTTTGTATCACATCCTAAAACCCATTGAGTAACTATATATCATTTGGATTTAAATTATATCAGATCCGTTCGGATATACCTGAAGTAAAATCTAAAATTTTAAAGCAAAACATAAGAAATCTATACTATTATTTGAAAAGTGATTTTGCTTATTTGTCACTTTCTCTATTATTTTAGGCTTAGTCAATAGTTTTCATAAATATTTTATTTATATATTTTAATATATAAACATGATAATTACAATATTTCATATATACAAATATTTGATATTATGTTATTTATTATTATATAACAAAAAAAATTAGGTGAGTCAATGATTTTAATAAATAAATAATTTTAATAATATTAGTAAGTTTCCTTATTTGTCACCTTCTCCATAATTTTAGGCTCTATACTATTATTTGACAAGTGTGTTTGCTTATTTATCACTTTCTCTACGATTTTAGGTTAGTCAATAGTTTTCATAAATATTTTATTTATATATTTTAATAATTTAAACAGGATAATTAAAATATTTCATCTATAAAAAGATTTGATATTATGTTATTTATTATTATATAAAAAAAATCTTAGGTGAGTCAATGATTTTAGTAAATAAATAATTTTAATAATATTAGTGAGTTTGCTTATTTATTACCTTCTCCATAATTTTAGGCTTATTCAATAATTTTTATAAATATTTTATTTATATAAGTTAATAATAAACAGTTATGGAAACATGAAAGTTACAATATTTCATCTATACAAATATTTGATATTATGTTATTTTTTATTATATAAAAATAATTTTTATTAGGTGAGTCAATGATTTAATATTTATATTAGATAATAATAAAAATTTTAGAAAATCTAATATTATAATCTACAAAAATATGCGATATTATCTTATTAATATTATATAAATAGATTCTTTCTCTTATATGTCATTAAAAGATAATATATATATATTTTTGGTATTAAATTTTTATAAATTTTTGGATTTTGTTAATATAAACTCATCGATATCATATACAGTTAATTATTTTTTAATTTATCAGTATTTAGTTTAAAAAAATACAGTTTCTTTTTTTTTGACAGCTAAAAAAAAATATATGTGTTATCACAATTGTAACAATGTGTTAAAAAATACAGTTTCTAACAATTGTAAATTCTGCTAATATGTGTTATCACAAAAGCTCATGTTTATGTTTTGCAGTACCTATGAAAAACATACAAAAAACAAACTTGTAAAGAAAAAAAGATGAATATTTTAAAACATAAAAGATCTCCTAAACATTTTTAAAACATTGGTAGATTTATTTCTTTATTGTAAAAATTATATTTTAAAATACAATAATTCTTATATATATTGTGTTGTTATTTGGAAATAATATTTTTCTATTATAAAAGCTAAAAATTAAGATAAAATATTTTATAATTAAATATTAATTAAGCAAAAATATTTTTAAAAAGATATTTTCGAAAATACTTTTAATATGTGAATGTTTTGAAAAAAATGACTCAGTAATAAGCATTTATATTTTGATAAACTTTGTTGTATATAATAATTGATGTTTGGTCTAAACTTTTCGGAGAACATTTGAATTAATAAGATATAAACTAATAAATATTCGTAAATAGATTATTTCAGCATATGCGGGAAAAACACCTAGTGTATACTTATATATATTGAACTGAGTATTTAAGATACTTATTTAAATTTTAATAGTTATTGTTAGATATCATATCAAAATAAATATGAAATTGAATATTTTAAGTACACATTTATGTTTCAGATATTATTTTCATATTAATTTGGACATTCAGATCGGTTTCTCAAAAACAATTTGGTTTTTTGGATTTTCCGTGTTACCTATTTGGGTTTAGTTAATAACATTTCGAGTTCAGATATTTTTGTAACACTCCATAACCATTCAAGTATTTTTTACATTTCGAACCGGATATAAATCGAATTTTTGGTTTGGATTCGGATCGGGTTCGGTTCGGATTTCGAATTAAAGATTTTATGCACAGCCTAGCTCTTAAGTGCTCCAAAATCTTTATCCTTATCCAAAATGTACATAAACCTAAAATGATTTATGAAAGACTCGAAAGATATATTAGATACTTTAAATATGTATGACTTGTCATGGTCAAAAACTCATAAAAAACTATAATACACGTTTTTATTTCATTGTTTATAAGTGTGTATTTACTTTTTCTGCTTATTTTTTTTTTATTTTTTTTTGTAACTATGTTTATTTTCTTTTCCCGCTTAGCTTTAAGAAAACAATTTTTTTCCCACCTATTTTGCATAACCCACTCAGAGTCTCAGACTATTGTGTAACCTTAGTTTCTTTGGGTTAGATCCCTTTAATTACTGCTGTGATTAGCTGTGCACTCACGGTGGATTTGAAATTCTGAGTTATTATTAGGATATAGAATATCTCATGAATATATATAAGTAAATACGTAATTGATATTGTACTCTTTCCTTATTAGAATTAGGTAAACCCGTTTGTATCGATATAAGAACTAACCGATGGTTTCAATAATACACAGAACATATTGGATTCAAAGTTTGTCAGCTATCTGCGATAGATTCCAAAATACATACAGTATTTCATATTTCACAATTAAAGGTTCTGGTTGATGAATTGGTAATTCAACCAGAAGATGTGTTAACTTCTTGTTACAACATGAAAGGATGTCTTGCTGGTTAAGTGGGTAGGATTTCTAGAACATGACAATATTTTGTGCTGATTGCACTGTAGTTTCGGTTAGATCTGGCTTCGGTTGTAACTCGGTACAGAAAGACTGAACTCGATTGTGGGTTGTTAACCGGGAAAGTTCAAGTCCGCAAAAAATATAATGAACAAAACCCTAATTTAATTTGTAGCAACCATGTATGTACGTAGAAGTCTGGATCCCTTTTCCCGTTGGTTTCCTCTTTTTTATATAGATAAACCCTTCTTTTGTGTGCCTAATTAGGTCGTCCTGGCCTAATGGGCTGAGTTTCATATCCCGGGCCGAGCAACTGGGCCCGATGGTCGGGCTTCCGAGCTAAGCTGATGTACTGACCCGAACAATGATGCTGAGTAAAGCTGTCTCAATCCGATCGCCAGCACTTAGTCGGGAGCTATTAGCTTAAGCCGATGTCCTGAGCCGGCTCGATGGGCCAAATATCCCATTTGATGGGTTTGAGGAGGCATGAAATCCATCTCCTACCATTTCATTTTTATCCGCTTGAAGGAAAGCTTAAAAATGGCGGGTGTTATTCATAAGCTTTATATGTACTATAGAACGAAAAAACAGAAGAAGAGTAAATGATCTAACGGTAATGTTGATCTGGATGACAACAGAGACGTTATTGGTTTATTGTTTAGATTCGTTTATTATAAATAACTATGGAGTGTTGAATTCAGTTGGCTTTTGAATAAAGAAATAAAGACGTGAGTCTGTGGGAGTATAATTTGGATTAAGCCAATTGTCTCTTTCGACATCAAAAGTTGTAATTCGTGGAAATGTATGTATTCACTACAAGTAATATTCAGTAGATTCGGGATTAAGTTTAAGAGACACAAGAGAAGAAACAAACTCACTCTACCAGAATCATCCATTTTGAAACTTGGATCACCATTCAATTCTACCTAACTTTCGAAAGCCAAGACGTTGTTGTATCGCTGTGAAACAATAGGAAGATTGGCACCATCTGTTCTTCAATGAAGCTAAAGCTAAAACCAAACTATTTTACTTTTATAAGTCATATCATCGACCAAATAAAACATATGAGTACCATTAATATATAGTAAGAAAATCTCACCAAATAGAGCAAAAACAAGAAAAGTTTAAGAAGAATATGGAAAACATATCATACACCATAAAAAGCCCTAACAAGCCTTTCTCTTTCTGGATTAATAATTAAAGAAAAGAAGAAAGCAAACAGGACACAGATCTTGAGTTTTGAATGATCTTAGATAGCACTTAAGGACCACGTTTCCTTCGGAAGCAGAGGCAACCCTGTTGCTGGTCAGCAGGGATCATCCCTCCTCCTTTAGTCGTATCAATACTCTCCAACATCGGTACAACCTCGTCCATCTCCGGTCTCTTGTCTGGATTTGCATCCCAGCATCGCTTCATCACAGCTGCAAGCGCGCTCGGGCAACACCTCGGTATATCCGGTCTCAGGTTCTGTATCGATCATAATACCATATATATTGCATATAGATATGTGGTTATGGTTTAATGACGGATTAAGACAACTCTTAACTATTTACCTGGCGGACGACGGCTGAAGTGACTTCAGAGAAGGTAAGATCAGGGTATGGCATGTCACAGCAATATATCTCCCATAAGCAGATACCAAAACTATACACATCGCATTTTCGATTATAAGGGTTCCCATTGAGAACCTGCAGGCCAAAGTTGGTTTTGTATAAATATTAGATTTGTTAACAATATTGCCATTATCTCATTGGTACCTCAGGGGCCATGTAGCCAAGTGTGCCTGTCTCTCCTGTCATGTCATTAGGGTTAGATGCTTCAACTCTAGCAACTCCAAAATCAGCGATTTTGACAGTCCGGGTTTTGTCTAACAACATGTTCTCTGTCTTTACGTCACGGTGAACAATCTTCTGTGAATGAAGGTAACTCAACCTGAGAAAGCAACATAATTATCAAAATGCTTCTTCTCCTAAATAACCAAATGAGGAGAAAAGGGAAGGATGCTAATACCCCCTAGCGAGGTCAAGAGCGAGCTGAACAACAACTTTAAATGCTAATTTTCTTCTTCTGTTCTTGATCAAGAAAGATTTCAAAGCACCACCTTGAAGATATTCAACAACAACACAACATATATTGTTCGGCATTGCTAGAGGACCACTCTCTGTTTGTAGCTGTAACCCTGATGCACCCATTGTAGCTCCTATGAACTGCAAAATTTCAATGATATCCCCACCATCAATATCTGACAATGATTGTAAAAAAAAAGTTAACTGCATATGTAAAATATACGAACCTTGGTAACATTTGGATGGTCCAGTTTATGCCAAACGGCAACTTCCTGAGCAAAATCTGCCCTCAAAGACACAATCTCAGCTTCTGATCTATGCCCTTCTTCACCCCAATCAAGCAGCTTCACTGTTCAGTTTTTAACCACAATGATTAGCCCATTTCAGTTACAGTAATAAAGCTTCTTTTAATAATTGCATTCATGGAATCTATTAGCTATTCATCCTTCCTTTTTTTTTTTTCTTTAAATTAAATTCTTGAAAAAGAGATTGGGACAACAACAGCTGGAATCACATGAAAGAGATCCACAAAGCAAGAATCATAATTAGCCAAGTAGCTGAAAAACTTATGATAGCAAAACCCGTGTCGGCTTCACGGAGATCACAAGAGTTGCTTCTACCCACTAACGCAATAAACTAAATTTATTTAGCAAACTTAATTAAAAAAAAATTTCCTTTCAGAAGTAGATGAATCTGACAAGCTTAGAACTTTCTGTTCAAGTAAAAAGCTGTAAGCCTGTAACAAAAACCCAGAAACAGCCACAGAGTACGGCTCAAAGTTGTAACTTTAAGTAATCTGATTTAACTGTTAAGACTAAAAGTTTCAAACGTAACAACATTTACAGTTACTAAATCATATAATCAAAAAGGGGAAATATTTAGAACGATAGAGGATAAAACGACGGTTAGGTGACTCACCGGCGACATCTTGACCGTCGTAGATACCACGATGAACGGTACCGAATGTGCCACGTGCAAGAACAGTCTTGATGATAAGCTTAGAAGGATCGATCTCCCACTCAAGCCTCTGTTTCCTCTGCCCAACGAAACCGCCGTTGAGAGCAGCGACGGGAGAGGAGGAGGCGGAGGCTCCGATGGCGGCGGCGGCGGCGGGTTCTTCTTCATCTCTCTTCTTGTTCTTCTCTAAAGTCAAAGCTCTGCTTAAATGCCTCTCTAGTTGCTCATCTAAGCTCTTTAGATCAATCTGATCTGCTCGGACAAACCCGTCGTTTCCTTCCTTCATTGTCGTGTCCTTTCCTTCCCTTGAACTAGGAAAAGATGTGACCGTACGAATCTTCCGGTCTCCTGCTCTTTTCTACTTGTTGATTTTGTTTGTCTGTTGGGGTTGTGAAGTTCTGAGTTAATCAATGGAGAGGAAAATAAAAATTAAATAAAGGGGAAGAAGAGAAGACCGCATGTGAGTGAGCAGCAGCACATGGTCTTGCCTCGACGGAAAACGTATCCTTATTCAATTAAATAATAGTATATTTATTAAATTTTTATTTTTTTGCTAACAATATTTATTAAAAACTTAGAAGGATACAAGATATATTGGTTGACCAAAAAAACAAAAAGATACAAGATAGGCGGATATAAATGATAATTTTCCGGAGACACGAACTTAACAGAGATGAACCAAGCCTAGGCATTTTATCCAGACCTGAAAACCTAAACTGATCTGAAACCAAACCAAGAGTTTACAAATACCTAGTTGGATTTATTAAATTTTTATCCAAAATAACCAGAAGGGAAAAGAACCGATTCAAATAGACTTGAATCCGAAAATGACCGAAGAATAAACCCTATCCGAAACCGATTTATATCCAACCAATAAGATGAATATCCAAGTCTATGACTCACCATGTGTTCTATTTTATATATTTAATTTATGATTTAGTTATAATATCTTTTTATTTTTAATATTTATTATTATTTCTGAAGTATTTTTAAGTAATATACAATATAAATGTCAAATTTAAATTTTAAAAATGTTTAGTTTCAATTATTAGTAATTTATTTTTGGTTATGTTGCAAATAAATATGATAAATTTTGGTTAGAGTTTAGATATTTTGAGTTTTTATCGGTCTTAGAATCTGAATCTGACAAGGATCAAGTATAAGTATAGACCCGAAAATTACATGTATTTTACATATATTTTAATTATAAACTCAAATCGATCCGAAGTCTAAAAGAATTGATCTGAATCCAAATCGAAAATTTTCGAAGATTTAGTTGGATCCAAATGTCTAGAATTTGAAAGACCCATACCCGAAAAGAATCGACCCCATCTGAAAATCCGAATGTCCATGCCTAAGATGAAAAGCTCAAGAATATTGAGCACATGAAAGACCCATACCCGAAAAGAACCGACCCCATCTGAAAATCCGAATGTCCATGCCTAAGATGAAAAGCTCAAGAATATTGAGCACATGAAAGCAAAATATTACGATTATAAAATAATGATGTGGCTAAGAAATTTATGGAAAGAGGATATTGTCCGACTATAAGATGGAGAAGACCGAAATGTGATTAAGTCAGCCATCAGAAAAAAAAAGAAAATAAAGGACTCTCGGTTTAGAGATTCAAGTCTTTAGGGTTTTTGGTGAATGAGATACTTGTGAGTGAAGCAACTGTTGTTGTGCCAAGAGAATTAGAATAGTTAGGAATTGGTAACTCGTAATATACAACATGTGTATAATCACGTAAAGTAAATATGATTGAAGAAGACAATCAAATTTGTTCAAATGATTTGTAATAAGGATATTTGTTGAAAAAGAAACCCCTATTTTTAAGACTGTCAACAATTAATTACCTGAAATTATTGAAGACTCTATTTGCCGGATACCTAAGAAATTGTGAAACAATAAGAGAGATGAACATTGTATTTTAATAAATTTCTTGCTTTCTCATTAACGATATATACATATGGTTTTATAGACTTTTTACAGAAAAATTAGATCTTTTGCCAAATCTTATATACTCTATAAAGCTGGTATGCATCAAACTGGTTTTTGAAAAACCGTATACTTCATCAGGAAGCAATGAAGAACCTCAGGATAAGGAAGGGTAATCTATATTATAATGATTCATTTTTTGCTCTCTCCCCTCAGCGCGCCACGTCAGCGTTTTGTGGGCCCTAATTTTAAAAAGAGTAAAAAAAGTATTAAGCACATAGTTCGAACCCGGGTTATTGAGATATAAACACCATCGTTTATACCACTAAACTAAATGATACTTTATATTATAATGACTAGATTAAGACCCGCGCCTTGCGCGGAATAAACATTATATATATAAATTATTTTATGTATTATATGTTCTTACATATTATGAAATAATAAATATATATTGAATAATTAAAAGTTAGTAACTATTACATATATAATTAAATTGGTGCGAACGTATAAATCAATTTTATTAATCCAAACATTTTTAAAAAAAAAAATTGATAGGATATGTAATTAAATTTAAATGATATTAACATACATAGTATATTTTTAATATTAATGTCTATTATTTATTCAATATGGTTTATAGTTTAATTTAGAATGATAAATATACATATATATTTTAAATCTTAATGATTAATTAAATTAGACTTTTATTTATATGATTTTGTAATCATTTGTATTTTGTCATAACAAAAATTTTAAACCATGAATCGCAAAATTTGAATGTGAGACTTTTAATAGTTTTAGTAATTTATAGTCATTTTTTTTAATTCAAAATATAAAATATACAGAAAAATCTAAATTTTTATAATATGGTTATTGTGTTTTTTTAAAAATTATTTTAATAGTTTTAAATTAATAGAAGATACATTTTTTTATCAGATCTTTATTATTCAAAATCGTTAATTGTCATATATACTTTACCCACATTAGGCAATTCCGTAATCTTTATTTAAGGAAATAATAATTAATAATGAATTTATGGTTAGTTTAATAAAAAGCTTATTATATAATTAGATGGACCAACCTATTTTTCTAATAATTCTAAGAATTATCTTATTGATGACATGTGGTTACAAAAAGAAGTTGTAATGTTTTCAAATTCATTAATTGTCATATATACTTTACCCACATTAGGCAATTCCGTAATCTTTATTTAATGAAATAATAAAAGACATTAATAAACAATTTATGGTTAGTTTAATAAAAAACTTATTATATAATTAGATGGACCAACCTATTTTTCTAATAATTCTAAGAATCATCCTATTGATGACATGTGGCTACAAAAAGAAGTTGTAATGTTTCACAAATAATATATAGGGGATTCGGTTTTTGCTCTCTCCTCAGCGCGCCACGTCAGCGTTTTGTGGGCCCTACTTTTAAAAAGAGTAAAAAAAGTGTTAAGCACATGGTTCGAACCCGGGTTATTGAGATATAAACACCATCATTTATACCACTAAACTAAATGATACTTTGTACATTGATGGCTGAAACTAATATATATTTATGAAGGTCGGAAATCCTTGCTTCTTCGGTTTTTTCTGTGGGCCGGGCCTACAAGTGTATTATGAGTTTTATTTTTAAATGAGATTCATCACGTTATATGAAAAAAAAACAATTATAGTTTTCCCATATTGTAAACTGTCTTTGTTTAACATGAGTTAGGGTTCTTTTCATCATTGTCTTAGACAAGTCTGAGTTACAGAGTTGCGGTGTGTGTCTGTTCGTAATCTATTTTTTCACCGGTGAACTCTTCATCTCCCAATCTTAAATCGTTTGATCATAAATGTTCCTGATTTGTAGTCCTTCTCGAAACCCTATATATATGATTCTCAACTTTGATGAACCCAATTTGCATCTCCACAAAACTCATTGATTCCTCTTAGCTTTAACCAGCTTCTAGAAAATGTCTCTTTCTGCCACTCCAGTTCCTCAAATCGGCATCTCCGGCATCCGTCACTCAACCTTCGAGTCTCTCCATCTTGGTCGTAGTAGTCAGAGCATAGCCTCTAACCTCCTCGCTTTTGGGATTCCCTGAATTTCAAGAAAGACAGTGAATTTATGGGAATCACGGTTCTCTTCCTTAATGAAAAGGTAAGTTAATCTTCGATTTATCACACTTATTTAATATAATTGTTTTTAATTGATTTCCTGATTCTTTGTTGAATAATATTATTTGCAGATTCTGTGATTCATGGGTTTCTTCCCGCCGGACGTGCTAATCATTACATGTCATCCATTCCTCATTCGTTTCATCTCACCAACTATTAACGATGAAGTCATCACGGGTGCTCCTGAGATCAATTTCCAGTCATAACTAAACTGTTCGATAATTTCCAAGTGATTGCGAACACAAACCTAGAACTCCCATGTATATTATCATATTGCATCTGGGTTTATATTATGTTTCGATATCATAACTGATATTTAAACTCGCAGATGTGGTTGAGCAAATCCGTTCTGTCCAGGGCTCTGGCCTTACCAAAGAAACAACTCGAGTCCTTATCTGTCTCCTCATTGATCCGTAAGAAACAATCAACACACAATTCTCTTTATATTATTATTTATATTGTGCTAACATTAATAATCAAAAATATTTTCTATTCTGTGGTCGTCTATTTATCTCCCTTACTTATCATAATTATTTTACACGAACCTTTATTTTACACCTTAAAAGAAACCACAATAACCCAAACAATCAAAACACCAAAAACTAGAATTCCAAAAAAGACGAATCATTAATGATTACCTCTTTTTTTTGTCTAATCTTAGAAGTAAACTTCAAAACAAATATACCAATCCAATCACTTCAACTAAAACTCAACGACACATACATCGAGTCAACTAAACAAATACAAACTACACGGCCAGCTATTTAACAATTTACAAACTTACTTTCGCAATGAAGAAGACGAAGACGATAACCAAAATCAGTAAAATTACCTAAACAAAAAAACAAAGTAAATTATGAACTCTGATAAGTACTGCTAACAATTATTTTTGTTTACATATTACCCGTCAAATAAAAGATAAACAAACACATCTACACGAGGAGATACAAGAGACAATCCTGACAGACACAAAGGCAACAACAACATCTCCACCTGCTCCCTACTCTTGTCTTATAAAAATAGCTTACATGCCCAATATCAACATGCCAATGCTATTGTCTTCTTACGAAAAATGCATAAATTCGTTTAAAACTCATTAAGGCCCAAATACTCAGAACTATCACTCATTTTATAGTTATTTCTACAAGTGTTCATGTATTTGTTTTAAAGATCCGGTAAGAGCAACAAGTTTAAAAATAAAATAAAAACATATAACAAACATAATAAGGATAATACGGATAATAAAAATTATTACTTACACACAACTTACACAACTAAACTAGAGAAAAAAATATCTAGAAACAAAAGGTATTCTCAACAACTTTAATATAATTTATGTACTCTCAACAGTACAAGAAACAAATGAAAAAGACAAACAAACAATAAGTCCCAGTGACATAGCAAACGACACTATGAACTATATCAATTACATTATTAACACAATTTAGTCCTTCATAAGTAGAGAACAATGCATACACAGTTCATCATCACAACTCTAACCGTATAACAATTAAAAAACTTGAAAAACAACTCAAAACGCAAAATTCACAACTACAATAACCCTAACAAGTATTGAGATGAAACAAGAACTCTGTCCATAACTCCGCGCTTGCGCGGGGGCAATGCCCCTAGTATTTTGTAGTTTAAGAAGTTTTTCTCTTTTTCAACATTAGGAATTTAATATTTTGTGGGGCAATATTGAGCACAAGGAAATAAGTAATTACGACGATAAGTGGTATATGTGGCAGACTTTTTAAGTATGATGCAAACACCTCTCTCATGAGGGCCAACCAAGTGCAAATGGAATTTCTACCATATGTGCTAATGTGGTGTGAGCTTTTACCCAACTGGATATAGCGTATTACAAACATTAGTATAGACAAAGTTATCAATCATTTGGAAATTGTACGGTCACATAACAGACATAAATTTCAATTAAAGAAAAATTGTACAGCAACCTTGCAAAACATAAAAATTTCAATCAAGAAAAAACTGCAAAAATTAAATTGGAAAAAATAAAAGAAAATGTTAGATTTTCAGGATAATCGCACGAAACATATAAAAAGATATTATATGTTAATGGTGTACAACACATTATATGATTTTTACAATCTTTCCACTAACATGGCACTAATCTCTTTTCTTTTGAACAAACCTTCATTAATTTAGAAACTTTAAACTTATCCAGAGATAGATAGTCTTAGGAGAGCTGCTTAGCTAAGGCGTCAGCGTCCACATTGTTTAGTCTCGGTACATAGACAAAAGAAATAGATAAGAAAGAGCTATGAAGATTAGCAAATATCAAAGAGAACTCCTTGAGCCTCCACAATCTTCTCATTGTTAGAGATGGCCATGACAAGGGACTTGGAATCTGACCTAACAGTCAGTTTGCGCAAACCCAACAACCGTGCTGCCTTAAGGCCAGCTTTAACAGCAAGAGCTTCTGCAACCAAGGTAGAGCCGACATTGCTGCGGCTTGATGAACATTGATGAAGAGTTCGATTGTTGATGTATTTAAAGATGCAGCCAAATCCTCCGCATCTTGTGCCAGCATTCCACGCTGCATCTACAAAACATTGAATCTCCGAGTTTGAACCACACTCCCGTGGTACCTGTAACTTTTTGATCGGCAGAGGTTTTGCCTTCTCCTTTTGTGCTACCTGCCAAATTCTTGCTTCTTTTAGTGCTAGCGAAACCACCTCATGTTCCGCCATTCCTCTGTTCTCAAAAAGAAGCTTACTCCTGCATGTCCACAAGTACCAAAAAATCCAGGGGAACAAAGCAGTCTCATTTAAATCTGTCGGAGGGAGATTAACCAAACGCCCACAAGCCTGCAACAGTGCAGCCAGTGTAGTAATAGTGTTTGGGTCCGGTTTGTAAACTGCTGGAACTAACTCCCAGACCCGAGCAGTAAAGGGGCATTGGAGCAAAATGTGACGTTCTGTTTCCACAATCCCACACCTCTTGCATCTTCCTTCCACCTCCATGGCGTAGTTATTGAGATTCCAGAGGAAGTGTTTAAACTTGGGGGAGGTCTTAACCTGCCATATACAGAGTTTCCAGTTGAACTCAGGGTCCTCAACTCCTCCATTTAGCTTGCTCAGTGCATACGCTGTCTTGGTAGAATAGGTACCCGTCCTTTCCTTTAGCCAAACTAGCTCATCTTCCATCTGAAATTCACTCAGCATCAATCCCTTGATCTCTTCCTCATACTGAGGCATGGCACTAATCTCTATAATTTATAAATCAACAGACTCGATTTTTTCTGATTAGGAAAAATTAGATGTATATTAATCAATCAAATTTTGATAAACTTCACTAAATTATGTATCTTGACTTTTGGTAATCATAATATTTAACCCACTATTTTGTACTATTAGATTCAACACACTGGTGATTCTAGTTCTATGATTCTTTTATCATATTTATTATAAATATACAATAAATAAATTAAAGAAATACCTTCAAATAATATTTAAAACTATTATTTGTCACAGAATAACACAAGGATTTTTTTTTCCAAATTAGTATTTATTAAAAGGTAAAAAACAAAGATACCTATATTTATAACTGTATGATTAATTAATATAAAAATAGTTTTTGAAAGAAATGTAACTGATAAACTATATATTAAATATGTATATAAATTGCTTAAAATACTCAAAATTGGCTACCATTTTTTTAAAAATACACTCAATCAAAAATACTCTAATATTTGAATTTAGGGTTTAATGATTATTGTTTAGGGTTTAGTATTTATGGGGCTGGGTTAGGTTTATAAAATTTTGTAAATATTTTATAAAGTGTTCAAAAACATTTATAAATTATTTAAAAGAGTTTTATTTTTTAATCACAAATTTAAGGTATTTATGAAAATAATTATTTTTGAAGGTAAACTTGAAAAATGGTATCGAACTTGTGATAAAATTGAAATTCCCTAAATATATTATATATATGTTTAGATTTTAGTTATTATAGTTTAGATTTTACTATTTAATATAACTAGATTATGATTTATTTTTTTTCTTTGGTTAGTAAATGTTATTTTTAAGATTATGTTTGTGTGGGTTAGTTTTGTGATAATAACTTTTCTAGTGCTATCTATTTGTGTAATATATGAATCTACTCTATAAATCAAAGATACTCTTAGCACTTCATTAATCTACCGTTGTATTAAGACATTTATAGTAATCCTATAATGATGACATAATAAAAAGGTAAACAAAACTATAATGCTCTTCTAGGGAGACACACTCCAGAAACGAAACGCATTTTGTGAGACAGAGAGGGGGAGAGAGATCACCATTCACTCCTCCACCTGGATTTGCATCGTACTTAGCCTGAAATGAAATGAATCGACCAAGAAATGTAGAGGATCGTCCAATTCGACAGAGAGTAGCGAAGAGTGTCTGATCCCATCGCTGATTCTCATGGCGGGACGGGTCTACGAAGCCTGGAAGGGAAGCAATGTAAGGTTTTGATATTTATATAGTCTCTATCTTCACTTTTCTGGAATCTGCATTATTCGAATTATCTGCCTTTCTCCAGAAATATGAATTTAGGGTTTGCCACCTTTTATTGCCTTTAATTCCCTAATAACTTTCAGTTTTATAAATATACTTTTAACTTCTTGTTATCATTTGCTTTCTATTTCACTATCCAAAGCATGGACATGAATTTTAAATAAAATCATATTGTATCATCATCAGCTCCTCTTTCAATGCCTCTTTTGCAGAAGTTTTTATTTGGTGGGAGATTGATATTTGGGCCAGATGCTTGGTCTCTTCCATTTACCTTGTTGCTCATCATAACTCCAGTTACTTTGTTCTCTGTTTTTGTTGCAACACATCTCCGCCACGAGTTCTTCTCAAACACTGCAGGAGATGCCATCCTAGTAGTAGCCATTCTGTTTACTCTTTTTGTAAGTCGCCCATTTTATATTCCATATATGTTGTCTTGTTTACACATGTGTTTCCTGTTAACTTGGGATATTAATCATCTCTTTTGAGTGTTGCTTATATAATTGCTGGTTTACTTAAATTCATACCACATTAACTTAAGAATCTAACCAAAAAAAAAAAGAATGAAATTAGTCACACCACAACAACATGTATCTTGTGATTTGTTGTCTTCTTTCTTCTAACTTAGAGGTGAAGTTAGAGGTATTATGTTTAACAAGCTAAACGTTGAAAGTTCTCACTTCCTTCTTTGTGTGGCTTTCTAGTGGGTAGGTTTAATGTTCGTCCTTGGCACATCACTTGTTTTGATAGGTATTGATCCTCCTCTTCCTCACTTCTGCGCGAGATCCTGGAATCGTTCCAAGAAACTTGCATCCGCCAGAGGAAGAACTATGCTATGAGGCTACTGTGTCAGCTGATGGAAGACAAGCACCCACTGTTCAAATTCCGAGGACGAAAGAAGTCATGGTTTATGGCGTTCCTGTTAGAGTTAAATATTGCGATACATGCATGCTTTATCGACCTCCTCGTTGTTCCCATTGCTCCATTTGCAACAACTGTGTTGAGCGTTTTGATCACCATTGTCCTTGGGTAGGCCAATGCATTGGAGTGGTAAGCTGATTTAAAAGCACATTAAACTTGGGAGATATACTTTTGATTCTCTCTGGAGATATGGTTCTATATAAAGTTCATAATTTTCTATGCGTGTTGACCAAACTGTTGACCCATCTTGACATTTTGTTTTTGTGTGTGTTGTAATTGCAGAGAAACTATAGGTTTTTCTTTATGTTTGTTTCCTCTGCAACTCTTCTCTGCATTTACGTGTTCTCCATGTCGGCTTTATACATAAAGTTTCTCATGAATAACAATCAAAGTACTGTGTGGAGAGCAATGCGAGAATCCCCTTGGTCTGTTATGCTGATGATATATTCCTTTATATCCCTGTGGTTTGTTGGAGGGCTTACTGGTTTCCACTTATATCTCATTAGCACAAACCAGGTTAGTTTTTTTTTTTTTTGCTTTAATAGGGGGTTTTATAAATGTCTCATCTGATAGCTAACATTGTGATTCTGTTCAGACAACCTATGAGAATTTCCGTTACAGATCAGATAATAGAATCAACGTTTATGACCGCGGGTGTTCTAACAATTTCCTTGAGACATTTTGCTCGAAAGTGAAGCCCTCAAGGAACGACTTCAGAGCGTTCATGAGAGAAGAACCTCCGAGGAATATCACAATGGCTACCACATGGGAAAGACCAGGAGAAGAAGAGGAAGAATGTTCGGACTTGGAGGAACAGCGTCAGAAAGTGGAAGACGATCTTTACATCGACGAAGATGTTATGAAACTACAGCAGCGTTCTAATGCAGAAGAAAGCAGCGATCCAGCGCATCACATGGTCGAGGTTGACCAAATGAGAGTTGGGTGTTGTGAGAGAGCACCAACTATTCGATCTGAAGTGAGGCACGGAAACTTGGGAGCAAGAAGTAGCGCACAAGAGGATGTGGTTAGTGGTTCTTCGGTCATCAGGGAGAGTAGAAGCTATGCAGCTGCAGAGGAAGGACGGTGATGGGTGAACAATGGGAGTAAAAGAGGTTTTCTCTTTCTTACTGAACTTTATTGTTTTAGTTTTTCATTATATTACGGGTTTAGGCCCTCGTGGTTTGGTTTGAGAGTTGTGAACTTGATGGTGGTTTGGGCAACTGTGAATGATTCCGTTTGGTCTGTACTCCGTTTATCGGCCAGTTATTGTTTTCAAGGGCTTGCCGCGTATCAGTTGAGTAAGTTTAAGTAAGCTTGGGTAGAGCTCAATACTAAGTAAAATAGGTTACTCTCTCGGCTTATCTTTTTTATAGATGTTTTTTGGGACAAACCATTTGAGTATTTGTATTTTGTAGAAACTTGTTCCAAATTGGAAAAAACACAAGCTAAATTAATAAATAGACAAAATTTGAAACCAGATCAACGTTCTCAAGTTATACTGCCATTGTTGTATTTATAAGCCACAGTTACAAAAGCTAAAACCAAAATCTGATTCCCAACAAAATTGTCGAAAGGAATAATTTTTTTTTCTGGCGACGAAATGGCTTCTTCCTCTGATTTTTTCATCGTCTAAACTATGGTAACCTTGTCACAATTTCACCTAGCCCCACCATCGGCCTTGATCAACAGAGACTACATCGATGCCAACAGCCGACGAGTCAAAAAACTTCCCTCTGCAATAATACATTAACCACCTATCACTTACCTCTTCTGCCACTAGCCTAGTACGAACATGTGTTACCTTAATCTATTTTTAAATAGAAAGATGAATCTTGGTTTGGTTCGTGATGGATTTCGGATCTAAAGAAGGCATATATTACCTCGCTAGAAATCCTCAGATTGTTAGTATGCCTCCCATGAAGATTCCGGATTGGGAAGGTAAATACTTTTTCATATATGCCGTCAGTGGAATGCTGATCACGGTAGATGATCCAATTAGGTTTATCTTTAGTTGCTTTGTTTTATCATTTTTAATCATCTATCATCTTTGGAACGCTGATCACGGTGGATGACACACCGCTCCCACATGTCAGCTGGTTGCATGCGTGGCAACACCTCGTGCACCGAAATGTCAAGCCGCATATACTGTTTCAGGTTGTGCTTGTGTAGACAGATAGGTTGCTAGAAAGTTGACACCATGTTTTGATCCCATGCATCGAGCCACCTCGTACTTCTCGGTCCTTTCGTCTGATTTCGACCATTCCAGATATTTTCGGCCCGCAATCATTCCCGAATATTTTTCCGCTCCCGTTCTGATGCACTGAATATTTTTAATAAATTCCAGACTCAATTCTAACTTTGAAATTAATTATTTCTGATCCTTTGGTTTCACTGAAAAATATTCCATAATATCAAAATAAGGGTTTTTCCCAACTTTGATTTTCTCGTCGTGTTTACTTCCCATCCTGCTTATTTTCCGTCATGTTTACTTCCCGTCCTGCTTCCAAGAACAAAAATTTATGGCTTTTTGTTGAGAAGAGTTTTGTTTATAACTGGGGGTATTCAACAGGGCAAGGCCTAACCGTCAAAATCTTTAGGAGGTCTGTTCACCGGCGCCAAAAATAGCTGTTGTTCACAATAAAAATTATATATTCATGTCGACTGGCCACACAAACAGATAAGTCTGAGTTTGGTAGGTTCAAGACCAAAGTGTTTAGGATCTTTCTAAACCCGCTTTACCACTCGACCACATATGGTTAATATGTTAAGAGTTTTTACATTATAAATGTTGTACTATTGGCATTCTTTAATATTGTTATAGTTATACAATTATGTAATAGGTTCAAGACCAAAGTGTTTAGGATCTTTCTAAACCCGCTTTACCACTCGACCACATATGGTTAATATGTTAAGAGTTTTTACATTATAAATGTTGTACTATTGGCATTCTTTAATATTGTTATAGTTATACAATTATGTAATAGGTATAATATAGTTCTCATATAAAATATAAAGGCTCCCATAACATTTATATAATATATGCTAAAAATTTCAATAGGATATATGTTCAAAAATCATGTTAATAGTATAGTTTAACCGGAGAAGTAAAAAATATCTTCTCTTTTTAACCCATTTTTTGTTTGGATTTTTCGAAAACCAACAAAAATTTGGTCACAGGCGAGATATTCTTGCTTTATAAATATTTAAAAACTATTTAAACAGATTTTTTTAACTTAAATAAATTCTATAATTGTATCTAAATTAATGCTTATCTCAATTAATTGGTATCCAATTAACGAGACATTATAAGACTATCTGGTCCATAGCTAAGGAAACTATTTATAACGAAAATAGTAAATCTCTGATAAAATATTATCTAATTTACAACAATTATTTATACCATATATAAACAAAAATATCTAAACAAAATAAAATTCAAAAAAATTTGATCCTACTGTAAAAGATTGGTGGTTTATAATATGTGGATATATTTAATAACCTATACTATTATAACATAAACATAATGTTGGTGGCGTAAAAGTTGCGGGTTACAAATTATACTTATTTCAAAGTACGTTACAAAACAAACTGCATTATAAAATTTATCAATTTGTATTAAAATATTTTTTACTATCTAAACTTTCAATTGTTGACATCAAAGCTCAAATGTTTAAATCTAAATTGCGGATCATAATTTGGCTTTGAAACATTAATACAAAATAAAAAATTATTAATCTGTAATAAGACACTTGGAATATATAAACTCTCAATTATAATCATTAAAACACAAATGTTTAAGTATGAATCTGATCTCTCACTTTTAATAAACATATACGATTATTACATAAAAATATAAACCAATTTTTTTCGCGTTTTGAAAGCGCAACTCAAAATCTAGTAGCTTATATAATAGAAGATTTCTATTATCTTGTATGCAAAAGATTATTTTTGTCCAATAGGCATTAAGAGATTCTTTCTTACGTGTAGACCACTTTTTCCATTGGTTAATTTATTTTCAGCATATAGTATTTCAAAATCTTATAATATTGACCAATAAAAAATTCCGCTATAATAATGCCAAAAGTAAGTACGACACATAATACTTCTAAAAAAAATTCAATCGAGTTTTCAAATTCTACAATTATTCAATTTCAATGCATTGTAAAAAATTTTGTATTGAAACAAATTTCAAATCATTTGATCTGGAGTCTCAAACAAATGACTGAGATCAAAATCCAAGGATAGAGATTTTAGAATTCACCAACTAAAATGATCTTTTAAGTTTTTTTAATTAAATTGGTTACAGAACATTGACAATTGATTTTAAGTTTTGATTGAATAACACTCCCTAAATTTTTAATGCCACAATCCCGTGAGAGATTTTTAGTGCCACTGGCCAAATATTAGGTTATTGTATGGTTAATCACCAAATTATGTCCCCAAAAAGTTGTGAACAGTCCACGGCCATCTGCATTTAGTTTACATTCAGAGAATTAAAATCTATACTGCAAAGAGAAAGTTTTTTCTTTCAATTCTAATGGATATACCAAACTTGAATATATGGGTAAGGAGGTGTATCTAATATGCAGGGCCGGTTTAATACTATTATGGGTCTTAGGACAAAAACAGTTTTTTTTTACTTCTAAAATTTATATTCAGATAGCGTTTAAAATATTTTTAAAATTTAATCAATAATATTTTATATATTTTGTGAAAATAAAACTATATACATATTAAATAATTTTGGACCCTTTTCAAATTTATGAATTATATTTATAGATTTTTATATAAATTTATAAAAAAAATTGGGCATTTTAGCTATTAATATACGGGACACATGCTTAGGTCCGGGACGGTCGCACCGCTTATCCCCTGCTCAGACGGCCCTCCTAATATGCATTCTAGTTATTATATAAACGACAACCACAATTGACAAACACACAATACCAAAATCCGAACTCGGACGAGTAGTGGATGATGGCTTCTTCCTTTTCCTGTCTTGCTGCTTTTTTTGTGGCAATTTTGTTACAGTTTCTCTTAGTCTCTGCTTCAACAAAGTCTATCGACGCCATATGCCATCATGTCACCGACAAACGCTTCTGCCTCAAAACTTTGAGTGCCTATCCTCCGGCGGCTTCCGCCACCAACACGGTACCATTCTATTTTAATTTTCTGAACGGTTAGGTAGATTATTTGTTACTCGTAGACGGTTTTAGTTGACCCTATTTTCTTAATTATGGATTGGAGTTTTGAAGTTGTGTTTAAATTTAGATATATGCTCTGTAAATAAAGGTGTATTGAAGTTGTAAATGGTATTTTGTTCATGTCTCATTCTCAGTCATGGATATATTAATTCTTACTATCTTTTTTTGAAGAAAAGTATTAATTATTACTATCATTATTTCAATGTGTAGTTCCAAGCGGTGAGGGCCGCTATCCACATTGCCAAGTCCTATGCCGAGAAGTGTAGAAAATTCACCGAAAAAACTGCAAAAGAGAATCCAAAACCGAAGGACCAATTCATGGATTGTCAAGATGCCTACCTTAGGATTATACTGTCTCTCAGGAGTGCTGCCGGGGAGCTCAAAGAATCACCGGAAACTTCAAACTATGATGTCATGGTTTGTACGGACCAAACCACGATGGTGAAGAACTTGGTCGGGAAAAATAGCGACGTGGCTTCAAATACTATCATGAAGATGACACTGATGATGAATAAGCTTATTGTTATTGCCGTTGGAGCCACTGAAGCTCTTTCCCTATAGCATATAGGGACCATGAGAACACACGCCGGTTTGTAGGCCGAAATAGTAACTACAAATTGACTGAATTGGCTGAATTTAGGTGCTGATTGTTTTCCTAGTTTTTAGATTTTAGTTTCTAGTTTTTGGATTTTAGTTTTTGGTTTTTTGATTTTAGTTTTTGGTTTTTGGTTTTTTGATTTTGCAATAGATTTTGGTTTTTTGAAAAACATGAATGGTTGTTTTAAATTTTGGTTTTTAGTTTTTAATATTGCTTTTAAAACTAATAGAATGAAAATATTATTCATAGTAAAATATTTATTCTGAAAATAGTAAAATATAAAATACTGTTATCAAAGCACACATAAATTTGTTTAATAAAGTTATTTTAAAACAAAAACTGTTATTAAATGCTAAAATAATTTTTATTCATCGATTTTTATCGTTATTTTTTCTGTAAATTTTTTATTTTTCTAAAACTAAAAATAATAAATATTTGTTTTATTTTTTTGTTTAAAGTATAGTGATTTATTATTTTTGTTTGAAGCTGAAATTTATTAAATACTAATAATCAAATTCTACTTACTATAAAAATAATAAATATTACATACTTTACCACATTAAGATAAATTTATTTATCTTAGAAAATTTTTAAAATAATAAAATAATTTTATTGCTTGTCTTGACCGGATATAAATAAATGAACCTACATTCGTATATATTATATGACAATACACAATTAATAATTATTTTTGTAAACAAACTACATAAAAATTAGGGATTTTTGCAGAATTGACCTATAACTTAAAGTCAAACGCAAAACTAACCTCCTTTTTTTTTTGAAAATTGGTTTTGCCCTATTCACCCCACAAGTTCATATAATTTACGAAAATGCCATCAATTTTTTTTTTTTTTTTTTTTCGAAAATGACATTTTTACTCTCTCACCCTCATCATCTTCAAGTAATTACAAGATTGTCATTGTCATCAATACCACAACCACCATGAACAACCAATTTGAAGCTCTTAATGCTCCCAAAATCGATTTACCCTTCTTCTTTTTCCATTCTTGTGAACTAAACACAACATATCTCTCACTTTCTCTCCACAATGAGCTAAAAAAACCCAAGATTCTGATTCTAAATTTTTTATGGTTCATAGAGTCATAGAAGCTAACGATTCTGGGTGGGTTACTTTCGTTTGTGATTCTGTGTGCTTGGAGAAGCCTTATGTATGCTAAGGAACTTATCTCACCAATTTAAGGTATGACATCGAGTTTTTTTCCAGATCTGTTTGTCAGAAGACTTACTTGAGAAGTCGTCTGGCTCTAGACAACTTACCTGGAAGTCGTCTGGTCAACGCAGAGGTTATTTTTGCAATTGACTTTGAAATCTGTAACCTGAGACGACTGAAAGTTAAGTCGTCTGTTTTTGTTTGGTTTCAAAAAAATTTCCAAAGAACCTAGACGCTTACATTTCAGTCGTCATAGGTTAGTTTTGCATTTGACTGGATAATTTCAGAAGTTTGACTTCCCCAGACGACTTACATTTCAGTCGTCTGGCGAAAATTAAAATAATAATATTTTTTTAAAAGTAGACGACTTACAGTTAAGTCGTCATAGGTTAGTTTTGAAATTGAAAAAAAAAACTTCAAACTTTAATTATACACAGACGACTTATAATTCAGTCGTCCACGAGACGACTTACTTGTAAGTCGTCCAGGATTTTTTTCCGAGATTCTGGTCAAACCTTGTAAATTCTGGACAACTTACTGAATTATAAGTCGTATGTATATAAATAAATCTTGAAGTTTTTTTTTTCAATTGCAAAACTAACCTATGAAGACTTAACTGTAAGTCGTCTACTTTTTAAAAAATATTATTATTTTAATTTTCACTAGACGACTGAAATGTAAGTCGTCCAGAAAAGTCAAACTTCTGAAATAATCCAGTCAAATGCAAAACTAATCTATGACGACTGAAATGTAAGTCGTCTAGCTTTTTTGGAGTTTTTTTTTAGCCAAACAATAGTAGACGACTTATTTTTCAGTCGTCCGAAATAACAGATTTCAAAGTCAATTGCAAAAATAACCTCTGCGTTGACCAGACGACGTATAGTTTAGTCGTCTGGACAACTTAGATTGAAGTCGTCCGCGTCTTCTCCGCTAGTTTTTAAGTCTTCTACGTTAGTTTTTGAATAACTTGTATTTTTAAGAGTGATAAGTAACTTCAAGATATGTAAAACACATATTTACAAAATATGTTCTCTCCCTTAGTTTTACTAAATTTGACTAAGTTTTTCAACACAAACTTATAATAAAATATGATATGCTTTGACTATTTACTATTGTTTGTTTCCATCTCTTAAGTATTATTGTTATAGACAATAATGATGACTATTGTTATGAGTTGGAAGAAGGGTTAAAATGCTTCTTAAAATGTTGTATCAATATAAAGCTACCAACATTCTTGTTTATTAAGATGAAAAAAAGGCCATTGGAGTTTATTATTGCATATGAGAGATCCAAAGATAAGAAAAAGGTTACTGAAGTCTATTATTTCATTGATTTGTAAATGTGTAAACACATTGTTAGCACATTTAATACATCTTGGAAAACATTATTACTGATTTTACAAAAAATTCACAACTAAAAGAGTAGACATGCAATTCACAAAACAGACCACAAACAAAACTATTATAGATCATTCCTCTACAAAGACAAGCTTGGATTCCACTTGAGTAGACAAGACCACACGACTTTTAAGAAGTCCAGACGACTTCCAGGAAGTTCAGACGACTTTGTCAGAAGACTTTTAGGAAGTTCAGACGACTTCCAGACGACTTTACAGGAAGTCCAGACGACTTTACAGGAAGTCCAGACGACTTAGTCAGAAGACTTCCAAGAAGTCCAGACGACTTCCAGACGACTAACAGGTAAGTCGTCCCAGAAGTCTTCCAGATCTGAAAAACCTGCATATTAAATCCAGATCTGAAAAACCTGCATATCCAAAAACGTTCAAATGGCTTAAAAACAGAAAAAATGAGTGAAAGATTAGATAAATCTACCTTTACAGAACACACAAAAATACATATCTAAAAATAATAGATCTACCTTTAAATTAGTGGAAGATGAGTACCATCTAATTAAAAACCTGCAAAAAAGATAGATTAGTAAGAAAGACATGAGACAAAACTAGAAAATTCATATAAAGTTTGGTGTTTTCAAGTCAAAGAGATTATAGTGGGTTTGGAGAGTTTTAGTTTGGGAAAAAAGTAAGAACTTTACACAACAAGAAGTTACCAAATGAAGAAAAATCAGACATAAGAACTTACCAAAACGCTCAGATCTATTATGAAAGGGAGACTTCGTCAGAAGACTTCCATGAAGTCCAGACGACTTCCTGGAAGTCCAGACGACTTCCTGGAAGTCCAGACGACTTCCTGGAAGTCCAGACGACTTCCTGGAAGTCCAGACGACTTCCTGGAAGTCCAGACGACTTCCTGGAAGTCCAGACGACTTCCTGGAAGTCGAGGCGACTTCCTGGAAGTCCAGACGACTTTGTCAGAAGACTTCCAAGAAGTCCAGACGACTTCCAGACGACTTCCAGACGACTAACATGTAAGTCGTCCAAGAAGTCTTCCAGATCTGAAAAACCTGCATATCAAATCCAGATCTGAAAAACCTGCATATCCAAAAACGTTCAAATGACTTAAAAATAGAGAAAATGAGTGGAAGATTAGATAAATCTACATTTATAGAACACACAAAAATACATATCTAAAATTAATAGATTTACCTTTAAATTAGTGGAAGATGAGTACCATTTGATTAAAAACCTGCAAAAGAGATAGATTAGTAAGAAATACATGAGACAAAACTGAAAAATTCATATAAAGTTTGGTGTTTTCAAGTCAAAGAGATTAGAGAGAGGTTGGAGAGTTTTAGAATGATGAACATTACATTTTTGTTGCAGCCATTTGAGAGGAGGAGAGAGAATGTGTAAATTTTTCTTTATATAGGGAGACAAAAAATCCAATTAGGTTAAATATTTGACTCAGACGACTTCCTGGACGACTTACATTTCAGTCGTCTGGTGAAGAAATTAAATAATTTTTAAGCGGGAAAATAATTTTTAAAAAAAAATTTAGGCGGGAATATTTGGACGACTTACATGTAAGTCGTATGTTTTAATTTCTTCACCAGACGACTGAAATGTAAGTCGTCCGAGTAAAATGATCAGGTTAGGTTAAAACGTACATTGGTAAAATTAAAGGTTCGGTACGATGTGGACGACTGAAATATACGTCGTCCGAGTAAATTATTCAACAGACGACTGAAATATAAGTCGTCCACACCCTAAACATAACCCCTAAACTTAATTATCTAATTAAAGACTTCATAAAATCAAATCAAACTTGAAAAGTGTTTACTATACACATAAATAAACACATATAGGTGAAAACTAATTTTTGAAAAAAACATTTCAGTTTTCCAAAATCTAACCCTAACAATACATACAATACTACAACATATGTTTGCCAAACTCCTAAACCAAAGTATTTCATGATTCACTACTTCCACTCATCTATCTTCAAAACAAATCAATTTTATCATATCTTAATTTATATCACTTAAAACTGTTTATAATTACTTGATTTTTATTTTTCACGCATCAAAATATTTTTTTACAAGATTTATAAATTATTTTTAAAATAAACCGATACCAGACGACTTACACTTCAGTCGTCCAGACGACTTCCAACATCTCAGACGACTCAGACGATTTACTAGGGCTATATTCGTAAAAATGGCTTCTGTTTTTTTGTTTGGTCACAAGGGGCTGAGCTGTAATTTCACTAGGCTTTTAGGTTAGTTTTGCATTTGATTCAAGTTTGGGTATAGGTTTGGGGTTAAAATCAAGTTGTGGGTTAGTTTTGGCAAAAACCCCTAAAAATTAATTACATTTTAAAATTTTTGGTAGAAGTATATAAATTTAGGAAATTCAAATATATAAATAAATATCAATAGTTTGATTTTAAAGTGTTGTTTAATAAATATAGGGAATCTTTTAGTTTAATAAATGAAAAATAAATATCCACACATTATCAGTAAAAATATTTACATTGGTTTATTTTGAAATTAAAAATAAATAATTATGTTAATTTATTCCTTTGTATACAATTATTTAATATTTTTCATATTAGACTCTAAATGTAAAATATTTTATTTAACTTTAGTGATTTGGAATAATTACTTTTTTATCACTTTAATCCTTTCTTATTAATATTTTCTTGTATTAATATATAAATATAGAAATATTTTAGTAAGAAATAAAAAGGTATACAAAACCCACGTACTAAGGTACATAGTTTAGAAAAGCAACAAAATATGATTTTTGGTTTTTGCTTGAAAATAGATAGTTAACACAAAATCTGGTTTTTCTATTTCTTAGGGAATCTATTTTTTTTTAAATCTTGATTGGTAAAAAAATAATTTTTACAAAATCAAAAACCAAAAACTAGTGCAGAATCTGCAAAGTCAATCGTATAACAGTCTGTGGAATAACTAAAAATAAAAAATAAAATAAATTGTTTCAGTTGTACCAATCATGTGTGTACGGTATTCCGGTTTAAATCATCGACTGTCTAACCGAGTTGCTCAATTAAAAAAAAAACAGAAGAGGAAGAGATTATATTACTTAGAAAGTACACAAACACATACTTCAAATCTCCGCCTTGTCCTGAACTAGATAATTACGCGCTACACCGCGGGATGAATATTTATAAAATTTTGTAATATTCAAAACTTTATAGTTTTGATGCAATTAATGATTTCATGTTTACTTTGTTTGGATGATCAACATTTTTAGCATAGCCCTAAATATGTTTTGTGATTTGTTCTTGGTTATGGTACCTTTCTTTTTGGTACAAACTTAATGGTAGTTGAAATTTTTTTGTATCATCTCATCTTTGATTTACTTGTCTACGGGAGGTTTCAGGAAAGTAAAAGCGACCATTAATTCCATACATGAAACTTATATACCTTTCGAAAAATCTGAACATAGAACCACGCGTAAAAACAAGAAACGATTGATCATTTTCTTCTCCAAAATAAGCTCGGGTTCTCTGTCGATTTCGACATCATTGAGGTACTGCAGAAGTGTAGAAGTAGAACTAGGCGGATTAGGACACAACTTTAGTTGACTTACGTGAAACACATTATGGATTGCAGACGTCGGGGGTAACTCAAGATTTTAAGCACGCGAACCGTACGGTCTGTGATGTGAAAAGGTCCGTAGTAACGAAGGGGAGAGCTTATGAGGCATGTGACGTCCTTTCAAAAAGTGTTGACGATATGGCTGGAGCTTCAAATATACGTAGTCGCCATCTGTGAATTCACGATCAGAACGACATGAATCGGCGTATTGTTTAATACGGTTTTGAGCCCGCAGGAGATGGAACTTCATCATGTCAATTAGTGCTTCCCGTTTCTGAAGTGTTCTATCGATGGCTGGGGAAGAACTTTCTCCACGTAGGACTTTCTCCGGATAGGTAGGGAATGTGAATTGGACCAGGTTTTTTTTATGTTTTCGAATTATACTTTTTCAAATTCGAATTTTTTTTAAAAAATTGATTTTTTTTTCAAAATTTCTTTTTCGTCGCAAACCATTTCTCGCAAATACAAAACGCTGTTTATTTGCAAGTTTGCAAGAGAATTGCAAGAATTGATTTGCGACGAAAAGGTTTCCCTCGCAATTCTCTTGCAAATTGCGATTTGCAAGGGAATTGCAAGGGTTTCTTTCCTTGCAACATACATATTTTCTTGTAGTAATTCAAAAAAAAATTATAAAAAAATCAAATTTGAAAAAGTATAATTCGAAACATAAAAAAAAAAATCTTTATTTTATTTTGTTTTATTTTATTTTTATTTGTTTAAATAATTATTTATAATATATATAGAGAGAACAAAGGTATAAAAGTCTTTTGTCACTTAATGAATAAGGTATTTTTGAAAATGTCCATTTAGTGATAGTAAATATGAATAATGGTACCATGAAAATGGTAAACATGAAATTAGTCCTTTGAATTTGAAAGAAGAATGTGTACATATCATGCATGTTCTTTGCAAAACTATTGCAAATTTGCGAGGGAGTTGTGAGGAAACAAGATAGACTTAAAAAGTTATTGTAAATCCCTTGCAAATTTTTGAGAGAAATGTTTCCTCGCAAATTGCGAGAGATTTGTAAAGATCATATTTTTTTTTTGCAATTCTGTTGCAAATTTGCGATAAATTTTCTCTCTTAAATGTCCCTCAGACGTGTTTTTCTTTTGTTGTGGAAGTGCAATCACTATGAAGATGTTTTCAGTTGTTGACTCAAGGTGGATTTTGTTGGATATGTTTGGCCCAAAACTGAAACACATTAGGAATTAAGTTATAAACATAAAATGTTTAATTCCTAGTGAATAAAAGACAGAGATAAGATTCTATTAGGATTAGGAGATATCCTTGGGCATTATATAAGCTTGAAATTGTGATTTGACTTGAATACTCTCTGTAATGTATTCTCTTTTCCTTCATCATTTAAAAGTTGAACATATAGTGGATTGCCAGAATCTTTTGGCCCAGACGTATAACTCATATCGAGGCTCTAAACTGGTTAAGTTGCTATGTGTCATCTTCTTCTCTTTGCTTACAGTACTTCTTACTTGTGATTGAGGCAGGGGCGGTCCTGAAAAAAGTGGGACTCTAAACAAATGAAAAAAATGGGGGCCCTTCTAAAATATCTGAAAATTTAAAATTGATGAGCAAGAATTTTTTTTTTTGGGAAATCTGTTTTTTTAGAGCAAAAAAATGGTAACTATGTCCCTTTAAACTAATTTATACTACTTTATGTCTTATCAGACTGATTTTTTCCAAAATGGCAGTAATGCCCTTAAAATTGTAATTTTTTTAAAAAGATATATATTGAGTTCGACAAGGGAGATCGATCGATCCCACTTTACAAGTTATAGTGGATCGATCGATCCCGATCATTATTCAGAACAAAAAAAACGCGAAATATATACTGATCGACCTGGTCAATTTCACTCGATCGGCGAAGGTCGATTTACACAGATCGACCGATCTGTAAGAATAGATCGATCGATCCCGTGCCGAGGAAAGAATCCCAAATCGATTTTTTGGTTTTTTATGATTATATCCGGATTGATTCCCACTTGATTTGAACCGACCAAGCATGAATTCAACTCTTTAAACTCGATTTCTCTGGGATGAAACCCATAATTTCCCATTCACGAATAAAGGGAGACAAAATCAAATTCTCACCCAAGTTCATTAACCCTAACTCACTCAATTTCACTCTGATTTGGACGATTATTTCACCCAAAGCAAGTAACCTTCTCCCTTTCTTTTTATCAACATTAAAACTCCAACTTGAAGATACAACCAATTCCCAAACACCACATGAAGCATAGACATGAATCATGGTAGAAATAATGTGAAAATTTTGTGAAAATTTTGTGAACAATCAATGGAATATAGAAGACGGCGAAGAAGGTTACCAAGGTTTTTTTTGTCGCTTTTTTTTGTTCCTTTTTCGTTTTTTTTTTTTTTTAAATCGATTTTTTTAAAAAAATATAAAAGTGAAAATTCTCAAATATTTTGTTTCCATATTTTTAGGAACTGATTTCTTATCCGTAGAATACAACTAATATGTAGAAATCAGTTTCTACAGTTTTTTAGAATTATAGTAATGTTTAGAATTTGATTTCTACATGTTTTAGATTTATAGTAAATCTGTAGAAGTCGGCTTCTACATGTTTTAGAATCGACTTCTACATGTTTTAGAATTAGATTAATGTGTAGATTTCGATTTCTAAGAATTTTAGAATGGTAGGTTAAGCGCGGAATGTGTATTCTACATATTTGTAGAATACTCCTATTTACGTAGATCGCGTATTCTAAACATTGTAGATTCAATGAAAAAAGTAGATTTCGTTTTCAACTTCGTAGAATGTCATTTCTACTTTTTTTAGAACATAATCTGAAATTTATAATTTTAACTTTTTTATAACTGAAAAATATACCTTTAAGTTCATATAGGTATTTTAACAAATGTTACTATTTTTCCAAAATTTTTTTGTTTATAAAACTATTTATTAAAATTATTTTCATAAATATTAAAGGGTATTATAGGAAAATATGACACAAAATATAGATTAGTCTAAAGGAACATAGTTACTATTTTTTGCTTTAAAAAAACAGTTTTCCCTTTTTTTTTTAACAAAATAGAAGAAGAAAAACTAATCATCAAACAAAAAAAAAAGCTAAAAGAACCGTAAACGTGGGAAGAGAGAAGGTTTATTTTATGTAGGTTCCACTAAATATCTGTCTGTTATTCGATTTTTATTACTTATACATATAAATATTTTTTTAATCATTAAAAAAAACATATAAATAATTTTGAAAAACGGGGGCCTTTTAATAATGGGAGCCCCAAGCCCATGTTTCAAATGGCTCTCCTCAGGGACGCCCCTGCATTGAGGTTTCAACAACCTCTATAATAGGTGCTGCCTCACTTTCACTCACTCATACACCGGTGACACCCGTGACTCAAATCTTACTACTAACAAAAGGACCTAAGAAAACAAAACATAAAGAAATTGACGCATGAACATGATTTGGACTTAATAAGCGTAAGATTCAAGATACACATCCATTTTGAAGAATCTTGATCCATGAAAAAGCCAAATCCAAACTTAAAACCGAAAGAAAGAAATAACGAAAAACCAACATAAGAAGGAATTACTTGCATGATATTTGAAAGGATCTACAAATCTTTGAGATTCAATGTTCAAATCCGTTAATGATATCGACCATAAATTCTTTGGAATCCGTAAACGTGCTATTACAGCAGTATTACCTACGATGAGTGAACCAAATCATCCTCTCCGACTAACAGCAGGCTCATTGATAATAAGCCCACTTTAGTTATTCGTGATTTTTAGGCTCAAATTAAAAGCCCATTTGCAAAGTTAAATATAGGGTTCGTTCATAAAACTCTAGGGCTCCGGAGGTCTAATTCGTTCCTTTATAATATAATGACGGTTCTATCGATTTCAATCAAATCATCTCATAAGATTTTAATCTTGAGTTGGTAGCTTTTCCTGGCCGGGTGAGGTATTCTTTCTTTTCTCTCGCCAAAACCCTAACGTAGTCCTTGCGTTGTTTATTCATCTTTATTTTCTTCCTTTCGATCTCTTCCTCTTGAATATTGATGTCAGGACTAATGCCTTTATTTGCTTTTAACAATTAATAGAATAAGATTCCGAACCGATTACAAAGGCTACAAAGAAACTATCATAAGAATAGTCTCAGGATTTTTGCCTTCTACAGTGGCAAGATTCTTCGTTTTCAGAATTTATTACCGCAGTGGGAGTAGATAGTTTTTAGGGTAGAATACAACCAACGAATATGATTTTAATAGTTTGTTTCCTTCGGGTTGCAGAAAATGTTGGGAGCTACGCAGATACCACCTCCATATGTTAGGTGTATTATCGAGAAAACGGCTAAGTTTGTTTGCAAACACGGGTTAGAGATTGAGAACAGGATTATAGCTTCCAACGTCAAGAATGCTAGATTCAAGTTTTTAAGCAGCTCAGATCCTTATCATGCCTTTTACAAACGCAAACTTTATGAATATCAAGCTCAGAAAATCAACATGGAGTCGAAGCTAATGACGATGCTGCTACAGGTGCACAACCCGACCCTTTGGCTCAGCTTATGACTCCGCCTGAAGAGGATTATACAGTCATACTTCCTGATGGGATCACAGACGAGGATCTTGATACTGTTAACCTCACAGTACGTGTTGTAGCGCGGAAGGGGAAATCGTTCTTAGTGGAATTAACGAGAGGGGAGATAAATAACTATCCTCAGTCTTATTCTAAGAATCTAATCCACAGTATGTTTGATTGTTTCGATGCTCTGGTTGATACATCCTCCGCTATAATAGTTAAGATAGCATGTTTTACTTTTTCTTATTGTGTTTATCAGTAACTTTAGGAGTCATCCTTCTTTTCAAAATGTAGTTCGTTTAATACATAGAAGTGTTAGGCATAATTAACCCCGGTCTGAGATTCTTAACTCATGTTTTGACACTTTTTTTTTTTTTACAATTTTTGGTTAAAAGACACTCTTATATATCTCTTAGTTAAAAGACAATTAAGAAAAGATAAGAACCGTCTCTTATCCGAAGCTAAAAAACTCAGTTAAAATGTGTTTGTTGTCTCCAATAAAACAGCCGGGGGGGGATCGAATCGGAGTTTCCTTAGGTAGCCACCGACCTACGGTTATCCTTAAACTTCTGTGCTTGGTGGAGAAGAAGCGAACAAAGGTACTACAGTTTTTGGTGGTTCATTTTTTGTGAAAGAAAGAGACGGTTGTATTCGAAAAATTCCGCAACAAAATTGAATAAAACGAACGTAAGCACTTCTATCTATTTCATTTAACTTTGACAACAAATAAAACCAAAATGATAAGGTTCTGGTGTTCTTTTTTTTTTCTCTTTCTTTTTAGATTCTGGTGTTGGTTAGACAAAGATCTCAAATCCCCGTTTATCTTTTCAATTTTCCACCGTCATTGCAAATCTATGAGCCACTAGATCTTTAAATTCCACGACATCCACCTCTCGATAATATTGGATTTACCACAGCTACCATTTATAGAAATTTCGGCTATAGCCATATTTTCGTGTTATAACCACAAAAAACATACACGATTCAACAACCGACAATACTACATCACTTATGAAGATCTATATGCCTTATGAAGATCTACATGGAAGTCCATTTGGTCCAGTGGTTTGACCAAAGGTTCATTAATGCTTCTACACCAGGAGGTCTGAGTTTTAATTCCCGGAGAAAATGGAATTATGCGAATTAAAGGAGAAAAAGGCTTACAAGAGATTTGCAGCATGGTGCAATGAGTACCGTCAAGTGTGGATCCCATAGGGCAGTCAGGTGATGCAGTCAGACGTGAATCCTCATACGGCAGGTAGAGCTGTCGGCTGCAGAATCGTCTGTAATATTTTTCATATTTGTAATAGTATAATTATCCAGCGTTAAAAAAAAAACCACAAAAAACATTGCTATACATTCGAACATAAATAAATCATCACTATTTGTGTTATACGTATACGATTTTATCATAAACGTTTTGCAGCTAATTTAGTCACTTTAAAAACAAATCTAATGTCTCAATTGGTCAGTCTGGACTTGGGCTTCGGCACAACTGGTTTAGATGGTGGATTGTAACAGATGATCGGTTCACCATTTGACATTAGTTGGAAGGTATTCCAAACTCAGGTTAAGCAGTGTGATAGCCAAGTTCACTCTGTAGCACTAAATTCGTTCCTCCCGAAGCTTATAAAAAAAAAAAGTTACATGTCGATTTTTTTATTAAAAAAAAATATATTTACATGTCGATTAATCAAACCAATGTATTCGACACATTTTTCATTTCAGTCTTACTTTTAATATGTTCATATGCATTTACTCTATAAACTAAATTTTGCAACACATTTTCTTCCCAATAATGTTTTGTATATAAGCCTTTAGTCAAAAACGAATGTTTGTATACGTCTTTTATTTGTAGTGTTCGTACTGCATAATAGTTTATCAATGTTATGACATGCTTATCAATGTCATGTTTAAGAAATAAGCTATTATGATTAGCCAACATTTTTATGTTTTTTCTTTAAAAAATAAAACAATTAAAAATATCATCTTACAGCCACAACATATATATGTACGTTTTTCAACAACAATGCTTTTTATTAAATATTGGCCTAATAACTATCTAAATAATTCAGTTAAAAAAATATCTAAATAACTTCTATATTTTTGAAGACGAGAAAAAAAAAACGCTCTCTAGATAGAACTTTCAAACCTAGCCAAGTTCTCCTCCGCCGCCGTGCGTTCCTTGCCGGTAGGCGGAGTTTCTCTTCTTTATTATCTCGTTTTCAGTTTGCTTCTCTGCTTTCTCCGATTCTGTGGCCCGATATGTCTTAATTCTGGTGCTTCTATGCTTCTCTGGTTCTGTGAGCCGGTGGTGGTTCTTGAATTCGGTGGAGGCATCGTGATCTGGAAGGAGGGCGAGGTTTAAAGGTTGGTTGTTTGCAGAGGAGTCGCGTTTAGGAGCTTGCATGTCTGTAGATCCATGGCAAATCTGAAGTTTTCTCTTCATGCATGTGCTTTTTCAATGGTTTAACAAAGGATCATGGTGGCCTTGGGTCTAATCATCGCTTCTAGATCTGGGTACCTCTACTTCTCCATGTCTTCGCGAATCTTGCTTCTTCGCTTTTGGTCTGGTCTCGGTTTGGGGTTTCGTCTCTCGGATGTGAGTTTGCTGTGGAGCCATCTACAATCTTCTTCTCTGTTTGGGGAGATTGGTTAAGGACGATGTAGTGGTCTCGATCTTCGGTTTCTTCTCTTGCGAGGACGTGACCAGCTTTGTGCTTGTAGATGGGCTAAGCTGGGTACACGAGTGTCCGTGTGTAAGAACCTTTGATCATCTTAGACGTTTTGCCCTATTGGAGTTTTAAGGTTTACCTTGTGCCAATGTTATGTTGCGGGTGGTGATTCTTGATGTAAGCGTGGTATAAGTAGTTCGGTGTTGTTGCTCATTTCTATTACATGATCCTCTTTGCCGGTCTTGTTACTTGTTGGGATCGTGCTTTGACTTCCTCTAGATAGGATACTCCGCAGATCCTTAGTTCTTAGGTTCAACTCCAGCTACAAATTGCTTCTATGGAAGGGTTCATGTGTGTTTCGTGCTTTCAGCTTCGGTTTTGTATCCTTAGATCTTTTTGCCTATAATGCTTTAGATCCTTTGTTTGTTGTTTTTTTTTTGTAAGATCGTTCTGTTTATGTCTCCCTTGTTTGGACTTCTTATCTTCGGGATGTTCGTACTTCGAACTCGCCGGCTTCACTTCTGGAAGGATATTAATCATGTCCGGCTTCACTTCTGGAAGGATGTTAATCTTTGCCAGCTTTGGTTTGTAACTTTTGTTTCAATCTTCTAATAAATTTTCAATGTTTAAAAAAAAACTTCTATATTTTTGTTTTCATAATAACAGTGCTGCAAAATCATAAAATATTTATTAATAAAAAATTAAATCCAAAAGACCATAAACTTGAAACTAAATAAACTCCAAAGTTTGCCGGTTTTATTAAAAAACAAATTATTCGAACACTTAAAATAAAAATCAAATTCAAAAAGCTTCATAACTCGGGTTGAACAAACTATTTTGTGGTTCGACTAAACCTTCGTAGTCTTCTTCAACTTAATGTTTTGTTCACAATTTATTTGGCGAAGATGTGATGTTTGATAGATCAAAATTTTCTTCTTTGCGTTTGGAATTTTTTTCAATATAAAATTATAATTAACTAATTAAATTATACAGTTTGTGAATGAAATTATTTTTTATCTTTAATATTACTTCAATTATAAGGCCTTATTGTTTATGTTTTTAATTTTGTAATTTTTGAATTTGTTTGGCATATAAAGAAAATAGAAAGTCATATCTCTTCTATTAAAAAAAAGATATTATTGCCATAAAATATATTTTTTAAAAATAGATGTATTAATATACACAAGCATAGTAACTTATTAGACTAAAAACAAATACAATATATAAATTTTCCATGTAGTAAATATAATAATCAAATGAAAATCACATATGTAGCATATCACTTTGATAAAATTAATATATAACTACAATACAATATGAAAAATAAATAAATATATATATATATATATATATATATATATATATATTACTATAAATAAAGAAAACATCCGCGGATGCATGAGTTAAGAGCTAGTATCTATTAAAGCCAGTGAATGGTAAGTAGCGATGTCAATGCTTTTGGAATTGTGGACACAAGACTTGGACCTATGATCCTCTGTTTGTAGTGAGTCTGATCAGAGAAAAAGAAGAGAAACAAGAGGACTTGATCGAATCCAATACGCAAACGACGAACCGGACAGAGAATCTCTCGTGCTTGACCTGTTCACGATTCCACCGATATGAAGTGTAAAATCCGGATAACCGGACTGAAATAAACGATATAATAAAAGCGATATGTTAAGGAAATAAACGATTGTGAAGAGCTAATACAAGAACGATAAGAAATCGTATTCGTTAATGAACATGGAGTCGAGATATAATCTATTTCCTTAACTCTAAATATTCGCTCCGTTATTGAGACAGAACTGTACGAATACCGAGTCCCAGGATACAACCATGGCAGACAAATCACGCTTCACTCGTGATCGCCCTATCGAACTATAAACTCTACGAAACACTCTCGTATTTAAG